>NC_086157.1:22090121-22401145 GCF_035149785.1 Candoia aspera
CACTAAAGTGTTCTATAATTCACTATGCTTTTATCTATAGATTCTCATTTTGCAGTAATAAAAGCAAATGCCTGTCAGTGGAAGACTCCTTCATTTTGTGCCATAACATTTCTCTGGAGACTGAATGAAAAGCAGACCTAAAGTCTATGATGGCTGCATTAGACACAAATAAATAAATAAATAAATGGTAATGAGATATGCCACAAAACAAAATCTCAGCCTCTAGCATCTTTATTTTCAAGAATGATTCCAAGCACCACATAAACCCATAAGCTTTCTTAGAAAATAAAAATATATAGCTGCAGTCTTGAAGGAAGGAAGGAAGGAAGGAAGGAAGGAAGGAAGGAAGGAAGGAAAATGTAGTACAGAGTCAGAGGTGTCTGTACATTTCAGTTACAACAAGGATGAATTGGAAAGAAATCTCTAAGAAAGGGATGCATCTTTTAGACTGATGACCATATGTGGAGTCCAAACAGAATCCCAGGTCCTGTATTACAAAAGTAAATGGAGTGTTGAATAAATAAGTAAGTAAATCTATTTTAATTTAACTCTAAATTAATTTAAATGATTATACTAGGTGTCAGTACCTATCCAATCTGGGCTGATTTCAAATAAGCTAAACAAAATCACACCTGGAAAGGCTTGGGTGGAAGATCATCATGAAATTCTCAAGAGTGTAGCCTATACTAGGAAGCTAATACTTTCCATATTGTTGCCAAGGAAAGTTTTCACATGTGATGGAAAGAAGCTGTTGATCACTGTCATGTGACTGCCCAAACATACACTGTTTTTCTGCTTTTATAAGTGCAGTCTGGGACAATAACAAACTTTTTACACAGAAAACATGTTTAAGGGAAAGGAGTAAAAGTAAAAAGGGGTTGATGTGATGGCAAGAGGAGACAAGACAGCTAAGACTTGGAGAAGGAATGAGAAGACCACCACATTACACTAGGCAGCTTTGGAACTGCTGGAGGCTTGTTGAAGAGCAAACTAAGTATAATGGTAAGTGGGAATGACCTTGGGACACAGGAGAAAGAGCTGCAGCCTAGACAAAGGTCTTAAAAATTAAATTTGAGTCCCAAGGAGGAGAGGTGGAGAAAGCATCTCAGAACGCACTCTCTCTACTTTTTGGGAGAGTAAAAATAATGGACGGGACGGGTACTTTCAGACTTACAAGATTATGTTAATGTAACCTTACAATAAAGATAGAGCTAGCATTCATTGTGCTTCTTGTATAGGTTGCCTCAAAGGGCTAACACTAGACAGCTGAAACACTCCAGAGTGGCTTGAAGAGGAGGAAAGGTGCGGTGAGGAACATAGTCTTCTTTGGCAGTTCTTCTTTGGCTGAAGAACTGAAGATAATGAAGTTCTGCAGCCAATTATAGTTAATGCCCTTACTTAACGCTAAGAAGGAAGTGGAGTTTTATAAATGGCTATACACATAACATGGTAGATTTTTACAGCTGTAACATCAGAAGTTTTAACTTAATAGGCAAGAAATAGTTAACTTTGAAATGTTTGAACAGACACACAGAACTCATTGTTTTACTGCCTTCTTATTGAAAAAGTAGGGAAGTTGGTTGTTTAAATGACTTAGCTTATATTGTCTAAGTTACAAATAAAAGGGGAAAACATCACAAATGGATTTTGTGTGCTGAGTATCTAAGATCCTGAGAAGCCAAGGCCCTCCTGCCACCATGTATTCATGATGAGTTGAAATTGATCCAAGGGAAATATTATCATTTGATTAATGGAATAATATAAATAGTGAAATACAGATTTTATGATTACTATTCACACATTTAATAACCTTGTCATTCTCCAGTTTTAAAAATTACATTTTTTGGTAAGATTTTGAGTGGTTCTGGGACCACATCCAAGGTTTTCAGGGGCTGCATATGTGAATCCAAATCCAGAAGTTGGATATCCATTGATCAAGGGATCTTTATAAGCCTAGACAAGTGTGGAAATGAATGTGTTCTGTTTTTAACTAGCTTCCTACAGTATGTATTATCATGAAATCTTAAAATAACAAGAGTTAGGAATGAATCTCAGTACTTGAATAACTCTAAAGCAATTCCCTCTCATGTAAAATAGAATTCAATAATTTTCTGTCACCTAATTTGCCCTATGAATCAGGACAATATTTATGTATTTATGTATTTGTTTATTTGTTTATTTATTTGATAAATAACTCAAGGTGACGAACCTACAGTACCTAATACTCCTTCCTCGTCCTATTTTCCCCACAACAACAACCCTGTGAGGTGAGTTGCGCTGAGAGTGACTGGCCCAAGGTCACCCAGCCGGCTTTCATGCCTAAACTGGGACTAGAACTCACAGACTCCTGGTTTCAAGCCCAGAACCTTAACCACTAGACCAAACTCTATGGAATATTGTTTTTTTTTGTGTGTGTGTGTGTATGATTACTGTTGCAAGACTATTATATGCACAAAAATGGAAAGACTCTGAAATACTCACAATGGAGAAATGGTTGGTGAAGATGACAGAATTAGTAAAGATGGCAAAAATGACTTGTCTGATTAGGCAAAGGACAATAACCTCATTTATTAGTGACTGAAAACCCTTTATGGATTTTTGCTAAAGAAAGAAAAAAAAAATGAACTTCTGATTTATGGGTCTGATGATTAGAAAGGGTAGACTATGGAAAGAAGGAAATTATGATGTAATCTTAGAGACGGCAAAATATAAATGCATTTATAACTGCTGTTAAAATGATTAGAAGCAGCTTCTTTATAACGTTTTCTTTTCCTTTATTTCTCTTTCCTTTGATTTTATTTTCTATGCTCATGAAAAGCGATGAGGCTTCAATCACCTGCATGCACCCACCATTTTGAAGCCAGTTACAGCAGATAACCCTGATATAAACAATTTATGGCTAAGCATATTGGGAAGTAAGAGCATTATAACAATTTATGGATAAAGATATATTGTTTTTATGTTTAACTTAATCAGAAACAACTGTTTAAAAATCCTTTTTGCATTCATATTACTATTTCATACACAGTGCTACACACACACACACACGCACACACATGTAATTATTTATATTATTACCAGCACTATTACTACTGTTTATTAATCCTACAGTAGCCAGATTAATTCATTACTAGCTTCCTGGATAGTAATATAAATAATATTACATTTATGTAATGTATTATATTATAATAATATATATAAATTGGGCATTTAGAATCAGCAAAATCTCAGACATGTAGAAATCCCATTTTGTTCAGACAAGATTCAGAGCTTCTCAAACTATAGCAAATCCGATTATGTATCCCGATGTAGATGTTTCTCATAAATACTGGCATTAAGTAGTTATAAGTAGAATTTTACTGGAACTTAATCATTGAGGGATAATGGCTAGATATGACTGACACATTTTGCTTGAGATGAAGGCAGAGTTCTGGGGGGAAAAAAAAGTGCAATAATCTCTTTCAAAAACACAGGAGACAAAAAGTATAGCATGGTATATAACATGAGGAAAAGCTTGTTCTTCCCTCTCTTTGAACCTAAAAAAGAGAAGCCCTGCTCTGGACACCACTGGGATTCCAGGTAATTTGAAATATTTTGAAGTTTCAAAATTAGAGGTATCTCAGCCCACAATTCAAGCCTTAAAAGTATGCCAGTGAGGACGTATATGCAAGCCCAACCTTTACCAACCTGCAGTGTGTCTGCTTTTTTCCATATTGAGCACTAAAATCTATGGGGAGGGAGTTTCAATTCATTCAGCTGAATGCTCTTAAAATTCTCCTGTGGCTCTTCGGGCTCAAGATGTGAACATATTTGGAGGTGTATAGGATCTAACCTTACTGTGCTTTTAACCTTTGGTTAATGCCTGCAGAAGATTTGGGAATAAGAAGGCACATAGGAGGTTATTTGTCCTGAGACCTTTGATCTCTGTGTATCTTTCTATTGTTTTCAATGACTGGTATCAAGCTCCTTGACTTTCCCCAGGACATTCTCAGCACATGAACTAGAGTTCCTAGGGAGTCTTTTTATTGCTTACAAAGCATGTGTTCTATGAGGATGACGTAGACTTAAACATGACCAGGAAGAAATACTACAGATCTCGCATGATAGCACTGTTTCAGACTAACAACATTTTAAAAAGGCATAAAATTTTGAGAGCTACAGTGACTGCATAGTTCATATGGATTGGTGCCATTAGAGATGCAGCTGCTTTAATAAATATCAGAAAAGTGCTTTGCTTGCACTTAGTCAAGAACTGAAGTGATTCCTCTGAATAATTCCTAGTTCATAGCTCTATGCTATGAGTGTGGAGCGAAGGAAGGAAGGAAGCTGTTCTCAAAAAGCTAAATGTAGCTATTGGTGAAGGGCTGGTTGACATAATCAATTGCTTGTATTTTATTTGCAGTGTAATTGATTTGGACCCTCCTTGGAGAATATAAAATGGTGATGTTGCATCAATTCTTTGTTCAGAAGGAACCCAAGGGTTGTCTGATAGGTGTAGAAAGTACATGAAGGGTACTTTAAGAAGTTTTAAAAAATGTAAGTTATGTTCATTAAGACAGAGAGAAGAGGGAAGATTAAGCACCATAAATTATATTGTGGCATTAGATAGAAAGCTTCCTGAGAAGTTACAATAGTTTAATATTTAAATAGTTGATTTTATTCTATGTATTATACACTTTCTTCATTCGGTCCTGTAGTTTCTTTGTAGAAAAAGAATAGATAATAGAATTAATTACCTTAGCTACAACAGACAGAAAAGTACCACATGAAGTTGAATGCTACTTTTAAAAATAATAGAACAAGAAAAATCCTGAAATTGGCAAAACATGCTCTCCTGAGATCATAATATTTCTTTATTGCTATCCTCCCTGTAGTCTCTAAAAGAATGTAATAACCTAGCCAAAACAGGGATCTATAAATAGCTTAACAGTTTTGTTACACTTCTTTGTCCATTCCAAAATTGCTTGTAAGAACCACTTCTCCCTTCTGAATATTTTGCTTGGTTAGCCAATGTAGACCATCATTTCTTTTTATGTTATTTTTAAATAGAAAATGAAAGGACAGTCCTATTGCTTAAATCAGACAACAGCTCTCAAGGATGGATGGATGGATGGATGGATGGATGGATGGATGGAAGGAAGGAAGGAAGGAAGGAAGGAAGGAAGGAAGGAAGAAAGAAAGAAAGAAAGAAAGAAAGAAAGAAAGAAAGAAAGAAAGAAAGAAAGAAAAAACATGAGGACATCAACAGTCATAAATATATATATATATATTTAAAGACAATTTTCATTTTACTCTATTTGGGGTAAATTGCATTGGCATTTTTCAGCTGACCACGAATACTCATGACAAATACTCATGACATGCATTCACCCTGAGCTATTACAGCTCACCAGATTAAGCAAATCCTTTAAAACTCATGTAAACATAATTGGGTGTATGGCACACTAGGATGGGTAGTGACTTCTCTGCTGTAGTTGCAGTAAAAGGGAATACTCTTGAAACTATTATTTTATTTATTTTCTATCCTGCCTTTATTATTTTTTATAAATAACTCAAGGGCACTCCAGATCAGAACTTTTTACAAATTCCCTTCAGAAATATTTAAGTCTTCTAGTGTTTTAATGTTCTAATATTCTACAATTTTCTTATTTTAGCAAGTTAGCTTTTCAGTAATTTAGCACCATGGTGTTTTTTGAATTCATATTTTATTCTGGTTCACATTATTTATATTTCTGTCTAATTTATTTCTTTTTGTATCTCATGTTACATTCATTGTCCAGCTGTGCTGCTGGAGGGTGGGGAAAAGGGACATACATTTTCCACAAACACACATTCAGATCAGTTATTCTCTATTTACAGTGATGGTTAATATATACAGTAATCTTAGCTTAATAAAGTAGGCATGTTCTGTTCTACACAAAAAACTTCAAACAGAGCGTTTTACTGAGTCTTATTTCTTGTATTCCCTCCTTCACACAGCCTCTTTCTGGGCTTTCACTTCTGGACTCCCTTCTACTGTATATGTGGAGGAGAAAGAAAGAGAGAACAATTATTTATACTTCTTGAATTCTAGCACTTTGTCAACTGGTCATTGCTGACATCTGGCCTGTTTTCTGCAATCATTTCCATCAATCCTTTCACTCAGCAGGACATGTTTGCTCCTGCTACATCTCCAACAGCAGATTCCTCCTCCTCATTACACATAATATTGCCAGGGAGGCATGAAGCTTCTGGGTGTCTGCATGACATTGAACCTGATTTTGGTTATAGAGAAAAACAACAGCCCTTTAACATTAAGACCATCATCATCCCAAGACCATCAGGACAATTCACCCAGTTCTTCGGTATATTGTTTTCTACTACAGATTAAGGTTACTGTGGTAACAAATGATTTTAGCCAGGTAAAGAGGTTAAATTTAATTACCCTCTTTTTAGGTGATAATAGTTCAATTGCCTGAAAGGAGGGAAGTTTGCTTGTTTCAGTTCTTTCTCTTTAGGCTTGTAGAGAGTAAGCAGCTCTCAGAGAGCCTGTGAAAATGCAGAAACCTCTAAATATGTTTTTGTGCTTTCTGTAAATAAATTTATTTTTATAGAAATGCCTGGTGTGTGACTTTTCTGATCTCTCCTGGGCCAAATGCTTTCCAGCACTCTGCCAACAGGTTATGGGCCCAGTAAGCAGCCCAGTAAACCCAGTAAGCCCAGTAAAACCCCAGAGAGAATAGAGAGATCAGCTCCACACCTCATGCACAATTTAAAGGCAGGTAGCAAAGACCTGTGAAGATTTTCTTTGGAGACGCCTGGAGATTTTGCAGCAACTGCCAGGCTACAGGACAAAGAAGCCAGCTGAGGTGACTTGCAAAAGAAGGAAGAAGCCATGGCTACCTCCCAGCTCAGCGAGGCCTCTGGAGCACCTATCAGAGACCAATTATTTGAATTGGGCCCTGAAGATGGAGATGTATCTTCACAGAGAGAATCTTTGGCTGCCAATTGGTGAGCAAACTCCCCAAAATCCCAGTGCTAAATGGCTGAGACAGGATGAGCAGGCTAGAGCCACCATTATCCTGGGAGTTGAGGACAATCGGCTAATCCACGTGCGAGGTATGCAGTCTGCAAAGCTACTTTGGGATGCTTTGAGAGACTTGTATGTAAAGGCAACAGCAGGGAGTAAAGTTACCCTGATAAAAAAGCTGTAAAAAGCCTACCTAGCAGAGGAGATAGCCTTCCTGAGCACCTGCATTATATTCAGCAGCTGTTTGTTGAGTTGCAGGCAAGAGGAATGGAATTTACACCTCTCACAAAGTCCTATATCCTCCTGTATTCACTGAATGAAATGTGGGACACACTGATCTGTACCCTGGAGGCTAGGCCTGAAACAGACCTCACCCCATCGTATGTTACACAGCGCTTACTAGTTGAATGGGAGAAGAGAGAGGAAAGATTCCCTCCCCCCCCCCCATATCTTCTGGAAAGCAGCATAACCAGAAAACAAGGGAAAAGAAACTGAGGCCACAGAATTAGCCAGCCAGCGATGTTTCACTTCTGGTTCAGCTGGACATTTGCAGAAAGACTGTGCCTTGAGACCCAAGAGTAGAAAGACAGAGAAGAAGAACACAAGGGCAACACAGAAGAAGACTCTTCAGACAACCCAAATTGCACAGGTTGCTGAGAAGGTAATTCTGATTTATGGCTATTAGATTCTGGGGCCAATTGTCATTTATGTAATTGTAAAAGCTATTTTGTGTCACTGTCCAAAACTGAAAGACAAAGTGTATCTTTGGCTGATGGGTCTCTGACCAAAATTATGGGACAAGGTGACTTGTATTTATCCTGCTTGGGAGAAACTGTAAAAGGTTGTATGTGCCAAATTTACAATCAAACCTTTTATCTGTGGCACAATTGGCTGCAACAGGGTATGTCATAACATTTAAGAAAAATGGTTATGAGATATGTAAAAATGGAAAATTGTGTGCTACTGGTATATTAAAAGACTCCTTGTACTTTGTGCAAAATGCAAGGAAGCCAAGCTGCAAGACTGCAGTTGGCAACACTCCATATCATGACCAATGTGTACACCTGATGCACAGGAGATTTGGTCATGCTAATTTCAAGTATATAGCACAAATGCCAGAGCTGTGTGCTGACTTAAAGATAAAACCCTGTGACAAATACTTAGATTGTGTAGCTTGCAAAGAGTGCAAAACACTAAAAGCTCCTGTGAGTAAGGACAGTGACAGTTACAACTAGACCTTTGGAAATAGTACACTCTGACATTATTGGTGCTTTTGCTCCAAGTCTTGGACAAGCAAGGTATGCAATGACCATCATTGATGATTTCTCAAGATACACATTTATCTACATCTTAAAACATAAAGATGAGGCATTTGAGAAATTTAAAGGTTTTGTGACATGGGCAAATAGAAAATTCTCTAGGCCTGTATCTGCACTCCAATGTGACAGAGGAGGAGAGTACCTTTCTCACAAATTCAAAAGGTTCCTAGAAGAAAAGGGAATAGAACAAATTCTTTCTAACCCTTACACCCCTCAGCAAAATGGTGTTGCTGAAAGAAAGGGCAGAACCTTGCAAAATGCAATGGAATGCATGCTTAAAGATTCACATTTATCCTTTAAGGATTGGGCAGAATCAATATCTACTGCCTGGTATGTACAAAACAGATTGTATAGCTCTGTGATTTAGGACACTCCATTCCATTTGTTTTATGGTGTGAAACCAAAGGTAAACCATCAAGTGTTTGGTAGCACTGCATGGGTTCATATTTCAAAACAGCAGAGAAGGAAAGGAGGCCCCACAACAAAGAAAGCCATCTTTGTTGGCTATGAACAAAGTCAAAGGAGCTACAGGTTCATAATGGGAGAAAAATTAATAATTAGCAAAAGTGCTTCTTTTGCTGAACAAAACTGGGGGAGATTAAATTCTAGCTCTCCAGTTGATCTAACAACAGAACAGCAAGGACTTGCTGATGGTGATCTTTTGCCTGATGAGGACATTAAACCAGAAAAGCAAACTGAAGATCTGTCTGATGAGACAGATCCTTCTCAGGAGAGTGATAGGAGACAAAATTTAAGCCCTGTATTACCTGCAGATCTCAGAAGTAATAAAGGCGTCCCTCCATCACATTTTCAGGCTGAAACAATAAAGGCTTTTCACATATTCACAGGACATGAGTCTTTAGAACAAGTGAATGCTTTACCACCTGAGATTGCACAAAATTGGCATTCTGCCATGCAACAAGAATTAGCATCCTTGAAAGAAAATAAAACATGGAAACTGGTAAAACTGCCTCCAGATGAACTCTGTCTAGGTTGCAGGTGGGTTTTCAAACTGAAAAGGGATGCTGATGGCAAAATCCAAAAAATATAAAGCAAGGTTGGTTGCAAAAGGGTTCACTCAAAGATTTGGACTTTGACAAGACTTTTGCACCAGTTACTAACGGTGAATCAATTAGATTGCTGATAAAAATTGCTGCACTCAAAGGAATGTCAGTTCACCACTATGACATTCAAACTGCATTTCTCTGTGGTGATTTAGACCACAAATTATACATGCAGCAACCCCCTGGCTATGAAACAGTGGAAAATCTGGTCTGTGAACTGCAGAAGTCAATCTATGGGTTAAAACAAGCTGCTAGATCCTGGAACCAAAAATTACATGAAAAACTGCAGAATTTTGGTTTTGAAAAAGGAAAAGCAGATCCCTGTGTATATATGAAGAAGGACAAACAAGGCTGTATGTATCTCTGCATTTATGTTGATGATTTGCTGCTGTTCACATCAACAGAAAAACAAAGGCTTGATTTTGAAGCCTGCATGAAAAGCCATTTCACATTAAAAAGCCTTGGAACAGTAACATTATGTAGGCTTGGAAATACACAGGGAGAAGGATGGTAGCTTTCTGTTAAGCCAACATAGTAAAATTCAAAAGCTCCCAGAGGATTTTAATATGCAAGACTGTAAACCAGTCTCTACTCCGATGATAACAGATTTTCAGAAAGATATAGGAGAAACTCAATTAACTGAGGCAGAGAAATATAGATCTGCAATTGGAAGTTTACTGTACATTGCAAATCACTCTCATCCAGATATCTCAAATTCTGTGGCCATTTTAAGTAAACAGGTAGAGAAGCCTACATCTACTGGAAAAGCAGCATTGAAATGGTTAATGAGGTATTTGCAAGGAACAAAGAATTATTGCCTGAAGCTAAATGCCTGTAGAACAGAGAAATTTCAGGCTTTTGCCGATTCTGACTGGGGAGCAGATGTCAGTGACAGGAAATCCACTTCTGGGATTTTAATTCAATTTGCTGGGTCAAGCTTAGGCTGGCATTCTAGAAAGCAAATACTTGTTGCTCTTTTTACTGCAGAAACATAGTTTTATTATCTAACACAAACCTGTAATGAGGTTATGTGGTTTAAACCCTTGTTAAAAGACATAGGCATGGAAGTGAACCAGCCTATAAGTGTTTATGAGGATAATCAAGCTTGTATTGCTATGGCAAAATCTGAAGCCTGCAAGAATAGGACAAAACATATCAATATTAGATATCAATATATCAAAGATATGATAGCCAAAGGAGAAATAATGTTGAAATATTGTGAATCAAAAGACATGATTGCTGATATTTTAACCAAGCCTCTCGCTGTACCAAGACACAAAGAGTTAACAAAGCAAATTGGTCTGCATCTCATTCTGTAGCATTAAAAGGGGAGTGTTGGTATATTGTTTTCTGCTACAGATTAAAGTTACTGTGGTAACAAATGATTTTGGCCAGGTGAAGAGGTTGAATGTAATTGTCCTCTTTTTAGGTGATAATAGTTGAATTGCCTGAAGGGAGGGCAGTTTGCTTGTTTCAGTTCCTTCTCTTTAGGCTTGTAGAGAGTAAGCAGCTCTCAGCCTGTGAAAATGCAGAAGCCTCTAAATATATTTTTTGTGCTTTCTGTAAATAAATTTATTTTTATAGAAATGCCTGGTGTGTGACTTTTCTGATCTCTCCTGGGCCAAATGCTTTCTAGCACTCTGCCAACGTTAGCCACATGTACAAACTTTTTGATCAATAATCACACTATAGGATTTGATTTGAATTAAAAAATAAAGCAAATTGAATCCTATAGCTTAAATCCTAGGAGTTAAGTCTTGTCAAATTGTTCACACATGCATAGGGTATGCTTTATCTCTTGTTATTCTAAGGTTTTCTAACTGCTTGAAACTCTAATGACAGCCAATGTCTTCTAGGTTGTACATTGAAACTATAGACTAGCCTATCTTGGGCAGCTGTTGGACCATCCCTTGATACTTACAAAAAAGCTAGCTTACTCCAAGGGAAGAAAAAGGAACTAATAACAAGCAAATTTGTGTAGTAGTAGTTTTGATAAGCTGAAAGAGCATCCGTCATTTTGGATTACTAATAAAAGTATTTATTCAGCATTCATTTCTGAATGCCTATTGCCATTCATTCTGTGTTGGAATAGTACTAGCTTAAGTCACTGAAGAGAAAAAAATACTGGGTCAGTGGGAACTTGGCTGGTTTATATGAAGATTAAAACTGTACTTTGCTTCAATGCTTCACAAGTATACTTCAATGATATTATCAATTATGGGGAGCTAAACTCAGCAGGTTTTGGCTTTCTTTTTTTATTATTATTCTCCAGCATTTTAAGAGCCCAGCAAGTGACTAGACTGCAGCTTGCTTCAAGATTCTCTAATTTGTTCCAAATTATCACAATTAAGGATAATACTTTAAAGTGCACATAATTACACAAAGGATGCATTTGAGTTCATAGTAATCTGTCCTGGCATTTTTAAATTAGTTCATTTGCTGTTTTTTCCCCTCTGAAGTGGTAAATCTTTGCTATAAGTGGGGAGTGCTTTGGAACTGTTTCAGGGTTCCTGTTATCAATCCATTGCATACCTGTGTGTGTGTGTGTGTGTGTTCAATTACAGAGTTTAATCAAGAAATTCTGCTCAGAGATAAATCTTGACATTAAGGTCATGCATGTTGATGAGAACAAAATATTGTACTTAGATTCAGTGTAATTTTTTCAACTCCTAAATTTCAGTGTATACTTTGATAGAAGACTATAGCAATGTGCTGCCAAATTCTTATGACTTTACGATATACCTACCTTAACAGCTGCAGTTTACAGGAAAGAAAAATGCTTTAAAATCCATGATGATATTTCCATGTACAATGCTTGGGGAGTTGGGGAAGAGCTGATTATTACAGGAAAAAGTGTGATAAAACCCTTTCTGCTTTGTAACTAAGCCAGGCTTATGTGGCCTTCTGGAATATATAATGGCCAGGTTATACAGGTAGGTCTTCCCATCAATGCTGGTTTGTGGATAGAATAGGAAGACACTGCTGACTGTTCCTTACACAATACACAAGTGTGTCAACAAGAATGTCCAGCTATCTAATGATAGTGCTACACTATCAGATAGCAATTATATAAGTTATCTTTCAATTGTTGGCATGACACTTCCTGATTTTCTCATGTATTAATTTATGCAAATAAGTCATTCTCTCTTATTTTAAAGATCTTTTCTTTGATATAAATTGTCCAATTGCAAGCTGAGCAAACTTGCTAGTTGATGTAGAAAGCCCTAAACATCACTTGTTTTTTGTTTTTTTTCCTTTTGAATTTGCTGAAAAACTAGCTTCATCACACGGGAGACATTTACAAGTATTTTACTTTTGATTATGGCATTCTGACTTAAAACTTGTGCAGGTGAGGGAAGAACAGGTATGTTTCAGATAACAGTCAAACCAGAAACAGTCAAACTGACTGATTTGCCCATGATTTAAATATTCCTCTTTTTGGCATTGGTTGTGAATGTATGTACATGCATGTTTGAGTAAGTCCAAGGCTTAACGCCTATAGTCATTCCAGGAAGTGAGAGGAGAGGAGAGTTTCTATCCAAAACCCACAGTGTTGATCTCTGGTGAGAATATGGTAGACTCAGCAGCTGTGCCTGCGGGTTCTGCTGGCAGAACTGGCATCATGGCAGTTTTTTAAGGTGCAGGCTGGTTTCTCCTGTAGCCCAGAGTTCTTTCCTGGATTAAGGAAAATGCTTGGAATCAACCCATTTGTCCTCCAGAAGGTGAGTTGCAGCCAGGACATTGTGGATAGTGTGTGCAATCAATGGTTAAGACTTTGCCAGGAGGCCAGGATTTCACCATTTCCAAGCCGCACTGCAGCCCTTAAAGGGACATTAAGTCCAGCCACCCCATTTCTAAAGCACCCAGTTTACTTTAAAAAAAAAAAAGTTTTTGTACCTTAAGACAGGCTTTCTACAGTAAGAAGAAGCAGACTCTCTTGGTGTTTATCATTATTTCTGGATTAAACTTTAAAATCTTTTAAAGTTTGTTTTCCCATTCAAATACTAAGGAGAACTGAAAATGAATAATTGCCTCCCTGTTATTATTTTTGTACTGAATAGGAACAATTTAATATTTTCCTACACTGAATTTGCTGTTTTGAATCTTTAGCCCTCTGTTCACTTTGTCTGAGAGCTGCTTGCTAGCACACTTACTCCTGTTTCAATTTCACATGGAAGTTTTTCATTAACTCATTAACTCCTATCTGTGCAATTCAAGTATGTTAGGGGACACCATAATCTACTGTCTGAAACATGGAGGGTTTCAAGGGGGATTTTTCAGAGTCCTGTTGTGAGCCTGAGCGGACTTACAAAGAGATCATTTCAGATTGCTGTCAGGCTATTCTCAGAATATTTGGGACATTAGGGAAGATATTATTTCTAAAGTGTGTAATCTGTCTGAGGATGTTATGGCAGAAGATGAAGATTTTGACAAGGATGGAGATCTTTCCACAGACAGCAAGATTGAAGTACTGCCAGACAAAGACTACAGTTTGGTGCTGAAGGGGTCTGAGCTGAGATTACAAGAAGAGTTGTTTTTCTGAGGGACTGTTATGGCTTTCTGAGGGAATGTTTTGGGAGAGAAGAGAATGCTTTGTGGGATTTTTATTTTTTATTTTTATTTTTTTTGCTGAGAAGTTTGAGTTTTTAAGGGGGGCAGTTGGGCTGTTTGACTTTTGCAAGAAAAATGCCTTGGGTGCAATAGGGAGATATGTAAATGTCTTAGTATATTTTGAAGTGGGGTAAAAAATTAAGAATGTAATTGGATTGATAATGAGGCTATTATGATTTCATTTCTCTTTAATGATTTGGATTAAGATCTATTGGACTTTTTAAAGGTTTGTTTGATTTATAAGATTTATAAGGTATATATAAGGTATAAAAAATAATTGCTTGGTTTTTAGATTTAATAAGGTTAAGATTGCTGTAGTATTAATTATAAAAGTAGACAATCTATATGTTTTTTTTTTTATAATTTGATTTTTATTATAGTGGACAGAAAAATATGCAATAGTGGTAGGAAGGAAATAACTAAACAATTGTTGTTTTATGAGGGAGGGAAGTTGATTTAGAAATACACACACACACACACACACACATACATAAATATACACACACGTGTGTGTATGTGTATGTATGTGTGTATATGTATATGTATGTATGCATGTATGTATGTGTGTGTGTGTGTGTGTGTGTGTGTATATATATATATATATATATGGAAGGAGCAATTGCATTAGGGATTTGTATATGTGCTAATGGAAAGATTTATAGAAATGTGATCTTGGTTTGATATAGAGTAACGGATTGATTATGGAAATCGCTGTATATTCTTGCTGTTGAAAGTCAGAAATCACTTCTTTATGTAAACTTTAAAATTCTTTTTTCTTGTGTTTCACACTTTTTTAGTTTTTCTTTTTTGCAGTTTCTTGCTTTTTTGTAGTTTTTATCTTTTTTTCAAACTTAATAAAATTCTTTAAAAAAACAAAACCAAACCCACAGTTATGTATTGATTTCATACGCCTTCCAAAAACTTGGAACAGACCCTCTTATTTAAAAACAAAAACAGAAGATAAACTTAAAAAAAAAAAATCCATCCAATTATGGAACCATTTGTACTCCTGGAAGCCTGGAAGTCCCTTTCTGCATATCCCAGGTGAACATGAGCACAATATAGTAAAACATAAATAAACAAAACAAAGCAAACAAAGCAAAACAAACAAAGCAAAACAAACAAAGCAAAACAAAATACTATTGCTTGTACTATCATTCCCATATTCTCATGATTATCATTATGTAGTTATGAAAAGCTGAGCTGCATGGAAACTCTACTGGGCAAAATTCAACGTCTTAGAGCCAATAGGCAGCACAGAGCCTATACTATTCTCGATTCTCAGTTTGCAGATCAGAAAGGAAAATGTACAACTTTTCCTTTCTAATGATACAACAAAGGAAGAGTAAAATGTTCAGATGGCTGCACAGACTTCATGCTGTAATAATTAAACAGCTATATTATGCTGTAAAAGATTAGCATAAAATTATTGCAACTTAAATATAAAAATCCCTTACTATCATCTGATAAATAAAATATACCAGTTTATTTATTAAGTACAGATTTAGATTTCTTTTCCTTCCCTATTTCCTCCCCTAATCTCTCTCTCTCTTAATTTTTCAGACTAGCCTGGCTACCTTTTTAAAATAAAATATTAACCAATGTAGATTGGGGGTGGGGTGGGGGTATTGTATTCTAATCACACATCAGTGTAAGAAGCCAAAATAAAATTGTACTTAAAGATTCTATTAATGAATTTTTCAGTCATCCATTTATGAGCCTTACTATCTAGAGAAATCAGTAAACTGGCCAACTGCAAAAAGTCAGCTCTCACCAATAATAAGGCTGGAAGTATTCCAATAGCACTCTTTAATCAGAATGCCTGAAGGAATTCGGGTCAAGGGGTGAGTTTACTGCTTATTGGATCTATAAATATTTAGGCCTTCACTTCACTAAGCATATACTACAATGTTCCCTTAATAGAATATATTAAATGTAATAAACTACATTAATGTGACATTAAGGCTACAAAATTATACAGTGAAAAATATGAAACACAAAGTTAAAGCTGGGAATATAATTTTATCTCAATTTTCTTGGGGACATACATTACAGAGCTGTCCTTTGTTAGAAACTATCATTTCATTCAAACAAACATAGATACACTATTTGGGCAATACTTTAAAGGTGTACAAAATTAAATATATTGAAGCTTCTTTAGAAATCAGAAAAGCAGTAGTACTGAGATCATGCTTCCCCTCAAATATGTTTATTTAGACAATAAAAGTTTATACCTTAGGGGGATGGGAATCATGAATGACAAGACCAATGGAAGTGCCTGAAAGAGTTGAAGTAGAATTGATCCACCATGATCAGCCAGTCATCTTGCTAACAGCTGCTTCTGTTCATGCACAATTAGTAGTACTGCTACTGTGGTTTGCTATGTATACCATTTATTTATGAATAAATACAAATCAAATACAACACAAAATATCATTTTTAGAGAGATAGCTTAAATAATAGACAGACACTGGATTTCAAACAGAAGAGTGTTAGTGGGTCTGCAGTTATCTATTTAGCCACACTTCACTGGCAAAATTAATTAAATTTAACTTGATAAGTTCACAAATTGAGTAGGTGAAATATATTTCCCCCCATGTCTTATTTTATGGGAACATTCACATTCCTCTCCTGAAAGAAGGAAGCAAATGGTGAATTTCTGAGAGCATCCCACCCCCACTCCTTATTTGCTATTTAAACAACTCCCACAAACATAAAGATGCCCTTTCAACTTTGAAAAAGTAACTCAGCATAATCTACTGAAAAGGCACTACATCGTTATACAGTGCCATTCATAGTCTCAGAGTTGGTGGTAATGTCGGTAGAAATGGTTCTCAACAATACTGGTAATACTGTTCTACCTTGGCAAAGATGCATTATTATTAACACTGCCTTCATCTTACTTTTCCTCATCTTTTTTTCTCCTTCCTGCCTGCCTGCCTGCCTGATTTTGTTTGCATATTAAAAACATATAAATAGAGCTGAGTTTCAGCTCAGGCCTTCATACTCAGAGATGGTCTCAGAAAAAAATAAACATGGTAGATTTTTCTTAAACACTGTAGTTCCCTGATTTCATGGTAGCAGAATAAGATTGCATTAAATTTTTGTGGGCATCAACTGCAGGCTGTAGTGACATGATGAAACATGCACAATAACATTAGGACATGAGCTCCATCCATTGTGTACTTGTGTGCAGATTGAAACACAAGCCATAACATGTGCTTCCTCATTCTGGCATATCATGGTTAAGAATAGCTGACTATGAATATTAGAACTCTGAGTGGCTCACATAATTAGTTTATTTATATATTGAAATAATGTATGTAACTGCCAATCTCACAGTAGTGACTCTGAGTGTTGAACAGAGAGTTAAAACCAAAAGAACTAACAACACAATTAATAATAATAAAAAAATACCCAAAGGCAATGTCTATTCTACTTCCATTGCCTGTAAAGAATGTAAAGGTGATAAATAAGCCATAATGCAATAGCAAATGTGAAATTCCTGAAAATAGAAGACAAGTTTTTTACTGAATCAGTCTTGAGACACATCAGTAATAAGAAAAGTTGTCAGAAAAGTAGAATAAAGTAATTGAAAATGATTTGGAACAATGCCATATCTCACCTTTTGTGACCTTATAATTCAGAGTTAATCATTTCAGTATTAGCCAAATCTGACACATTAATTAGGATATTAAAACAAACCAGGCCCCTTGTACTAAGGTAATTAAGGTTGGTTGTTTTAACATTTCCATTTAAAAAGCCTATTTACCATAGGGACTATAACTCATCGGGGGTGGGGTGGGGGATGTAGTAGTCCTGAGTAGAACTTCAGATACAGCTGATTACCTCTACAGAAGAAAGTGTAATTCCATTTTAAGAAAAGGAAGCATAATTCTATTTAAGAAAATAAATGGCTCAGTGAATAGTAGCAGCTTTCCATCTCACCCTTGATCTGTTTTTCATATTCTTTTGATTACAGGTTAATAATTGAGTCGTAGGAAATCTGACTTAGTTACCTTCTAGCTGTAGGTAGGGATCAACTGGGATGGATTTCTAAGGAATCTAATAAAAGTCACCTAAGACTTTCATGTAAATCATATTGTAAAAGCCAATGTGATAGTGCTGAAAAGACCTCTAGGGCAATTTACCATGATTCTAGCATTCCTTCAAAGTTAGCATTGGATGTTCAGAAATGGGAAACTATTCCAAAGTAGTATCAAGCCATGGGCTAGCAATTGGGGCCCATAGCAAGAATGTCCCAGACAGAAAGAGAAGCATGGGCAAAACAGAAAACAGGGTTGAAATTCCAAAAGGAATTTCTTATGCTGGCTCACTTCCAGGCAGTTTAGGGTTGGTCAAACAGCTTAAAGCTGCAGTGCAGAGAAGCCTACATTAGCATCCTTAATCATATCCCTGCCAACAGTAAATATAGTTTCTGTCAGTTTTGGCATACAGGGTATATTGGTCAGTATGCCAGAAGCACAGCAAAGACCCAGCCTTACCTCAAGTTTGCTTAATGTATTCTATGCAAGCTAGGATCTGTTCTTTAGATATTATCTTGCAGGCCAACATACTATTGCCTGCAACTACATACTACAGAGTGTTACCTTCAGCTAGGAGCTATATGCAGTGTTTGTTTTTATTTAAAGCTATTAAAATAGGTTGATGTGTATTGATCATTTGCATTGCTGATAAGTGCAACCTTACAGGCTCATTTCAAGAGTAATAAAAGTAAATCCAATCTATATGTCTAAATGCCTACAGACGAAACAAAACCATATTATCTGGGGACAGGGAAAACGTAAAGGAAAAGAATTATATTCACAGAAACTGCTTTCGACCACTCACCATATATACTATAAATTGTGAAGCATTTGATTACATGCATACATTTCCAAATCTTGCTTGCATCTCCCTTTCTACATGGATGAGATGAGGAATATCCAGCCAGGCTAAATATTATCAGTGAAGTAACTTACAGGATTTTACATTAGTTGCTGTTCTTGGCTTGCATTATATTTCCATTAAATTACAAAAAATATCAGACATTAGTACAGTACATAATACTGAGGTAGATTCTGTTATACAATGAAAAAGATATACATGAAAACAAAATTGCTTTGCTCTGAAGTACTCGTGAGCATTTTTATGTTGTCAAGAAGAATTTGGGTAGAGCACTATTTTAAGAGGAATCCCCATACAAGGTAAGAGTTACATGTCTAATTTAAAGGACTATCTGGGCCTTTGTGAAGTGAATGGTTATTGCTTAAGAAATTTATAATATAGTGTTTTGTTTTACTGTGAGGTGATAGTTTGATTCTGGGAAGTTGCTAGAAACCAGAATTTTTTCTCATGTTTCTACTCCAGGAACATCATACTCAAATGGTCAGAATCAATGATCTAGACAGTAGTTCATATTAAAAATAAACAATTCTATTTATCAAATGTCATACCCGAGTTCCCCAACCTTTTTCACCACAGCCACCATTATAAGTTTCTAGTTGCCCTTGTCCCAAAATAGTAATATCATCACATAGTCTTCATTCCTTATTTATATGCCATAACTTGCCTTCTCAATTTCTTTCACATGGCAAACCCACTAATCAAAACTTTACTGGCTCCTGGTGCCATGCCATGGCATGTAAGTAGTATAGTGATATACCAATGTGTTACTTGCATACTAGATCACACATTACACTTGTTCTCAGATGTATTTAAAACAGCCTATCTGTTTATTCTTTCTTCATCTTATCTTCACATAGTCCTCAGAGTAGACTAGACTGAGATTTTACACCACTGAATGGTGTAGAAGTAGGTAGGACCAAGATACAGTGGGCACAGTCAGTACAAAATAGTGTTATACTGTATGTCAGGAGAATATAGCTACAGATCTGTTATTGCCACTAATGCAATATAGTGTAGTATAATAATGCTTTAGTATAATAACACAAAAAGATATTAAAACAAACTTTCCGAAATATGCTAGCATTCTATGTAATAGAATACCCATTAGTAATATCTTCATTCTAAATACCCTTGTTCTGTGGTAGAACATTTAGCATTTTAATTAATTGCAAGGAATAATGCTATGCAAACTGTCAGTAGCCCTGAGAACTATCTCTGCATTTTATCCCTCTCTAATGAATATCACTTACAAAAGCACATGGAATATTACACATGTTCAAATACAAGCTTGGCAAAATGTAGTACGTAATTCATTAACACATCAGCATTATGGAATCACAGGATTTATTTCAGCCAAAATGTCAATGCATTATTACACAGTAAGAGGATGACTTTAAAAAGAAGATTCAAAGAAATCAATAGATAATTAATATCTGTTTGAACTGAAAGTGCTGCAATAACCCCAAATAAATATAATAAAAATAATATTTAAAGTGATAATGATAATAGCTCACAGACTTCCTTTTTTGCTGCTGTTATTGGCTTCAGGAAAATAGCAGGCCACTAAACACATTTAGATTCTATACCAATATTACCAAAAAAAACCCTATTTGGATATGCAGTCCAAGATATAAACTGCCTTTTAGGGCCCTTTGTAACACAGAGGTAGGAGATAAAGTAAAAGAATCCACCAATCACCTTCATTAATCTTGCCCACATTCACTATTCCCTGGTCTCATTAGCAAGGTAGAAGAAGGCTTGCCCATTGCATCAACACATTACATATCTGTATCCTTTTCTGATGGACCAGGGAATGGTGCATTACATTTTAACACAGCTATCTTGCTGTAACAAAAGTGGCCACTTCCAGTACTATGTTTCTATGATTGTCTTTAATTAAAAGGAGACCTAAACATTTAAATTGTTTTAAGGACTACATTGTAAAGCTAGGGAGAAAAAAAAAATGTAACAGGGTGTCCCCTAAGCACTGTGGAATTGAGAATGCTGAAGTATTGATAGTTTCAACAAACTGACCCTGTAGCCACTAGATAATTGAACCAAAATGAAATGGAATTGCTTATTTTTCATGTGTGCTTAAAGTAACACAATTAACTTGTTTTAAAATAAGACAATTAGCTTGTTTTAAAGTAATGCCACTAGATTGTTTTAAATTTAGCTTGTGAGATTGGAATACACAGTTTGTTTCAGTTGAGGAAATGCAAGCCTGAGTAACAGCTGAACTATATTCAACATAATGATGTAACATTAGCCCCCCTTTTTAACCTGTCACAATGAAGAAACAAAACAAATGAACAAACAAAAAAGCCATTCATACTCTTTGTGATTGATGCAAGATTCCAGTAACTCTTGACTTAATGAACAGGAACAAACAACAACCACATCATAGCAAAATAAAATAAGCACAAAATTTTGGATTAGATTAGTAGTCCATAAAAGCATTACTGGGTTTAATGTCAGACAAACTGAGACTGCGTCTCAGGGACAGATTCTAGAAAGCACAGGGCAAGAAGTTCAAGTAAAAAAAAAGGACCGGTATAATTCCCATTTGGCTTTTCTAAGCCAACCTGCTGTTGTTGGGTGCAGTAGAGAGCATTAACCATCACCCATGGGCATCTGTGGGGTGGGAAGGGGCAAGTGACATCACTTACGTCATAGGTGATATAATTCACATAATTTTCACATTGATGCAATGATGGCTTCTCCCTGACCTATGCTACCACCTGTGTTGCAGTCAGATCTAGTTTGGATTGCTTCTATGCCTTGAATGGGGAAGAAGGCACTTTCTTGCTTTTGAGTCAGGTTGCAAAAGGTTTGGGGGCTTCCTAATTTAGAAAAACAAATGCATTCCATTCTAACATCCCTTTTTGGTACAATTGTATTAAGATCTCCTTTTATTCTCTTCAGAAAACAAAACAAAACAAAAGAACAGGCAATTGTTTAAATTACAGGGAACTGTTACTAAACATACATACCCCCCACCCCACCCCCCAATTGTCCCTCGTGGCTCTGCTAAAGTCTACTATGGTCTATTTGCTTCATCCCAGAAAGTGATCTGTTCATAACTAAGGTCAGATAATAATGTTTCCCAGCATCATGTCTCTTCTGCTCTGAGGCTAAAACTTGGTCTAATATGTGGCCAACCATGTGGGTTGAGCCCATGTTGACTTGTGACAAGCCCAAGGTTCTCATGGCAGGCATGTATTCCCATATCACCTCTGATTCCAGATAGGGGTGGTTAAAATCACCTAGGACTAGTAGCCTGAGAATCCATAACACCTTGAATTGGGCCCGGAGGCAAACTGAGACCCAATGAAGCTCACGCAACAAAGCTGTTATGCGTGCAAACCTTGGAACACCCAAGATTGTCTGTGTGGCTGCAATCTGGACCAGCTGAAGCTTCCAGATACTCTTCAAGGGTAGCCCCATGTAGAGCACATTACAGTAATCTATATGGGAGATGACCAAGGCATGAGTGACTGTTCAAAGGGCCTCTTGGTCCAGGAAAGGGCATAACTGGCATACAACACGAAGTTGCTTAAAGGCCCTCCTGGCCACGACTGCCACCTGCTCTTTGAGCAGGAGTCATGAGTCCAAGAGGACCCCCAAGTTATGCACCGGGTCTGTCTGGGGCAGTGCAACCCCATCCAGCACTAAAGATGACAAATTACTGCTACGTGAGGTGCTGTTAATCCACAGCCACTCTGTCTTACTAGGGTTCAGTCAAAGCCTGTTGTTCCCCATCCAGGCCCTCACAGCCCCCAGACACTCAGAGAGGGCAGTCACAGCATCAGTTACTTCACCGAGGATGGAGATATACAATTGAGTATCATCAGCATACTGATGGTGCCTCATCCCATGGTGACAGATGATCTCACTTACTGGTTTCATGTAGATGTTAAAAAGGAGAGGGGGGAGTACTGATCCCTGCAGCACCCCACAAAGAAGGGGCCATGGGGCCAATCTCACCTCCCTATCAACACCGATTGGGACTGGACCTGGAGGAAGGAGGTGAACCAGTGCAAGACTACACTGCCCACCCCCATCTCCCTGGACCAACCCAAAAGGATACCATGGTCAATGGTATCGAAAGCCACTGAGAGGTCAAGAAGAGTCAGGATAGATGCACTCCCTCCATCCCACTCCCGCCGGAGATCATCCATAAGTGCAACCAATGTTGTTTCTGTCCCATAACTGGGCCTGAAACCTGACAGGAAGGGGTCTAGATAATCCGTTTCATCCAGGATCCTCTGGAGCTGCAACACCACCACTTTCTCAACTACTTTCCCCAAAAAGGGGAGGTGGGAGACTGGATGAAAGTTGTCCAGTATGCTGGGGTCCAGCAATGGTTTCTTGAGGAGGGTGCACACCAGCACCTCTTTGAAAGCTGCTGGAAATACCCCCTCAAGGATGCATTTACCATCACCTGGACCCAACCACACCCCCCTCCCCCCGAGCTGCCTTCACCAGCCAGGAGGGATATGGATCTAATTGGCAAGTGGTGGTGTTTACAGTCTGGAGGACCCTGTCCACTTCCTTGGGTTCAACAGGATCAAACCGTTCCCAGATAACAGAGTGAAAACATTCCCCGGGCATCTCCACAGATTCTCCCTCATGCTCAGAGTCCAACTTGGAGCAAATCTGAGTGATTTTATCCTGCAGATGTCCAGAAAACCCCTCAGCTTGGCCCTGTAGATGGATCTCTGGGTCCCCTTTCCCCAAAAGGGATCAGGTAATCCTAAACAGGGCCACCAGGCAGCATTCTGCGGATGCAATAAGGGCAGAAAAATACTGATGTTTCGCCGCTCTTACTGCCACAAGGTAGGCCTTAATATCACCTCTAGTTTGTGTTTGGTCCGATTCAGTCTTCCTCTTCCTCCAATGGCACTCTAGGCATCTCTTAATCCTCTTCAGAGCCCTCAACTCCTCTGTAAACCATGGGGAGCGTCGGGTTCGATGGGGTAAGAGAGGCCGCACAGGCACGATCCTGTCCAAGGCCCTGGCCGCTTCCTTATTCCAGGCAGCAGCCAGGGCCTCTGCTGGACCGTGCAGCAGATACTCGGGTATAACCCCCAGCTCCCTCTAAAACCGTGCCGGGTCCATTAGTCGCCGGGGGTGGACCAATCGAATAGGTCCTGCCTCCCTGTGGAGGGGGGTGGCATAGGAGAATCTCAGGCTCACCAGGGCATGATCTGACCATGACAATGGGGAGACTGTCATTATTATTAGATTATCATTATCCTTGTCTCCATCCCGCTCAACGGCTACGCTCCCCTTCACAGTCACTGAGGCCTGCACCAGAGAGTCACATAATCTCCATTTCAGCATACCTGGCAGCTACAGTATAATTCAATACCTCACACCCATTAACCATCCCTTCCTTCCTCCAGCTCCATCTATACAGCAATTACTCCAATGTTTTTGGTTTTCAGAAGTCTCTAAATTAAATCCTTAATTTATTCATCATTGTTCCATAATATTCATTCATGGCATATAAAACTAGTGAAAGTTTCTACCCTATTATCAATGTCCTTTACAGTTTTTGGATCAAAAATTCCAAACTGTAGGTCAAGTGGCATAAGTCTGAGACAACGAGCATGATTACTGTGTTGAGAACTATATGCCAAGTGCTCTAGTTTTCTAGAGAAGATTTGCATTTTTATTAGTAACCATAGTGCCAAGCTGCACAATGAGGTTGGAAAACAGACTGACTTTGGACAGACTGCCAGGGCTTCAGAGGAAAGGAAGGCACCTGCTTTAATACCAAATAATAATAACAACAACAATAATAGTTTCTGGTCTGCAATTTAGTAATACTGAATGAGGTGATGAATATATGCGCATTCTGAGGTTGCATCAAATATTGACTGTCATAATGACAATCTCATTTGCTGCAATTTCTAGCCTAAAGTCTGACTTCCAGTTAGATCCCAGCAAACATAATACTGGTTCTTCCTTTTCCTCACATGTGTATTATTAAAGCAGACATAGTTTGGATTCTTAGGTAGTGGTTATATTAAACTAACAAGAAATACAACATAATTATGGAAGGCATACCCATGGGATGATACTGTATATTTCAGATTATAGATAATACATTTCAGGAACTATAGTGAGATAACCCCAGTGATTCTCTGGGGGGCAGCAGTCAGACAATAATGTACTCTATGAAGATTAAGACTAAGATAGGTTTTCCCTCATCACAGCAGTTTCCCCAAGCAGAATTCTTACATTTTCCATATAACAGTGAATCATTGTTATGACAAAAAACCAAGGCCATTGTTGGAACAGCCAGTGAAGTTATTTTCTTTCCCCATAATACGAAGAATTCCAGCAACTGAGATTCAGTGCTTCATACTCACATTCTGGATATATTTTATTTGGTCATGCAAGAGTGGGGCAGACCTACAGTATATATCCTTTAAAAATTATCTCCCATATAATAGGCACATGATACTTATATTAGACGTGTAACATAAGCCCAGAACCTATTTAGATTGTGGGACTGAGGTCCAATTCCCTAATGATTACTTAATGTAAGCAGGGCTAAATCATGCTCCAAGTCAATACATAGATTGCTAAGGACAAGTGGGGGACCAGCAGGACTAATACTGTTCACCATTCTTACAGACTTTTCATAGTCAGAGTAGATGGTTAAGCTTATCAGGGTTTTTTGTTTGTTTGTTTGTTTTGTTTTGTTTTTGTTTTGTTTTTGCCGTTCAATCATCTCCAGTCCTCGGTGACTGCCTGGACTAGTCCCTGCAGTTTTCTAGCAGTACTTAAAGTACTAAGTAATCAGTATTTACAAATGCTCTATTTACTGTATACATCATATACATAATGTAATGTTTTTTTATTGTATGCATAACATATAATACTGATTTATTATATCACAATAGATAGATATCTTACTATATGATAAAGCTATGTTTAATATTATAAAATATTTATTCTTTGTTGCAAAGTACATTTTCAAGTAATATATATGGCTTTCTGAACGGGACCTTGTAAGATAATTAATTCCTGTATCTAAATTTACTTAGCTACATTATTGATTGGAAATGCAAAGCTAAAGCTGTGAGAGGTTGAATAAGCACAGATCATTTAAAAAAAAAAAAAAAGATTGATAGGAAGAAGAGACAAGGGCTTGTTTTATTCAGTACATAGGTGTGGTGGAGGAAGATACAGGCTGAAACAGCTGAGAAAAGATGGACATTGGTCATTTGTCCCTTTTAAAGTAACAGTCTTAATGTCCACAACTAGAAATGAGCTCATTTATACCTAACAGCTTTCTGGTTGGCATTGTGTTGATCAGCATCTTTACTGCAGAAAGTGATCATTAATTCTCCTGGCTTATGCAGCTAAACCGATTAGTGATAGGGTTAGTTTCAGTTAGTACAAAGCTTCCTCACAAAAGACAGCCTTGGTTCATTTTGCCCAGGATTTTTGACTAGGGTTCCGAACCCTTCAAGCATGATTTAAAAGAAATGTTTTAAATCTCATGTGAGTGCAGGCAAAGCACTTCTCTTCTCTTGATTACAGCGGCCTCTTTTTTGTTTGTGTTTTTGTTTTCCAGGTTTCTGTATGTGCTGGGGTGGACAGAAATAAGCTGTGAAAAAAGCTTCACTTCTTTAAGGGAATTCACCACTTATTGTGATTCTTAAAATAGCACCTCCCTCCATCCTCCCCAGGCCTATGCAGAAGTTGGGCTCCTTTAATCAAAAGCAGCAAAGCATTGTGGTCATATGAGGTGTGAAGGCTTTTGTTGTTACACAATCTGCCTAAGCAACAGATCTCCAAGAAGCCCCCTGTACAAAAGGTCACTTCTTCCACTGAACAACTGTGATTTAGCAAGGAGAAAAGGCAAGAATAACAGAGCTACAGAAAATATATATAATATAATACAGGGACGCGGTGGCGCTGCGGGTTAAACCGCTGAGCTGTCGATCGGAAGGTTGGCGGTTCGAAACCGCACGGCGGGGTGAGCTCCCGTTGTTAATCCCAGCTCCTGCTTACCTAGCAGTTCGAAAACATGCAAATGTGAGTAGATCAATAGGTACCGCTTCGGCGGGAAGGTAACGGCGTTCCGTGTCGTCATGCTGGCCACATGACCCGGAAGTGTCCTATGGACAACGCCGGCTCCAAGGCTTAGAAACGGAGATGAGCACC
Organism: Candoia aspera; assembly: GCF_035149785.1. Lineage (NCBI taxonomy): Eukaryota > Metazoa > Chordata > Lepidosauria > Squamata > Candoiidae > Candoia > Candoia aspera. Next base: position 22,117,220 of record NC_086157.1, read on the forward strand.
GCCCCCTAGAGTCGGACTCGACTGGACTTTACGTCAAGGGAAACCTTTACCTTTACCTTTACCTACAGAAAATATACTTATTGGGCATTTACTTTGGTTTGCAATGTGCATAATGCTTACAGTATATGTATATAAAAACAAATCCTATTTCCTAGTTAGTAAAGTAACCACAAATAAAACTATTTCTGTGGCCAGTAACAAAAGGAAGCATGGAAGAATAAGAGTAACATACCTTAGGTCACCACTCCTGTTGAGGACATATCTGCAGTCATGTACTTTCAATTTCATGGATTAAGCCTCACCATCTGATGCCCCCCCCCCAAAAAAAAATACTGAGGTTAAACATGAAGCTAATAAACAGAGTGAAAGTCAAAATGAAACCTCAAGCATAATTACTGTATTTATATTTTTATCGAACACACAGACACACACAGGCAAACACACACACACAAAACTCAAGGTGATGAACATACCTAGTAATCCTTCCTCCTATCTGTCTCTCAGTGAGTTCTTTCATTAATTCAGGAATACTGGAGCCATATCACTCCAAACATTGCAACTCTTGGATTGTCATGAGGTTCATGTCAGATCAGTAAATATAACATTTCCTTCCAGTTCCTGAACTGCCAGCTTAGGGCTTGAAGTTTGGCCATAGTGAAGAAATCTCTCTGCCAGCCAGAGAGAAACAGATGGCATTTACTTAGACAGACCCCTATTTATTTATTTATTATTTATTCAATTTATATAGCCACCCATTTCCCTTTTACATGACTCTGGGCCGCTTACAATAAAACAAATAAACACTTACAATAAAACAAATAAACACACAAAATACATAATAGAGAACAAAAACAAAAACACACAGCAGCCAGGCATGTTCTCACCTATCATCCTTTCCTGGTTGGTATTTCTTTAAAGCCACATGTGAGTCTATCATGCACTGTTATTCTAAGTTTATATTGGCTAACATATTACCACTCACACTGTGATAATCTCCAAAGACTCTCCTTGTTATTTGCAAAGCATCTGATGGCTGCCCATCTGATCTGGCCATGTTGCTTTGCCTGACTGATTCATGAGGCTTTTTTCTCTTGGCAAAGTGATTAACAGGGGAACTCAAGCAGATGCATCTGCTGTCCCTTCAGTTGACTCTCATTTTAACAACTGACCACAGATTGTTCTTTCAGTTGGATTTTTTCCCCACCAGACACATTATGTCTGCTACAATTCATCCAATAGCTGACATAATGTAGGGCTACCAGAAGTGGGTTGCAAAAATCTGGATGATCATTAGATTCTAGCTTGCATATGTTTTCTTTTTTTGCTGCCATCTAGTGGTTGTCCAGATTATTTGTCCATCCCAGAATGAGTAACTGTACATAAAGCACACTAACTTTTTTCCCTAAAAGCAATAGTCTTACCTGTCATTCAGGCTGAAATGTCTACTCCTCAGTATTTTTTTCAATTGTTGTTCCCCCTGTCAAGAAGCAAAAAGTTAAAGGATGTATGAGCCTTGGACCTCCAGTGGCTGTAAACAGATTGTCTAAATAAGTTGGCTGAACTGAATCAGTTAAGGTCTTGGCAAATTTGATTTGGTTCAGCCAAGTAATAAAGCATATATATACACTGTATACAACACATTAAATTATAAAACAAATCTGTTGATTTATGTAGAACTACTCAAGAGTAATAATGAAAGAGCTAATAAAGGCAAATGTAATTAAAATGAGATGGAAAGTCAATATTGAAACTCTACACTGGAATGGGATTATAGAATGGCAGAAACATTTGTCAGAAGTAAATACCTTCAGGAACCAACTCCACTAGAATATGAGGTATAAGAGTCAAGACACCAGCTGTCAAATAGAGATGCAATACATAATAGAGAAAACAGGAAAATTCAAGGAGATTAAGAAGGAGGCTTTATTTGCTATGTCTAAGGCTTTATGTAGATAATGCCACAATGTGAAATGTAGTGAGGTTAATGGGTTTGCCAGAATAGTTGATTTGATTTGATTTGATTATTTGATTTTATTTATTTTTTGAAGAAGCTAAGTGAGCTACTGTAAGAACACTATGACTCCACCTTGTTAGCTGAAAATAATGAAGACTTACTATAGAGAAGCTTACTGTGAAAGCAAAAATAGAAAGTGAAAAATCTGAGATAATGTTAAATATTAAGAAGAAAAACATAATGCCAATCAACATGCTTAAGGAATTCAAAGTTGATAAACAGTAAGTAAAGGTCGTCAATTATGGGGGGATTTTTTGAAGGGGACTCAAGAATAGATGAAGATGGACACTATGATGAAGAAGTAAAGAGATTAATTTTAGGAGTAAAGGTAGTGAAGAATTAAGCTTCATGCCCTAATAGCATTTATATGACAACAGAGATCAGAATGGTGAAAGTATCCCCCCCCAAGTGGAAACTTACAGCTGTAACATCTGGGCACTGAAAGAATTAGATAGATACCTTTTAATTATAGTTTAAGAACCAATTAATCAATCCTATATGAAATAAGATTAAGTATGTAAGTACTGAAGGGATGATCAGCAAGCAGAGAGACTAAAAGAAAAACACTGTGCTTGGCAAGGTTGAGGCAAATAGAAGGGAACACAATAGATGAAGTGGATTTATGGGATCAAGATCACTGGAATCTCCTGAAAAATCTGTGGATTGCTGACATGGTCCAGTAGGAACGGTGGACCTAAGTCTATACACTTGTCAATATTGGCACGAATTCAGTGGCACTTGCAGTAATTCACTAACAAACTACAGTATATATGCACAGAAACCATCTCAAACTTCTTGGTTGTTAGTATGAAAATAGAACCCCTAACCTGATTTTCCCTTTGTGTGAACTCTGTCATTTATAAAGTTCAAAGGGTCAATTAATACATGCTGTACACATTGGTATTATCCATTAGCATTGCTATTTTCAGAAATTACATTGATGGAGTTGCTGCTTAAACACATCAACAGAAAGTTCAATCTATTGACCCACATCCAATTGCTACAGAGTTTACAAAACTATCACAGACTCATCTGTCTCTAGGTTTCCTCTTTCTCTCAATTAAAAAAATTAGACATTATCCTTAGCTCGTGTGCAGAAACACAAGATTTTTCCCATTCAGAAAATTTAAGGGAAATCCAGCTCTGTAGCCATGAAAATATATCAAATGAATATCCTAAGTAATTGATAGGTACTTTCTTTTTAAGACAGGAGCCTTTGCCTTGATAATTAAAGAAGAATCAAACAATGAATCTGATCTTGTAACTTTGTCATGTCTTCTTCCATTAACATTTTTTCTCATCTACAGTAAGTCTTAACACAATTTATTGAAGTTATAAATGATAGCATATTGTTGTCTAGTAAATTTTTGAATGAGTTCCAGGTAGTAATGGACCATCTTCTACATGCAGAAATTGGAACAGGTTCAGCTCAATCAAGTTAATTTGTCCCCAATTGTCCAATTACAAAACTTTGATCTGAAGATTCAATTAGAAGGCAATGATCAAATAATTCCTTTGAACTGAATGTTCAGTTCAATAGTGGAATCCTTTTGAAGTGTGTAATTAAACTGGTTGACTTGAAATCATTTTGAAGCAATTTGCATAAAATCTCTGATTTAACTACCCAGAGTCTCTAGGAGTCAGGTGGCATATAAATTTAATAAATTGTTGTTGTTGTTGTTGTTGTTGTCTTTGGGATTTGACAAAGTCATAAACAGTATAGCCATTTTCCCTCCATATGTAGACAAAACTGGAGGACTTCTGATATGTGATAGGCTTTCTGATGAGAGAGAACAGTATATTTCCTGCTCAAGCAGCACATTGAAGCTGTAGCTCAGGTCCAGCTGATGCACTAGTTATGGGCCCTTGAAGATTTGGATGCTTTCTCAACAATAACTCACACCATCTTCACCTTGTGGCTAAATTATCACAATGTGCCTAACATAGGGCTGCCTGTGAAAACAACTCAGAAACTGCAATTGGTTCAAAACCCAGCGACCTGATTGCTACAAGTAGGATCAACTGCAATATTGAGACTGCTGCATTGAAACTGTATATAAGTAAGTTTCTGGATCCAATTCAAAGCTGCTGTCTTTAACCCTTAGAGGCCTACATAGCTTCCCTCCCATATACTTCAAAGACCATTTTCTTCTGTCCTAACCATTCATCCCAAGAGAGACAATGCTCCAGATCTCCATCTTCCATGAGGATAGGGGAATAGAGGCCTGGAGGAACATCTGTTTGGTAGTGGGCCAGCTGGTACACTCAAATTATGAAACATTCTGTCCCATGAGGTAAGGAGAGTCCCCACCTTTCATGATCAGCTCTTGGAATCAGCGATGGAATTTGGTTCCCTTTGAAATATTTATGGTGCTTGATATTAATTATTATTACGTAAACCCCTTTGTGCCAGAAAGTTAGGGAAAGATAGAAATATTGCAGTAAATGAATTAGAGACATAAACATTTTAGAAGTTTATATATAAAGGTTCTCTGTCAGTGACAGTAGTATCTCTGGATGGATGGACCCTTGATAGGATTTGGGTGGGGGGTGTTCTCTTGTACTCATGACCCAACCAAAACAGCATGTGGTGACTTTAGTTAGAGGGATTGAAACATCACTGGCTTCAGCTGGTGCAGGAGTAACTAGCTATAGGGTTTCATGGCCTCCTCACTATCTGACTGGGTTACTCCAACACACTTTACATGGGGTTGCCTTTATGGTATATTCAGAAACAACTGGTCCAGAATGTGGTGGCTTGCATTTTTACTGACTTCTGACACTAACCTCTAAGCTTGCATAAATCATATAGTACTCTGATATACAGTACTCTGATAATTAAAAGAATAATAATTTTAATTAATTAATTATTTAATTATACTCCAAATTCTGAGTATATACTGCTTTTGAATATGCTTATTTTGACAATAAGGTGCCATCAGAGGGTGGCTAAGGCTCATGATACAGCATATGCTTTTCCACAGCCCATCATTGTCTATAATGTTTGTTAAGACTACCATAGCTAGGAAACTAGAATGCTGGTCCCCCTCTGAGTAGACAACCCTGGCCTAGATATGGCATAAAATACTAAAAATCAGCTTCAAATGTCCATATGTTCAATACCAAAGAAGAATGAGTTTCATTTGGATGAATATTTCAGTGTTGCATAAGAACAGCTGCATTGTAACTACAGTATCATCATCATGCACTTAATAATCTAATCATTTGTGCATATCACTGAAAAGTATTGGGCTTTTTTTTAAAGCCTAATGCATAAACACCTATCACAACTTCTTTTTATCTAAAAAAAAGTTGTTAAATACCATCATTCCTGCATATTTCTTACAATTAATGGCATTAAAATAAGACATTGAATATGTAACAAATAACATAGTAATGGTGCTTCAAAAGAACAGGGGGGTATTCAAATAATATCTTACTAAAAATAAAGATTAACAGTTAAAAAGAAAAATAATACTAAGGCACTTTTATGAAATAAACGTATTTTGAACAGTAGTTTGAATGTCTGTCTCTCTTTCATATACACACAGAGAGACCATTTTTTCTATCTTGGGAAATAGCACATGTCCATAAAATCCAAACATATACATTTAAAACATCAGAAATTGATAGTTCCTTGACCTAAGATACAAAAAAAAGATCTAATTGGCTTCATGCAGTTGTAATAATCTGACTTGGGCATAATCATTTTAACCATTATCTCTTTTAAATCATTTTATGGATATCCCTTTATTCACTTGGAAGTATTAAAGTAAAAAAAAAAAAGAGTTCATCCTCTCAGTTTAAGTGGTCTGTCTTTCAAAATTTATTCCTTCTAAAAATATCCACTTAATTTCCAAATAACTTCATACCCCAATATTCCTGTTTAATGGCTACTGCTTCTCTGAAGGGAATTTTCTGCTCTTCTCTTTAACTGAAGGCCAATGAATTATTATATCACCATCAGCTTTACTTCTGTAGACTAGTGATCTGATCTCATTTGCTAATTATAAACTTATGAATCAGCTTCCTTATTCTCATGTAATTGCTTCTGTGAATGATACATTTTAAAGATGCAAAAAGTATTTCATGACAGAAGAGCTTTGGATTTCTTGTTCATAGCAGAACATGGCAAGCTGAATTTTACCAAGAAGGAAGTCCAATCTGTGAGTGTTTGTCCTTTCCCTTGGGGTAGGAGAAATAAATTCAACTCATTTTAAAAATGTACAGGAAGCTGTGGCTTTTGACTTTTTTCTTTCCTTTTTTTTTCACAGCAAAAATACCCAGTGAGTTTAGAAAAGCTGTTTTTGCACTGGTGATATTCCATGGTCATTCCAAGAAGCTCTATAAAGAAACCCTAACTTAAGCAGAGAACTCATGCTGCTGTGAGCATGTAAGATGTGTTTACTATGAAGATTAAAAAAAAAAAATCTTAAGCATCTTGACTATCTTATACATTTTCAAAAGTAAGAACTCCCATCTGCCACAAACAGACCAGCAAATTTATGTTCAGATACTTTATTAAAAATCCAGACATTAATCTTCCAGAGTGGAAAGCTGCCTTGCAAAGTGGGCAGTAAAATGGATTGGATATATACTGATCTGCACATCCTTAGTATATTTGTGTGAGCAGTGTAATGTCAAAGGTGTGTATTCATGGAAGTTGCAGCAACATTAATTTATGTTACTGAAACTTACACCTAATGAGTCCTGTAAGATGAGATTGGAATTCAACTTGCAGATATTTAAATTCAAAAGTCCTTGTTAGTGTTGTTGTTAGGACCCCAGCATGCAGAACAATATAACACAAATTTAGACCTAAACAATAATTTCAATTACTCCAAACAGTGCTAATTAATTCTGCCTTTATGTCCAAAGGCAGCTATATCTTCTTTGTTCCAACTTTCTAGTCAACCATTCCTAATGTTCTCCTTATTCCTCAAGACACTGAATATTTCAGTCATTCCTTTGAACACAGTTTGGTTCCAAGCAACTGGGTGATATGCTGTCTGAAGTCACAGACCTGCAAAAACACTGCTAATATTCAGTTACTAGGGATAAAGAATTTGATTTTTCAACCTTTGACAATTCCCTGCCAAGTGCCCATTGGAAACTCTCCAAGCCATCCCACTCTCTTGAGAATCTATCTGGATCCATAAGGTGCCTAGGGTAGGCCATCTGAATTCCAGACTGGGGGGAAAAAGTGCTGTTTTCTCATTTCAGAAGAACTAATAGAATTCCAGTGACTGTTTCTTTTATTATATAGACCTTAACTGAATGATTGATCTATTCTGTTTGGTTGTGGTGATGGATTGATCCCATGAACAGCACATATGTCAAGAGGGAAAAGGGGATCTATTAGTTTTAGGTCTGGAGATTAGGAAAGGGGACATAGGAGAGAACAGCTTCTAAAACAGCCTCCACTTTCCCACTTTCAATTTTACACATTACCTATTCTCTTCAGAAAATATTTTGTGAATCACATTGCCTTGAGTCCAAAATCAACCAAAGTACCCCTGGGAAAATTTAAACAGGATTATTTTGTGGATGGGTAGAACAACTATGGATGATCTCAAGATTTTGTCATTTAAATAGTAACTTCTGTAGCTGGCTTGCTTTGGTTATCAAATTTAAAAGAAATCAGTATCTAGAGATCAAATAGACTGCTAAACTGTAGTTAATAAAAAAATAATAATAAAATATTCTCCTCATTGCCATTCAGGAATAGGGCAGGGGCAGCACAGACATTTACTTTTTGTCATAATGCTTAATCAGGACAGCCACATATTCTCCCCCCACGCCCCTAGGTTTCTTCCCCAAACCAAAAAGTAGGCTAATAGAGTATGAATAGCAAAAATAAATAGAACTGAACCACTCAATGGACAATAAAAACATGTTTTGAAAAATGTTTTTCCCCCTCCCAAGGAGTGCATTTGCAAGCAAGAAAAGCTACTCTGTGTGCATGAGTTATGTTCATTCAATTAAAGTGCATGCCATTGTAGAATGCTGTATCAATAGCATGAGCAAATTTGATTTGCTGGACAGTTTTACAGCGAAGCTCTTTGGGAACAAATTGATTTTTGCTGCATTGTGTACTGTTCAGATAAGCTCTTCTGATATTCATGCACTCTTTTTTGATAACTCACTGTAATTCTGTTCTTATAAATAAAACAAGCATAGGGAAAACAATTAGCATAATGGGATATGTTTTATTGGGATGGAACTTGCATTTTATTGGACACATGAGAACACAAGGCCCATGCTTAAGTATTAAACATTTCCTGGCTCTAATGCATATTTGCTATTGCGACCTTTTGATTAGCGTTCCCATACGGGCCTATTTATAATTACAATATGATTAGGATTGATTGTTCCCTCAAATCATTGTCCACTCTTAGCAATCACACAGATAGACCTTCTCCATGATGATTTGTCCTTAAACTGCCCTTCAGATCTCCCATGGTGCATCCTTCATTGCTGTATTCAAGTCAATTTACCTTGCCTCTGGTTGCCCTCTCCTCATTGTTCCTTATGTACTTCTCAAGGGAGCTGGATCTTTGCATAATATGTCCAAAATATGATAATTTCAGTCTGGTCATTTATACCTCAAATGAGAACACTTTACTGATTTGTTCTATGATCTATTGTTTCTTTTCTTGTCTATCCAGGGTATTCTCAAAAGATTTCTACAATACCAAAGTTCAAAGTGTTGAAACTTTTTTTCTATCCTGCTTCTTTAAAGTCCAACTTTTACAGTGTCACAGAAGGAAAACTATTTCTAGTTTCTGATTCTGATCTGATCTAGATTCTGATCTAGATTCTGATCTTTGTATGCATAGAAACATCACAATATCTGTATCTCTTTTCCAAGGCTTTCATTGATAGCAAGTGCTAGTGCTAGATTTTGCCTGGAAAAACGATTGTCTCTATGTGCCTGAGACTTTACGCAAAGACATTTTACTCCATTGCCATGATGACAAACTGGTTGGGCATTTTGGGTTTGTGAAAACACTCCACTTGGTTAGACACCAATTCTGGTGGCCAACACTAAGGCGAGATGTTAAGGAATATATTGCTTCCTGCCCTGTCTGCGCTGGCTTAAAATGGAAGGTTGGTAAGCCACAGGGGTTGCTCCAGCCAGTGGCCAGTCCCTCTCACCCTTGGGAGGAGATCTCTATGGATTTTATCGTTGATTTACCTCCAAGCCAGAGGAAAACTGTGATTTGGGTTGTGAAGGACTTTTTCTTGAAACAAGCCCATTTCATTCCGTGCGCTTCCATTCCCTCAGCCCAGCAGCTCGCCCGCCTCTTTTTTGTACACATGTACAGGCTCCACAGGAGCCCCTCCCGTTTGGTGACTGACAGAGGCACACAATTTACCTCCCAGTTTTGGCGGGCTTTTATGAAATTGCTGGGTACCAAACAAACGCTCTCCACTGCGTCGCATCCTGAGACTGACGGATCTACAGAGGCGCTTAATTCCACACTGGAGCAATATCTGCGTGCTTTTGTTAACTATCAACAAGACAATTGGGTCGATCTCCTGCCCTTTGCTGAAGTCGCCCACAACAATGCAGTGCATCAGAGCACTGGTCAAGTGCCATTTTGCATTGTCTTTGGTCAGGATTTTGTGCTCATCCCAGAGCTGCCGCAGCCAACGTCTCCTCCATCTTCCCCTGCAGACTGGGCAGCACATCTGGGGGACTCCTGGCCTCAAATCAAACAGGCTCTCGCTGATGCCCAAGCTGCTTACAAACGCCATGCTGACACCAAACGGGCACCTCAGCCACCCTTCAAAGTTGGGGATAAAGTTTACCTCTCCACAAAGTTCATTAAATCACCCCAACCATCTAAAAAGTTGGCACCAAAATTCGTGGGTCCCTTTCCTATTGTGGCTCAAATTAATCCTGTTACTTTTAAATTGGATTTGCCTCATAATCTTAAACGTTTGCATCCCGTTTTTCATTGCAGCCTGCTCAAGCCTTTCCACCAATCCAATCGCTGGCACCCACAACCCTCACCACCTGCTCCCATTATAATTGATGGGCAGCAACACTTCGAAGTCCAGGAGATTCTTGATTCTCGACGCCTTCATTCTACTTTGCAATACCTGGTCCAATGGAAACATTTCCCTCATCCAGAATGGGTTGCTGCCCGCGATGTTCACTCCCCTGTTTTAGTTGCCCATTTTCATGCTGCCTATCCTGCTAAACCTGCTCCTTAATTTGGTGGTTTTTAAGGGGGGCGGTATGTCATGTTCATCGTTCCAATGTTCTGAATACATTGTAATGTTTCGCATGTCACTTTCCTGATCCATGTTTGCTGGGTGGAGATTTCCAGCCGTGCCAGGCCGTAATCTCCTTGCTGTAACTGTGGAATGTATGTTTGGGTTATGGAATGTGTTCAAGGTTACTTTCTCAGGCCGATGTGGGCAACGGTTGCTAGCACCTGGGAGGGGGTGGTTGCTAAGCGCGAGCGAGGGTGGAACCAGGTTTGAAGCGAGGGTTTTTAGTTTGTATTTGGCGCTCTTTTGCTCATTCTCAGCTTTCTTTGTATCTGCATACTATTCTTTCAATAAATCAGTTATCCTTGAGCACCTGCTTGTGAGACTGTGTTTGTCAGAATAGTCAACCATTACAGTTGCACAGTCAGACCCTGGCCACATCTTGCTGTTATAACTGAGATTTTCTACCTCCTTCTACCAGTAACCTACTCAATGTGATTTCTGTGTGATCTGTCTGATGATATTTGTATGTATGTGCTTTGGTTGTTTGAAGAATGTAATACCAATGAAGAAATAATTGGACTATTTGTTGTTATCCTGCTACATTTCTCTTTCCTAAGCCATACACTAAAACTATGTTTTCCTCTTTCCATTTTCAACATTGGCTTTCCAGTCTCCAACCACAAGAAACACAAAATGCTTTCAAGGTCCCATGTTCTATTTCAGATTGAATTTGACCATAAAACTTGTTAACCTCCATTTTGTGTGTCAGTGGATAGAGCATAAGGCTGAATAATCATCATATCATAGGGTTGCCTAAGTGATATTCTTCAGGAATTATTCAGTTCTTGCTATTCTTTCTGATTATGAAACCATAGCATTTTTGTTTTGTTTTTATATCCTGAGTAATAAACGGTGTGATCTTCTGATTGAAAGTCTCCAATTCCAGTACATTTCAATTTGTTGATGCCTAAGATCTCAACCTGAGAGGCCCATCATCTGACACTTTATTGTCAATCATTTTATCTTGTTTAGTCATGTGACACTATATCATGTTTGTATATTAATTATACATGTGTGTTAGTTCTCAAAATACCTGTTTAAGATATTTTCCCTTCCCGCTGCTGCCAGACAGCCACCACATCCTATTGGTTCTTCTTTGTACAATTAAAAATGCCATCAGGAATTCTGAGCTGGAAGCATCTAAGAGGATGTAATGTGGCATCTTCCTGTTTCTTAAACAACAAACATTCCTCAGTCTTTGCTGTTTAGAAAGGTTGAAACAACACCCATATTATTTTCACCTAGGGTGTAATCCAACACTTCTGAAGGGCACCAACTGAGAAAAGCTCCTCCACAATTTTTCCCCTTCTCCTTTCCTTTTTCTTCTTTCCATCTCTCTTTTTCTCATCTGACCTACTTCTCACAACTCAGAAATAACAGACAGGACCATCCACATAGAGGCAAAGAAATGAAGACAACATAATTTGTAATTTAGACTTGAGATCTTCCTCATGATAATGGATTTGCAGTGGAAGACATGGACTAAGGCCTTTCTGAACTAAATTAAAAATTTGTTTTCTTCACAGGTCCTAACACAACAATGGTAATAGTTTCTCTGCTCTTCGAGATCAAAGGATATGGAGAAAGATGCCTAACGCAAGCATTTAGGCACTTACAGTAGGCATATAATCTGCTACCACAATACAGAGCAAAACAGGGTACTGATTCAGAGTGCATATACAGTATCTGGGCTTGGCCCCTGAAAAAAGACATTGTAATGCTTTTATAAGATATTTTTATATATTTGCTTAGAATATTAAAATACCTGTTAATTATAATATCACATAAAATAATGTCTTATAATATATTTTATATATGATGTATAATTGTTTCATATATAAATTATACATTTTCTAGTCTGCTTTTAAATAATTAAATTTGATTATTTGTTTATATGATTTAAATGAGGAAAATGATTAAAAATCATAAAACAATTTAAAATTCTTAACTCAAGACAATGCATCCACGACTCCAATAGAAAAATGGATACCGAAGCAGCACAAATTGAACCAATTTGAGTAAATAGATGTATTTTCACCTGCACACCATACAGTGTCTGATGCCAACCCTAAATGGACAGGAGAGAAATATTGGTAAGTTTCATTTAAAAGTCTAACTGAATGTTTTGTAGTAGCTGAAGACCCTGAAGGTTCTGAACAACAAGAGTCATCAAAATATGCTTCATAGCAATAATCCAATCTCCGGGTTACTGTTAGGCCTGAATAAAAGAACTCAGATTTGCTTCAAGGCAGGTGGTGGTAGTGGCGGCTCAGTATAGACAGCTTGATTTATTTTGTTGAAGTGAAAAGATTACCTGATTCATCACAATATCTCAAACAGTTTCAGGACTGTATGCCATGGGAAAAGCTTTTCTCAGCCTTCTTCTCCAGTGCTGATAAAAGTACTTCCAGGCTAGGCAGCTTTGAAATTGCTTAGAGTGTTCACCAGAGCCATCCAGTCTGGAAGACTTTCAGCTTGGACCAACAGGCTTTCAGGCTAAGCAGCCTCAGACAACACTGCAGGCAAAGTTCCTCCATTTTTAAAGCATTTGGTCAGCCATAGTGCCTCCAGGATAGATAGCTTCAGAACTGCCCACAACATGCTTTAGGGTGGTCAACTTTGACATATGTCCACTGTGGACAATCCTGCAGCAGTCACTGAACTAGTCAGTTTGGTCTAATATAGTTATAAATTTAAGCATAAAATTAATAGTGATTTTATTCCCTATCTCCTCACCCTTTAGCATATTATACTTAAACACCCAGTAAGGTGACAGCTGGCTACTGGACAACTCCCTAGAATGTAGCATTGCCCTGAGAATGAGATGGCCATAAAATCTGATACTGAGGAGAAGAAAAAAAAATCCCATCTCCCAATTTGCTCCCTGTTTGCTATTATCACCTCAACTTCCCATACAAATGATAACACACTGCAATAAACCAATATTGTTGCATCTGGCCTGTCCAAGATTATTTTATATTCTGAAAAAAGTTAATTTGTTGTCCACTTCTTTGTTGTTGTTAGGTTGATGCAAGAAATATGTGGGTGGCTGTAGGTAGAAAAGAAAAGAAAATACTTTTGTGCTCTGTGATGTGGTAATATATTATCCCATTCTCTACAATTAAATCATGACTCCTCCACAAGGTTAACATTCAGTATGACAACGTGGAAGATACAGATATAAATCCTGAAAGGAAATGTATGGGTAAGTTCATTGCTGTTTTGCAATCATAAATTTAAAATAAATATCTGTTATTAGAATGACTACAGAGAATATGACCTTTTTCCTTAAATGCCATATCATAAATGTAGGAATTAAAAACTGAAATTATGTGACCTGACTTCTAACAAGAAATATGTGTTTTGTTTTTGTTTTTGTTTTTGTTTTTTAATATTGCTGTTATTTTAGAAGATCATGTTCCAGTTTCACTTTGTTTACTTGAATAGCTGAGAAAAGGAAATGATATAATTCTGAAGGGGGGGAAAGGTATGCATTTTCTTGCACATATTCAGTAGGCTATAAGGCAATCATTTATAGAAATAAATTGGAATAATGTTGTATAAAACATCAACATGTACAAGCTTGAAATGCTCCATCTTGAATTTGAAATTGTTGCTTTGAATGGTTCCCACAGGTCTTTTAAGTTTGAAATGGGAGACTTTTGAGCTTGGAACATTTCCAATATGGCTCCAAAGATGTTGGAATGCTTCCAGTGAAGCAACCCATTTCAGGCTTGAAATATTACAGTTTGACACTTTTCATCTGCCCCAATATTGGCAAAGTCTTATCAGGCAAAAATAGAGTAACTCTGAGTGAGTTGAACTCTCTTAGCCAAACCTATATCATAGGTTGTTGATGTGGGGGACAATGGAATGAGGGAGCTCCTAAAGAAAGGGTAGGATATCAATCAATCAACCAATCAATTCAAGGTTTGCATTCACCTCTAGTAATAACATTTAGCATTAGAGAAGGGATACTAAGTGTATGTCCTCCTCCTCCTCCTCCCCCTCCCCCTCCCCCTCCCCCTCCTCCTCCTCCTCCTCCTCCTCCCCCTCCTCCCATTGAATTGGTTATTTCTCCATTTTTCTCTTATTTATATCATTGAGGGCCAATTTAAGTGGTATTTATGAAGTGAGATGCTTACGTCTCAATTGGAGGTTGAACTGTTTTGTGACTGTTACTGATTTTGATCTTTGTGACTGTTGCTCATTTTGATCTTGACTGTTTTGTGACTTTTGCTGGTTTTCAAGCAAGTGGGCTCTTGGAAAGTAGTCTTACATGTTTTTAAAATATGTAAATTTATTTTAGCAGCATATTCAAAAATAACTATTAACATTTTAACGTTATGGCTACACTCACTCTATGGGCCTCAGTTCCCACCTTCCATGTTCAATGCAGCTCTTGACCACCAAACATTTGCCCAGTTCTGTTATAAAACAATTTTATAACAGCTGGGATGTTAACATGGCAGTTCTCCATGTTAAAATTCCTGCATATTTACAGCATTGCAGACCCTTTGCAGAGATGCTATCATTGCCATCATGCTTTCTATAATGATATCCTATGAGTGAATTGATGTTCTGGGTGTATTATAGGAAAATTGCCTGTCTGAAAGGAGCCTAGCTCTGCTATGAAAGCCTGGAAATTTTAACTGTTAAAAAATTAGGGGAAAGACTTCCTAATCACACAGATAATCATAATCATAATTATAATCATAGCAATCTTTCCTTCCACTAAAGAGTCCTATATAATTTGTATGGATTTAAAAAAAAAATCTGAAAAAAGATAATTTTGAAAATCTTTTACCTACAGTGAGCAATTCAACAAAGCATACTCTAACTGGGTCATACACCCCTAAGTCATGGGATAAGATGGGCACAAAAATGCACATGGATATTTGAGAGAATTTTCTCTGAAGAACTGGTAAACACCAAGGCCAAGATAAAATGAGGAATTCAGTAAAAACAAAATGAATGGTGTCAGCTATCCCTAGTGTTGTGCAAATACAGACCAGGTCCCAACACATTATTTTGCAGGGTCACCTATGTCCATAGATAAGAAGGAACCAATTGTACTGCTTATTTCTATAATGAGGGTCTTTTCTATCTTTTAAACTGCCTTTTGCATTTTATGTGTGAGGATAAAATAAACAAAAGTACACCAAGTACACTGTGAGACAGGCATCTAAGCAATCCTTTTAATGCACTAGCATGACTTTTCCCAATGTACTGCCACCACTCAATAAAAGATTCACTATCAAATATTATTAATGGCTCTTATAAACTAAGAGCATTGGCTTGCTTTTCCATACTTCTCAAATGCATAGAACAGTTGTCATCATAACTGTCCAAAGTTTAAAGGCATTAACAGATTAAATAAATAATGTACATAAAATCTCTTTCACCTATTTTTTTTCCCCTAATATATGCAAAATTCTTTGTTTTCCTTTCAGTACTCTGTTGGAAGAAATTGCTACCTAGATTCTTCCATGAGTTGAAAACACAGTATTTGTCTTACCGCAAACATAAAAGAACATGAAGAGTACTGTTGGGCCTTATATAAGATGTATCTTTTAACCTTTCAGTAACCGGAATTTCCCCCCCCCCCCCCGCTCCTCAGTTAAATGATGGGATACAGAAAGGGACAAATCAGCAGCAGGAGGAGGAAGAAACTGTAGAATCATTATACACACAAGATTCAATACTTGTACTACTAGTAGAAGTAGTAGTGAAAGTAATAGTGTGAAAGTAGAAGTTGGGAGAGGATGGGGGCACAATAGCAATTCCATACGTTATTCCAAAACAAAGTAATTAAGTCTCCATATATCCCATGGTCTTTCTTCCAGCCTTGAGGAAGAAGAGAAGAGGGAAAGATGGTTGAACCACTGAGTTCTGGAGCTTCCAAGCTACAAGGGTCATAGATTAGAAGGATTAGAAGATCAGCCCTGGCAAGGACTTTGCATTTGCTAACTTCAAGAGCAGTCACCTGCATCCTCTTCTGTTCCATCCATCCCAAGGATGAAATCTTCCCATCAGCTATTATTTCATAAACAACCCATCCTTTTAACTTCCTGGTTACACAGGAGCTTGGAGTTCCAGAAATTATAGGCTTGTTAAGTTTAGAGAAAATAGTAGGCAGAGGCAGCTAAAAGCTGGTCTGGTCCTAACAACCTTTCAGTTGACTACAGAGAAAAGTTGCAACCGTTTTTCATATGGGACATCAGTCCAGCCTTCAGTATCCTGTAGTACATTCTCCAAGGTTCTGGCAGTGCTAGTTCTGCCACAACCCTCATCTGTTCTTGGCTTTTCTACTCAGCTTGAGTATCACTTTTACCTGGTTTCCTTGAGCCTCTTATCCACAAGAGGGGAAAAAATGCCAAATTTACTACAGAGCTTCCATGCATGTGAAGAGGGCAGTAAATTCAGCGCAATTTACTTCTAATAAGAATGCAGCCTTAGGCCAATTGTGATTTTGCTGTGTGTTTTTTTTTAGGATTTTTTAAAAGACTGTTTCTGAGTATTTTTCTCTTTTCTCTTTTGTTAGCTACCCTGTGCCTTTTTCAAGCAGAAAATGAAAGATAAATTCAATAGAAAAATAATATTTAAGATCACAGTCTTTTGACTTCTCTTTCCTACTGCATCACATAGTAAAACATTTTTTCTCTCCGTTGGTTTTAATCCATTGATGTCAATGGCACAATATCTTTGAAGATTATATTTTACCTGTTTTTGCCTCTTGATGAAAATATCACTTCATCTGATCATTAGAAATACCAAATCATTGCTTGGGTGGGCTTCTTCTCTAAATATGAGGCCTGGGGCAATTCAATCCATGGCACTTCTGAGTAAGCGTTCCTCAACTGAAGGTCCTTAATAATAATTTTCAATAGAACTGACACTGAAGTAAACATTCATAGAAATGTTCTTCAATAGCTTCCCTGAAATTAAAACACAAAATTGGTTGAAAAATGCCAGAAAGAATTTAAAATATTTTCTGTAAGCTTGACTAAGTCTCAGCAACTGTTCACTTAGAAGATTATAAGCAATTGTTAAGATTTCAGCAACCTCAGGCTGTCATGGACATCAGTAGGAATGCTGGCATTCCAGCCTCTAAAATGATCTCAAGTTTCACATGGCCAAGTTATTATTAACTCCTGAAAACAGAGGTCCCTGCAGGGAGGGATGGGTCAAAAATTAAGTTGTCTGCCACAGTGTAAAAAAACGGTAGGGCTTAGATCATGGTTGTGGCTGCTACCTTGACTTTTTTGACCTCCCTGAGAAGAAATGTTTCTGACAAATTAGGGCAGAGCCTGAATAATGGGTTCCCTGGCACCTCTTCATAGTAATACAGCATTCTGCTGAAATTTTAATTCAGGGTGACCTCTGCTGCCTTATTGCTGGGAATTATTATATATTTTAAAACCAACTTTAGTTTTATTGTTAATGATGTGCATTCATGACTTGGTCTAAGTTAAAATCTTATAGAAACTTGCTGAATTTGTCCAAAAATCTGTTTCTTCTTTAAGAATATACAATAGATGGAGAACAAGGGCTACAGTCACCAAATACGGTATTTTTTCCTACTTGGGACATAATACTGGCTTACAGCTGCTAATTTCTGAAAAGGGAAAATCTGTCCCCCCACCCCCCACCATGTGCAGCATTTATGTTGATCAACCATATTGTGTCACTATAGACCTATAGTATATTTTGTGATCACACCTCTTTCTCATGTATTGTAGTCTTAGAATCACTGTGTTTGTGTGATCATAACAAATTGTGATTTGAAGGCAGTGCTCTTGCTCCATGAAGGCAGTGGCAAACTGCCAGCTACAGGAGACACTGGCAGAGAAAGTTAAAATGAGCACAATTTGGAAGAGCTGGGAAGGAGATTTGCTTGGTTACTGGACTGTACATTCAATAGCTTAGTATAGTTCCTTTTGTGCCACTGTGTATACCCTTCCTCTGTCTGCATACTGTTTCAAATGTTGTAAGTAAATTCTGCAAAAGTATTAGCAATTAGAAATGAGAGCTTCTTTTTTTTCTCTTTGGACACAAAGGAGGAAGGGGAGCTAACCCATAGAGCTCCATGTGGTGATGGAAGGTTTGGCAGCTGTCTTGGTGAAACAAATTCTATAGGACCAGGAAGAAATTCTGCTTGTAGAATCTCAGTGGGGAAGCAGTCCCTAGCACAGGATCCAGTGTTACACTCTAGTTGGGCTACATGCTGTTTATAGTATAATTGTATAATAAACAGCAAATGCTTTTTGCACTGCAATAACTAAAGCAGCCATAATACAGAAGCTCTATCCTGGTTCATATAGTAGGCCACAGATTGCCCTGCTGTTTGTTTGGTTTTCATTGTAAATTCTGCTGTTGTAGTTCATTAAATGTGATGTATGGTTGATTATATGTGTGAACAAAACTATTATGGTTAATTCAACATGCCAAGTTTAAAGCAAGATGTGTGAACCTAGCTAGTGAGCTGTTACGTGATGAGGCTGACCACACTGGGGGAAAATATATTGATACATTTTAACTGTAACATAGAGGCTATACCTCTGCATGAATCCTTCCTTTGATTGCACAGAATATGTACTCTGCTATGTACTTACATGGTACAGCTGCCAACTTCAATTAATTAATTCAGTTGAACCTGGTCTTACCAGGCTGCTCTAGTGCTCTCTCCAGGTATGATTATAATAATTTATCAATCACTGAATGCTTGGCAAGATACAGAACTATCTTTTAAGATGTCACAATATAATGCAAAAAAGCCAAACATTTCAGCTATAAACAGAATATATTGTGTTAATTTTCAGGGGACAATAACCTCTCCTAAGAAAAGAGGTGAAGTTAATGCAGCAGAGACATTTAAAGCCCATTTTAAAAGCCTGCATTTATTTGTGTCTTTCATTAAATAAAGGATTTGTTTAGGTGTTGCATGTTTATGGCACAATTACAAAGACATTTACATATGAATAAGTTTAATTTTCTGTGGGCCTTTAGAATCATGACCAAAGGATCCTTCTGAAATTTCTTTCGGAAGCCATAGGGCAAAATCCAGGAAAATGTAATTGCAACTAAAGGTTTGGTTCATATGTCACTTGTGGAGACTCATGACTGGTTCAATATTTGAGCAAGATCTCAATAAAATGCCCACTGGTGGACCATCTTCTATGTTTGTGGGCACTACTGGTATCATTTTCCTGGTATCATTAATTCTCTTAATCAGTATTAGGAAACTGGGAGTCACTATTTTAGTATCTAACAAAGGCTTTCCATGTAGAACTGCTTCAGGGCATTATGGAAAATAGAAATACTACTCTCTGGTGAGAATAACCATTTTATTATTTCACAATGTCCAGAATAACAGTTTCAGATATATTTCGTGAAATATAAATATCATTCTACCCAAGTGGAGCACTGGAAAATATTTTAAAGAGTATACCGGTCTCGAATTAGTGGTGAAACCTGGCCGAGTTCTCCATCTCCAGAATGTCCTGCATTCAGATGACCTAGTTTTGGATATTCTCTGCATTTATTTATTTATTTATTTATTTATAGTAAAGGTAAACATGGTTAACATAGATTGTGTGATTATGTACTACACCAGAAAACCTCATTATATAACCAGAGAGCCACATGGATGGAGGCAGCATAAGGAAGCACCTACACAATTATGGTAACCATGCTGCTACATTGATGGTCAGCTTAAACATCTGTATGGCATTCATTTACTTTGATAGACTCTAGTTAGATTACTGCATTATGTGTTATGATTTTTATGATACTATTGTCTGTTAAAAATCGGAAGGAGTCTAGTAGCATCTTTTCTGAGTAACAAATTTTATTAAAAGGCACAAGCTTTCATTAGCTGCAGCTCACTTCATAAGATACATGGTGTGACTAGACTGATTGAGAATTTAAATTGGGGTGAGTTGGAGGAAGGGACAGATAGACAGGTTGGTTATGCAGAAAAAGACTGCAAGTATCTTATCAATTACCAATTGTAATGTGTCAAAACCCCCTTTTGTTTGTTGAAATCTTCTGAGATTGCCTGAATCCTTTTGATGTATGTGAGTTTAGCAATTTCTCACTCAGTGATGATGTTAAAGTCCCATTTTTCCAAAGCAATCACACTGAGGTCTGCTATAGAGTGTCCTGGGATGTTAAATGCTCTGATATTGCATTGTCCTTCTTTTGAGTCCTGATGTCAAACTTGTGTCCATTAATTCTTTTGCACAAAGTTGTCATGTTTGTCCTACATAGGATCCAGTGGGGCATTGCTGGCAGATGATGGCATATATCACATTAGAGGAACAGCATGTGAAGATACCTCTAATCTTTTGCATCCAGTTTTTAGGGCCTGTGATATTATGGTTGGTGTTGATTTGGGGGCAAAGTAGGATTCTGAGTTTGTTGCAGGGTCTGGTTCCCATGTTAGTCTCATTGTCTTATTTTCTTCTTATTGCTTGTGAGAATCTGCTTCAGACTGAATGATTGTCTGTGTAAACAGTATGGACCTGCTACTCAGGGCCTAAGAAAGTGCAGTGTCATTGTCCAGTATGGGCTGCAGCTTATTAATAATGTATGTGAATGGTTTGAGCTGCAAAGTGACAACCATTGGTTTAATGTTGTTCTGTTTTTATGGTCTGTGTTTTAATAGGTCCTCCCTGGGAATTGATCTGCATGTACTGATTTGTCTATTTATCTCATTGGTTGGAGAGTTTAGTCTCCTGAATGCCTGGTTTAATTCAACTAACTCAGCATTTCTGTTAGGTGGGTCAGAACAAATTTGGTTGTAGCATAGAGCCTAACTATATACAGTATGATAGATTTGGTAGTGGGTGGAATCTAGAAGCACATAGGTATATATGGCTATCTGCTGATTGCTGTATAACATGATCTTTATGTGTACATTATGTATTTTTATTGTGACATGAAAGAAGTATACCTATTCTGTAGATAGGTCTAAGCTGATATTGATGGTGGGGTGGAAGTTGTTGAATCCATGATGTAATTTGATAAAAGATTCATTTTAATGGATCCAGATGATGACCTCTATTTCTCAGTGTAATGAGAAAGGCCTTGAAGAGGAATCAAATTAGAGTGATCACCATATCATCCCAATTTAAGGAAAATCCTTAGTATCCTCAGACTCAGAAGATGATTATTCTACAGCTTGTACAGTTTCCTAGCTCTAACTCTAAAATCAGCAACAATCATGGTTAAAACCAATGGTATCCATGGGATCTCATTGTTATGACTGCATGGGGCATATATGCAATATTGCAACACAGAAGAGAAGGGGTGGGATTTCTGTCACAATGCCATGAGATTGCTTTGAGCAACCTGATCCCATTTTGCTGACCATAATGAATGGTTCTGGATGAACCTAAGGCATTTCCTGGCCCTTTCAGCATATTTAATTAATATGTCAATGTTTCATTGACATATGCCCTCCACAAACAGCAACAACATTCTTCCTGAGAGTTAATCCAAACCTGTTCATGTGTTTTCCAGTTTCAACAAGTAAATAATCCTTAGATGGCTTTCTTGGGGTTCTTGACTAGGCCAGGATATTCTACATAATATTCTCAAAACTGATCTACTACTATAGGCAGTCAATTTAGGGTCTTGCAGGTACAGCGGTTCTCTATGGACTTCCCCTTGTTGCTCACTCCTTGTTTCTTGCCTTCAACAAACATGATTGTGCAGGTAGGGCTATCTGGGCTACAAAACTCTGAACAGCCACCAGATGGCAGCAAAGTGTTAGACTTTCTCTTTACCACCATAATAAGTGATCATTCAGACTTTTGTAGCTGTGATGGAATGTCTACCAGACCCTAAGAATGTGAAGGAGGAGTTCAGACTTTTACAGAAAGATTCCTTAATTCAAAGAAGGAGGTAACTCAACCTTAATTATGCTAGCTATGGTAGATATAAGTTTATCTGAAGAATTGTTTTGGCAGGCTTTCAATATTTTGTTATTAGTAATAGAGATCTTTTGAAGAATCCAAGTGGTTCTTGTTTCCTGAATCTGCCAGACTCACAAAGCTTGACAGTAGCCGCAATACTGCTAGCCCAAAAGGTAACTCAGGTCCGGGGATCTAATAGCAGTTGCCACAGAGAATTAACATGTAGGGAAGAATGAGAGAGGAAGGGAAAAGCCACTGCTACTACTACCTCTTCTGCTGCTGATTGTTAGTCAGCTGTTATCTCAACAGTAACTGAAGCCTTCAAAGGCCTCGGTGGCTTCATCTAGTGGTCATCTGGATGGCCTTTCTCCCACCCTCAATTGCTGCAGCCTAGAGAGGGTGTAGGCACTTGAGGTCTCTCACCACTGGAAATCCATATAATAAGTTATCACCTTGAAGTCCAGAAAGCTCTGCACAAGCTGTTCAAAATCACTGCATAAGAATGGAGATGCCAACCATTTTTCCACTAAGTTACTGGTCATGATGGTAGGAGAGTAGCACATCTGGTTTAATCTGAATTGGACAGTGTGTTCTAACAGAAAGTTCAGGCTCAGAAATTAGACTCAATATATCAGGTTAAGGAATGGAGGGCAACTCTCAGTATTTCCTTGAGTCAGCATATTTAGTGTTCATATGTATTAGAACATAGCCCAGCCATTTTAATTAATGTCAAACTACACAAAAGGGAAAGTGAGATAAAAGAACAGGTCAGGCTGATGTACAGCCTTACAAGCTTTCTTCATCATTATAGCTTATGTGCATAAAGAGAAAGATAAGAGAAGCAGCACTGCCAAGTTCAGAATGAAAAATTATAATGAATACTGACGCTTCATTGTAGAGTGTTCTATCATCTATCATGAGCCCCGACATTAAAGGATGGTTTTACTGGATACCTTCAATCTCTGCATATTGTTTAACCACTAGAGAGGCAGATGGGTTACTTGCTTAATCAGACAGGCAGCCTGATCAGGCATTTAATACTTTGGCAATTGTGTGATGCTTCCTACAGCATCTCACGCCTCCCCTTGTTCAATAGAATAACCAAAGGTTTGTTTGTATATTGGAAACCTATCCTGCTTACATTATATCCAACTGATGCCAAAGTCAGACACCTATTCAATCATGCCTGATTTTTAATTGTTAAAGCAAATCTTTACAGCGTTGACCCAGCACTATTTAGTTAATAATGGCAAATATGCAGCAAGGAAATATTAATAATTCATCATAGAGTTTGAGGCATTATATAAGATAATGTAGCATATTGTGCTGAACTGAACAGTTTCATGTTTTGTAATTTGCCAACAATAAGTTTGTCATTTAAGTTTTTTTTTTTTTAATGTTAAAATGTTTTTTTCTGCTTTTCACCAAGCTTAAAATGAGTTCCAAAATGATTGTGTGGATGCATGGGTATTTGATTGCACACATTTTTATTTTAAATCAATCAATCAATCAGTCCTGTTTTTATAACATGAAGCACAATTTTATACAAGGAGTGGAAACTGCATGTGATACGTCATTTCGTTCCATCTCAGGCACTTCAGAGGGTTAATTCAGAAAGTCAGTTTGTAACTTACCCTAGTGTCCTGGTTAATCAGTAAATTCTGTGTTTACAGATTATAATGTTGCCTTGAATATTAGCACACATTTGTTGGGGAGGGATGGGTATCTGAATCAGGTGATAGATCTTTGTCACCCAAGTGGCTGTGGTAGAAAAAGGGGCAGCAGTAGCCAAAAGTCCCTGCTGCAGAAGAACCCATGCCATGTCTTCAAACTGCTGCTGCTGGAGAAGACCTATAGAAGAAGAGGAGACAGATACTAGGGACTTTGATTACCATGACAGTGCGAAATATATCCACTTCTTGTATGTTAGGGTGATATTTGCCTAGAAATGCCTAGGCAGCCAAGGGCACGAACTGCAGTGGACTTGTGTGTACTTCATGTCCAGCCAAGAATAGAATAAAAAGAAATTACAGCTAAGTAGATAACTTCCTGGATACATCAACCCAACCCATCTGGTCTTGCAAGACAGGCTTGTTCTGGGTCCTGTCATCCAGGGAGCGTCATTGGCTGGGACCTAGGAAAAAAGCCTTTTCTGTGGTAGCCCCTGCCCTGGGGAACATCACTCCCCTGAGGTGACCTGGCCCAAACCCAACTGGCCTTTCGGAAGGCCCTTAAAGCAGGGTTTTGTCAACTAGCTTGGGGATCACATGATAGACTGGAGCCTGTTAGAGGGCTTTATGATGGTTAATGTAATACACTCTCTATATGTTTTGCCAACATTTTGTTTTTCACTTGTTTTTATTTTTAATTTAAATTGTTTTTTTAATGTTTCATATATATACAGTATATATACACAGTATGTACAGTATATGGGGGGACGCGGTGGCGCTGCGGGTTAAACCGCTGAGCTGTTGATCGGAAGGTCGGCAGTTCGAAACCGCGCGGCGGGGTGAGCTCCCGTTGTTAATCCCAGCTCCTGCTCACCTAGCAGTTCGAAAACATGCAAATGTGAGTAGATCAATAGGTACCGCTTCGACGGGAAGGTAACGGCGTTCCGAGTCGTCATGCTGGCCACATGACCCAGAAGTGTCTATGACAACGCCGGCTCCAAGGCTTAGAAATGGAGATGAGCACCGCCCCCTAAAGTCGGACTCGACTGGACTTTACGTCAAGGGAAACCTTTACCTTTACCTATGTACAGTATATGTATATATCTGTATACATATACATATACATATACATATAATATGATATAGTCAATGTATATATATAGTATACACCTACATCTACACACACACACACACTATACAGCCAATGTGCCTCTGCTGCCAGATTATGATTAAACAATTAAACATTTAAAGACTTAAGATTCTGAAATCATTGTTCCAACAGTGGTCAATCCAAAGCTTTCTTCAAGCCAAGTTGTGGAGCAGAGAACAACATATTGAGATGCACCTTGAGGTTTCAGGTCATGCTAGATTTAACGAAGTACCTCCAGACATGTTAATCTGAAGTTATATAATAATTTTAGTATTATGTTTGCTGTTGAAATCTGTGGTGCAATCTTCTTTACCAGTTGCTGATCTAGGCTAGTGTTAGATAATTGTGTTACTTAGGATGCTTCAGTTATCGTTAGTTTGATTCACATGTGTGTATTTAATCATGTATGTTTCTTTCCTGTTTTACTTGTAGAATTAGGCTAAGTGTTGTGTGTAATAGTGCATTATATTTATAAGTTAGCCACCTTAGAAACAGCAAAAAGATAAAATTCTTACTGTATCTATCCAGTTTTCAGAAAGACTGAAAGACTATTTTTCTTCAGCTTATATTTCATTCTGCATATTAGCCAAGGTGATGTTAATATCAGATTTGGTAAAATAATGCATTCCTAAAGCTACTTCTCTTTAGTTATGAAAACTTCTCTTTAGTTATGATTTGAGGGGGGGGGGGGAAGTCATAATCTTTTTTTTTCCCCCTTTCATTTCAGAGAAAGCACCCTCAAGAGACAATCAAATATGGGCTTATCATTATTTTTTCTCACTCACTCATTTGAGAGAGAAAAAGTTCCTGTTTTTCTAAGATGTCTTCAACACTGAAAAAAAAAGCTGTGGAGTTCTATTTTTATATGGGGAAAAAAATATTTGCTAAACCCTGAGGAGAAAGAAAGAGAGATGGGAAAAAAAGAAATACTAATATGAAAATTACAGGTACCAATTTAATTATACATCAAAAACAACTTTAGAGTTAACTTACATATGAGTTTACACTATGTAAGTTAAACACTAAGCTTAAACCTTAAAACTGAAGTCTTAGTCTTCCCCAAAATACAGATGGACTTCAAATACATATTCATAGAACAGCCTGCGTTTAAGTAGACTGATGCAACAATTTGATTGCTTTTTATTTTTGTCTACAGAAGTCCAAATGTTATGGAATAGGAGTTTCCTCCAAGTTATTTGTTGTTGCAGAATAAACAAATAAACTAGCCAATATCACACTGATACACAGTGTCAAAACACTTGCCACTACTGTTTGTATAAGCGTTTCCATCCTGGTGTAGAGGCTGATATTGGAAAATCACACCTGAAAAGTCTATTAGGCCAGCCAGCTAGACCACTAAAGATAATGCCATGATGCTACTGTGCATGCTGAGGTCTACCATGTCCAACTATAGTAGATTAAAGGAACTCTTAATTTGCTTGGTAGCTGGGAGAATTTTAAGTGTTCTTACAACTTTCTTTTCATCGAGTCTTGGAAGAATGCCCTGAAAAAAGCAGACACTTTAATAGGACTGCAAAACTCCAGTTAGCAATTAGATGACAGCAAAGTTAGCGGCAAAAAAGGTGCTGGAGAGTCTAATGTTGAATACTGAATACTCTAATTTTGTTGCCCTCTAGTGCTCATACAGAGATGTACTACCTGGACATGGCAGTCCTGTATCCTGGATGCAAAAATGCAACTGTGCTAAGGAATTCAAGCCCAATGTCCAAAGACTCTGGGAAAATTGGAACCTCTAAAATAAAGCAGTCAAGGAATGTCTACTTAGTTATGTGAGGAACTTCTAAAATGTATTTCTGTTCACTGTTGCTCTCATGATTTGAAGTAATTTTACGTCTGCTCCAGTTCTCAGTCTCTCTATCCCTTTTTCTGTTTGCTTGACTGTCTACAAATTATTGAGTGTTACTTTGTCTGCAAATCTCAGCCTCATATAACTTAGGGTGCTCAAATCCTGAGTTCATTGCTTTCATTCTATTCTTCTTTATTATAACCCAACAGTGGAGTATCCTAGCACACAAACATTCTCACCTTGTTGCCCTGATAAAAATGGAAAACTGGGGCCATTTATTTAAAAAACGATTCCTATGGAAGGGGGAATTTTGCTTTCTGTCCCAACTGCATCACAGATGAGGGAACCATCTCCCCATTCAATAGCAGATCATGGCAGTGGAACTACCTGCCTGGGTAGAATTCTTTCAACTGGGGCAATAGCTTTACACCAGAACTTGGGTACAAGATTGTTTGAGTGTGGAGATATTAATGAGGATCTGGCAGACTACTGTGACAGATGATTCCCCTCCTCTCCTTCTCCTTGCAATTCCACCTGTGTTGGCAACATGGAAGGGAGGAAGGGAGGAAGGGAGGAAGGGAGGAAGGGAGGAAGGGAGGAAGGGAGGAAGGGAGGAAGGGAGGAAGGGAGTCCAGCAACCCTGCCACCCAAATCATCTTAATACTACTAATGAAATAGGGGGTGGGGTATAAACAAAAAAGGCTGGATATTGTTTCCAAAAAGAGCAAAGGTGAAATTGAAAGCAAATGTAGTTCTCCAATGAAGTTAATGCAGTCACTGCAGGCTAGAACATCGGTTGATGCCCTGTTTTTTAACTGCTGTTGCTATAATTTACTCTAGTAGATTGGCACAGCAGCTGAAAGGCCAGAAGAAAGCCAAGGGAAGCAGGTAGAGTGTCTGAGATTAAGAGCTGCTCAGCGGTAGCACAGACTACTGTTTGTAGCCAGATCATTCCCAGTGTCCAAAGAGGCAGTCAAGCTAAAGTGATCCTAAGTTGGCCTAAACTCCTGGTTCAGTTTTCAGTATCTGAAAAGCATGCACAAGATGCTCATAGGAGGATTGCAGTTGGACGCAATACTGAGGGAAGTCAAGTTAGACAGGCCTTAATTTGATGACAGCTTTTAATTTCAGGTGCACACTATGCCTTTACTTCAGCAGTTGCTTCTTTCTGAGTACTAATTGCATTAGCTGTTAACCATTGTGATGAGGGTAGGATCATTGGGACTCCACCGGCATCAAATTCACTAGGTATTCTTGTGGAGTAGCACAATCTAAGTAAGTGACAGTCAACTGAAGTCTCTGCTAATTTCCTCTAGAATCTTTCTCTCCGGATTGTATCAAATGCTGAGTGGCTGAGAGTCATGGGATTCCAACTAAGCTCACAGTCATAATATAGCCTATATGGACAAAAAGTTGATCCAAACCTAATTTCTTAATCACTTTGGACTTACTTTTCTACTGATTTGCATATATTAAGAACCTTCATAATGGCAAGTTTTATGGCATTCACTGGGTGAGTTTCCTTCAACTCTCATCAGATGTTTTAACTATGCGTTTAAGGACTTAGAAAATTTTGGTGGGTGGGTGGGGGAAATAAATGGAAAAAGGGTGATTTTGGAAAGCTATAAGTTGTCAGCCCTCCCAGTTAAACCAGATAGGAAACACGTCCAGATGAACTTCTTCTACTTTTTGTTAGGTTACATTAACAGAATCTTGCAAGTCTGAAAGTACAAATCTCCCACTGTCCCTAATTACCACCTAACCAGTTAGAAAGGGTCCTTCCTAAGTTTCTTTCTCTGTCTGTTACTCAGTTGCAGACTCTTCCCTCTTTTATCAAATCATCTCCTAGGCAGCATCTCTTCCCCCATCTTCCAAGGTCCATATTCTATTGCATAAATGGACTAAAGGTCCAGATGGATTTGCAATAAGATTTTGAAATTAGTTAAAAGAATGCTTCCCATGGGAAATGGCTGTTGTTTTGAATTCCATATATATATATATATATATATATATATATATATATATATATATATAATGGGACTTTGAAGGTTGGACACTAAAGGGAGCCAGAAGGAATTAAAGATAACAATTAAAGGAGAAGAACACTTAAATATGACTTGCTAAGACAGAATGGAGCAAAATACTTTAACATTGGATGCACTGAAGGATATTTGTGAAAAATTGACTGAGAAGTTAATTTTAAGAATGTTTGCCACAGACAAGACTTGAATGTTTCTACTGGACAAGACTGAAATAGATTTGAACATGGATTTAAAAATGACAGGCTACAACAATGGTCTGGAAAAAAGACTATACACTGGAAAAAACTATACAGATGAAACCGGCTGATGTTTTAATAATTAAAAAGGATGTACAAAAAGTGAACCAGAAGAGTGACTTGGATGATTTTCCTATTTTGGATTTACAAAGACCTATTAAAGTTTTGAAAGACTTGGTGAGAAGGACAAAGAAAAAAAGGAAGAGAAATCAGGTTCTAGGATTTGAAGGGATTAAAGACCAAGATTGTTAAAAATAAAGGGAAGGAATATAAAGTTGGTTTATTTGATAAAGGTTAAAATAGATGTTGTTTTTTCTGGTAACCCTTAACAGACTTAGCAAAAGTCTGTTTTTGTACGTCCCTTTTAATTATTAAAACATCACCCGGTTTCATCTGTATATCGAGTGTGTAAACCAGGACTGAACAGTGAGGCTTTAAGGATTTGTTTATATATAGGAGATGATATGGTATGAAGAGATTGTTTGTTGTACTTTAAGAGAAGGTGATAAGTTGTTAAATGTTTTTATACTTGTGACGAAGGAAGAAGTTACTTCTTTATGTATTTCTTTTCTCTTTCTTTGCTATATTTTTATTCTATTTTTTCTATTTTTCTTTTTCTATTATCTTTTTTCTTTTTTTCTTTTTTCTGCACTCTCTCTTTTCTTATTCTTTTATATATGTATTTATTGTGTAGTTTGTATTAGTTTTAATCTGTATAATTGTAATCCTTAATAATCTTTTTTTTAAAGGGTTGTATCAAATACTGCTTTTAGGTCAATGAAGGTAGCATAAAGGAATCCTTGGAGCTGCCTGTGATTTTCTGTTTTGCTTTTGTTTTTGTTTTTGTTTTTGTTTGTTTTTCAGGTGGTACAGAAAGCATCCAAAGACTGGGGGAACAACAGGTTTGCAGATATATAAAACTTATTTTGAATGGATTTGATCTGGCTTATCTGAAGATAGACATGTCTAAATCACTAAAAAAATATCTTGGGGTTTAACTTTCTGTTAAGGTGGGCATTCTTGCATTAAGACAGTTTTTTTTCAATAGATTTAGTTTAAAGTAAGATTCTATGTCTATATACACTTTCAGTAGTTTAAAACATCCAAAGTATCTTTATCTTGCAACTGAGTCTGCATGAAGAAAGAGATGGCAGGATGATCAGCAAGTTCACTTCAGTCCATTACTAAAAGGAGTGAGTCCAACAATTACTGGAGACCAAACAATTCCCACAATTTTCTACAATAAATTTTCTTTAAATTTGAATATATATATATATATATATATATATATATATATATATATATATATTTGAACTAATTAAAATATACCAGTACATAGGCATTCATGCATACATCAGTGACTGTAGTGACTCAGTCTGTCCTCTATCCCTTCCTAAATATTACTCAATTTGAGATGATGGGAATTTAAGCAGGAAGCGAAAAAGCAAATTTATACATGTATTCATTTGGACATGTAGAGGCCACAAAGAGTGTTACTACAATCCACATTAACTTCTGAATAAAAGTATCATTCCAGACTTCTGCCAAATTGTTCAGACCTTGGGGCTCAACACACCAAATGTTTTAAACTGATGGAATAATCTTAGTATGACATCCCATCAATTTACTGATTGGAATCTTTGCTTGCTTAGCTGAATACCTGAAGAGATCATAAGTCTTTCCAGTGATCTGAAACAATCTATCGTGAAGAACAAATAAAACTTTATACCACATTATGTATTTTGAACTCTGACAGGATATGATACCACTATAACTAAGATGCCTGAAATATTGGAGCTGTGAATAGGGTTGATAAAACTCTCAATCTTTCTAGACAACACTTCTGCAGTCAAGGAATATTGAGACTGTAAAAATGATAAATGCACATATTGTTTTGGTCACTAAAGTTCAAACAATATTTACCTGAGACAAAAATGTTTGAAGCCAGACCAACGTGATCCCATACCACAGCAATTGCTGAAAATTTTCTGTCTACTTTCTGTCTAGTGATTTGCTGTCTACCATCCAAGTTTGCAGTGCATGCTAAGCAAAAACAAAATGCATATACAACAATGTGGTGCTGCTCATTCCCATTGATACTGAACCTACAGTATCAGAAGGTAATGCTTAGGGAAGAATTGTGAATTTGGTACCTTCCAGAAAAAGAGGTTTAAATGCACTTTTAGCAAACTAAAATCAAAATATAATTCCTGTAGAATTCACTTTACCCATTCTTCCAAAGAGATGGCCCTGCAGAAATCAGGCTGAAAGATATTCTAGAATTGTTTTATAAAGGCTAAATATAACCTTGGGACTTAAAAGAAAACTTGGATGGAATATCAAATAGCTTCTAATCTTTTGATCTAATCTAAAGCATGACTGAATCATTACCAGTTATGTCTTAGAAATGTCCCACAACATTAAAAGAATGATTTTGACCCAACTAAAATATAGACATATAGAATAGCAGATTAATTCCAGACTTGGCTCAAACATTAATGGTATGTATTTGCACATACTAACAGTGCATTTGTATAATTGCTGTCTACTTAAAAGTAAATTCCATTATGTTCAGTGTATTTCTCCAATGCTGGGAAAGGTGGAAGAAAAGAGAAGAAGAGGACAACCAGCAGTAAGGTGGATGAACTCAGTTACAATGGCCATGGATGCACCATTAGAAAAAGTGAAAGAACAGTTAGTGTGATGGACTGTGTTCCTGAGGGAGTGGCTGATGTGGTGGATTCTGGTGCTGCCCCTGGTGTACAGGAAGAGAACACATTCCAGACTGATAAGAGACTTTACAGCCCAGGCTGTGTTGATGGGAAGGTTAAGAGGTTCAAGGTAGCTCCCCCCTAGAGCCCTTATGAGTAATTTTCCCTTAGGTTAGTGATTAACCTTAGTCTGGCAAGACTGATGTCAGAAAACCAGGCTAGGAGCCATGCTGAGTTGGTAATTCAGCTCTAGTTCTTTATTGTTCTCACCTTATAGACAGAATCTTGCCAGACTAAGGCCACATTTTCTTAGCTTCACTCTTGGATTAGATGCCTAAGAGTTAATAAAAATACCACAAACTTCAGAGCAGACAGGAGAAGCTCCTATCAGCAGCCTAGTCTGGCTCCACCTCCAATGTTTGCATTTTGGATTACATTTATCAATCACAGTTTGAATGTGAAACATCACAAGGTTTCACTTTTCACATGACTGAGGCTAACTTGGTTTATTTATTTAATGTAATTGGGGGGGGGAGGCCATTACTAAGCATTACATTTTGTAAGCATTTGGTCTGTGATATAAACTCTTGTGAGAAAAAATGTGGATGCATTTTCATGAGAAGACTACTTTCGCCAAAAACATGGCACAAAAATTCCTTCTTTCTGAAATTTTACCCATTACTACCCTGGGCATCACATAAAAACAAACCACAAAAAAAAAAAAAAAAAGGAAACATGAATTTCCTTCTTTTTACCTCCCTCCCCCTTTTAATAAAACAGTCCTAAATTATTATTTCTCAGACAAGGGACAATTAGTTCCTCAGATTGTCAGAGCCATAAAAATTATGGATGAGGGAAAACATTTCATGAAATTCTCTATAGGAAATCTATCTTGTTTTGTACCTTTCGTTTTAAAATATCAAGTTGAGGTTCATTAACTGATGTAGGTAAAAAATATGTAGTGAATTGTATTTTTAAACTATATAGACATGAATACAATAAAATTATATATATATATATATATATATATATATATATATATATATAGTAACAATAATACAGATAACATTTTGAAAAGTTATACAAAGTGGTTATAACAGACACCATATTAGGAGGGTAGTTCCTTCATGAGCATATGTACATGCAACTTGGGCAAACCAACCTCAATATATGGCAGAGATCAGGGCCCTAATTTAAAATGCCTTATTAAATCAAGTCAATTTTCTGGGTTTTCATATTACACAGTACCATAAATATACTGTACTACAGTGTCTATGTTTCCAAACAAAATTGAAATGTTACAGCTGGATGTAGAGCGTCAGATATATCTAGAAAGAGAATAATGAAAATGGGAGGAATATTGCAACTTAGCTTGAAAGAAATATGATGCACAAAATTAATATGCAGTTGGTTAATTTGTAGCCCAGTGATTGTGTTTGCATGAGGCCAAGTAATCCTGACAATTTAGCCTAATCCATTGGGCAAACTCAACCAATGCAGCTAAGGTATGGTTCAGCGTGTGTACAAATTGAGAAAATTGGTTTCACAGCATGCTAAGTATCTATTTTCTCCACAAGTGCATTCACAATATAAATGGTGGACTGGGCAGTCAAGATAGGTTGCTAAAAGCTTGTTGTTGAAGGACATGTGCTATTCTGATAGTTTGCCAGGATAGTCCATATTGGGGCAATGATGTCCCAGCTCCTCTCCCACCTCCCACTTCACTTGCTGTTCTTTCAACATTGATTTGCCTGCCCCCTCCAAAAGGTGTTCATGTTTCCACAGCAATTCTCATTTCCTTGTTTGCCAACAAATCCTGGTGAATCACGGAGTCAGAGCATTTGGTACTTTCAGTTTAGTGTGCTAAAATAATGGATCAGTATTTTTGTCTGCAGTAGAAGTACATTGTGTTTGAATTAAAACCATCCATTTGAAGACTGGAATGTAAAACAAATGCCTATTACCCAGCAAAGTAAGGAAAAGACTCTGTGAGTGCTTTCATCCCCTCAAAATTCTCTGCAAGCAATTTCTAGGGAAAGGGAGATTTGCTGGCTCATAAAAGCATCATGGTGTGCTTACATAGTGAACATGTTTTGTGATAAACAGTCCGCTATCAAATTAAGCACTTGTTTTCACTTGGAGCTATCATTGGAAGGTACCTTTCACTTGCATGGTTATCAGGAAGGTAGACATTTCACATTTCACTTCTCCTAAAGGCAGCAGTTTCATCATCAAACTAAATTGGATTAGCATAATCATCGCAGTACTTTAATATTAAAAGATTGCAACAAAAACAAACTCCATGGTAATGGTAGATACAAGTCCTGCATGTTTATTTTCTGTGTTTTAAAATTAAAATTAGGGACAGCACATGAAAAATACTTGTTAACAGTTTCATATACCGTGACCACAATGACACAATTAATATTGCATCTGAAGTTGCTGTAGTACAAACATAAATGTCTCTTGAAGTGGGAAAAAAAAATAGCTTTAGGGTAAGTTTGGTAGGATTATAACACAGTGAGAAAAAGTCACCTCATATGGTATCAATATGATTATCTGTTTTCCATGGCTGCTATTTACATTCCAATAACAAAAATAGGGACATTTCAGACTCAAAATACTGTACATGTTTCATACAAGCTCAAATAATGGGTTCAATATCTATTGATTGTTGGTTTATTTATTTCTTAGACTTATAACCCACATTTATTTGTTCTACTCAAGGAGGTATACATAATACTCTTTCCTCCTATTTTCCTAATAACAATTTTGAAATGTAGGTTGGGCTGAGAGAGACTGGCCCAAAGTCACCCAGCCATATTCTGTATCTAAGGGAAGATTAGAGCTGGCAGTCTCCCAGTTTGTAACCTAGCTCCTTAACCACTACGCCAAACTGTCAGTGGTTAGTCACCTATTAAAAGAAGTATTACTTTGACTTGACTTTCTTTGGTTGTATTGTCTAGTGGTTTGATTTTTTTTTTTCTTACTCTTCCCTTACTATAGCCCTTTTTGACTCTATTTCATAGCTCTTGAATCCACTCTTAATTATTTTTGAGTTTCCTGAATTACATAAATATCCACATTCTAGTTATTGAATAGAGTCCTGTTAATCAGAAATAATTGTCTGTCTGTCTATTTTGCAGGGTGGCAAAGCATCTGATCCGAAAAATGAATAAGTCTGACATTCTGATGTATTTCTTACAGAGAGTAACGTGATCGGGTTTGCACATTCCTTTGTCAAGATAAAACTCTCAGGCTGTTCCATGAAATAAGGGTTAATTTATTTTTAATTAAGTTTATTTAATTAAGCGTCACTCTTTTTTAATAATTGAATCTCTAATGGAACTCAAAACTGCAGGGAAGCAAATCATCATCACTGCATGTAATCCTTAATTGGAAATGATAGAGCTTCACAAAATGAATCATTGTTGCAGGGGATAAGATCAAATGCTTTGTGAAACACCTCTTAGATCCAGTATCAGGTGTATCATTACAAATAGTCCCTGGAAGATTTGGTTACAGACACCTCCTTATTGTTTAACAATTAGTAACAATGAGAAGTGCCTGGTAAGGGCAGAAATAGTGATAATAAAGATGAGAATCAAGGCAGGAACTCTATAGTAATATATAAATATTACTAGACTGTTTCTAGATGGGATTATAAAAGTAAAATGATTATTTTATCTTGTAAGAGAATCTCCATGTTTTTAACAATTTTGTAGCAGAATGGCATTTCACTGGGACACTTTCCCCATCAAATCAACACAAGGAATCAAATCTGGCAGCATTTCTTCACCTGGGACTGGTGAGATTTGAAACAATTAACATAGAGTGAAAGTACAGGTTTAGAGATTATTGCTTTGTGGGATATATGATCACAATTAAAGCTTTTTGTTATTATAATAATAATTATCGGGAGGTATACAAAAAGTAAAAAAAAAGATCTGGCTACTGGCTAAAATGCATACAATATGAAGAATGCTGTGTAGAGAAGTTGTTTCTGTATGTATGTATGTGTATGTGTGTGTATATATTTATATTTATATTTATACTTAATATTAATATTAATATTATTTCCTGGCCAGTTCTTACCAGTGTCTCAATTCAATGAAAATAGAATTGGACAGAAGAGAATTTCAGTGAAATTTGGGTGTTCTTGAATTTATTTAGTAATGAGGTGGTCAAGAGTGTGTCTCTGTCTGTGTGTATTTTCCATGTCCCATCATCTCTTCAGTAGTCCGCTCAATCCCTAGCTTCTCACTTCAGGGGGGGGGGGACACTGTAAAGAAATGTCTCCCAGTGTGATTTTCAGATTGGCATGTATGAGTAGATAAGAAAGCTTTTGAGATCAAGAAAAGAAGATGCATCACAGGAAATGACAACAGTGATAATATTCTCTGCCACTACCAATCTGGAACTCAGTTCAAAAATGCCACAAAGATAACTTCTCAAGCATCTTGACAATAAAGTTCCCATGCATAGGAATCTGATCCTAGTTGAATCCCCTACTTGTTCAATTTTTGGTAGATTTTTATTCTTTTGCCTCAGATGTTGTTATATATGTTTTGTGGTTATTTGCATTGTGATTTTAAATGTTGTGAGCTGCCCAGAGTGACCATAGTGAGATATAGATAGACAGACAGACAGATATTTAAAACAATCAGAATCCACTTTTTCAGGGGAAGAAAACTTGACAATTTGAAAGGCAAATTTAATATAGCATTAGATACAAAATAGAGCCTGTTATTTTTTCATCTTCTTCTAGATGGACATGTTTACTTTTGTTTTTCCTATAGATCAGCAGTTAGAATTAACCACCTCTATATTTTTAACAAACATTCAAAATAACATGTGATTCTATGGGGCCAGTATAGATTCCCAAACATTTCCCAAATTTTCCCTGACTTAAAAAAAAGGCCCATTTCACATTTTTGCAAATGGAGCCATAGAAAGGGAAATGCCAGTTGGGGCCAGCTCAACCCCACCCCCCAAAAAAAACCCTCAGCTTTCAAATTAATCCTCATTTCACCCAGACCAAATCAAATTAAGAAACTCCTTGCCTTTGCTGAGATGTTTTACAAGTCTAATATATTAACATTTATGCACCCTGTTACTTAGCGCAGACTAAAGCAAAGATGCTATATCATTCCTACTTAATTTTTGTAACTTTTGCTACATGTCACAAAACTATCTCACTTTGATGATGTTTCTTCATGGAAATAAGAGCCGAGGCAAATTCCCTGTGATGATTTTTTCCCCAAAAATATTTCTTTAACATTTGACTGTCTTATAGACTAATCAGACTTGATTAACAAGTGAGTCAATTTTCAGTCTTTAAAGGTCCCCCCCCCTCCATCTCACTTAACAGAAATACTTCCTAAGAGGGAGAGAGACTTATTATAATGTATGAAGTTCATTTTTAAGCAAACTTTAGCAGCACTTATTACTTCTCTTAAAGTTGTCTAACCGACTTTACTGTGACTTTATGAAAGGAAAATATATAAACTAATTCATTTCATTTACTATTCTGTTATAGAATTCCTTATTATGAATAAGTTATTTTCACTGGAAGCAAATACATTCACAATTTTTTTAAACAGTTTTTGTTTACAGTATGTTTCAAGGAAATAATAATATTTTTGTTTTCAGAATCATTTGAATTTTATTTGCCTTTCAAATAGTATTTTTCAAATACTGAAAAATGAAAGGACTACCAGTGGGGACATGGCGGACTGAACAGCTGTGCCCATGGGCTCCGCAGGCAGAACTGACAATGCAGCAGGTCTTTTTGGGCTCAGGCAGGTTTTTCCTGAAGCCCAGGAGTCTATTTTCTGGAAAGGAAAAAAACTCAGAATCATCCCATCTGACCTCTGGAATGGCGTCTTACAGCCAGGAGATCACAAACAGTGCATGTGCTCAACTGGTAAGAGTTGCTGGGAGGCTGGGACATCACCATTTTCCAATCTGCATTGTAGCCTTAAAGGGATGCTAAGACCAGCCACCCCCTTTCTAAATCACCCAATTTATATTTATATTTTTAAGTATATGTACCCTAAGAAAGACTTCTACAGCAAGGAGAAGTGGGTTCTCTTGGTGCTTATCATTACTTTTGGGTTAACTTTTATCTTTTTTTTTTTTTTAAGTTTTGGCTTGTTTTCCATCCAAATATTAAGGAGAATTGAGTATAAATAATTATCTCCCTGTTATTGTATTTGTGTTAAATTTGAAGAAATTAGATTTTTCTTACATGTTGAATGGGCTGTTTTGAACTTTCAGTTTCCTGCTGCTACTTTCCCTGGGGAATTGTCTGCTTATAACTTTCACTTGTGTAAACATGTTCTGTAACTCTTTCATATCTTTGATTTTCACTGGATAAGCTCCTAGGGGGTTCCATAATCTACTGCTTGAGACATGGAGGATTTTAAGCAGAACTTCTCTGACTTCCATCAAGATATTACACAGATTCGTTCTGATTCCTACCAAGTTTTTATGCAAGGCATTCAGGACATTGTGGAAAATATGAACTTTTAAATGTCTCATCTGTTTGGGGATGTCATGGGTGAAATTGAGGAATTTAACAAGGTCAGGAATGTCTCTTGGATTTCTGCTGAGATGCTGGAGAAAGATTGGATAGTGGAGTTAAAGAAATTAAAGGGACAGATCAAGTTGCAAGCCATAAGTGAAACTGATTTTCTAATAGAATGCCATGAAAAAGTAGGGGTTATTATATATGGGAGGTTTCCTGAAGAGAAGTCAGAGTTTTTAAGGGAGGGGGGGCAGTTGGGCTGTTTGATTTCTTTAATAAAAAGTATCTGTGTGCATTGTGGGGATATGCAAATGCTTTTGTTTACTTTGAAGTAGGATAAGGGTTTAAGAATATTTTTTCTGGACTGCTTTTGGGGTTTGGCTGATCTCATTTATCTTTAATGATTTGGATTAAGATTATTAAGGTATAATTTAAAAAAAATCTCTGGTTTTGGGTTTGACATGATTATGGTTATTACAATTGCTGTATTATTAAGTATAATGGTAGACAATTTATGTTTTTGTTTTTTTTGTTTTTTGTTTATTATACTAGACAGGAATGTATATAATAGTAGTAGGAAAGAAATAATTAAATAAACATTATATTTGGGGGGAAGTTGATTGGGAGGTGTGTCTGTGTCTGTGTCTGCCTCTGTGTCTGCCTCTGTGTGTCTCTGTGTGTATCTGTATGTATGCCGGTATGTGTCTCTCTGTGTGTGTATGTGTGTGTGTATATATTCCTTTTTAATAAAAGGGGATGGAGCAACTATACTTAGTGTTTGTTTGTTTTTTGTTTTTTTGTTTTTTTATAATGTGCCAATGGTATGATTTATAGAAATAATGTGATCTTGGTCTAATATAGATGAAGGGGTTGATTATGGAAAATTGTTGTATATCCTTGCTGTTAAAAGTTGGAAGTCACCTCTTTTGTATTTTTTTTTTTTAATTTGGTTGTGTTTTCATACTTTTTAAGGATTTTTCCCCTCTTTGTATTTTTTGTTGTTGTTGTTTGTTTTTCTGTAGCTTTTATCTTTGCTTGGAACTCAATAATATTCTTATAGAAATTACTGAAAAATGAAGCTCATGTTCATGGTTTAAACATTATTTTTGGGGGCAAAAGGTATGTTCTGTTTGTTTTAAAATTAAAGATAAATATATAAGCAAATTATGCATTTGTCAATACCTTAGACTGTTCCTGTTTTCTCACTACAGGGTTTTACGGGATGTAGCCTTATATCAATTCACTCCCATTAAAATTTATGATGGATTTCTTAATTATTCATAGCAATTACAATCATGCAGATTCTGGGCCACAGTTATATCAGCTGATAATTGTTAGCTATAAACTCTGTAGTAATATTGGTTTGTTACTACATTTGGAATTTCAGCTTTGGGTAACATATTTGAACAATAGTAAGGTCTATTTCATGACCACTGGCAAGAAAATTCAAATGAGTTTTTCACTTACTGAGAGGCAGTATCTCTGTAGGCCTCTCTGTCTTGAACTTGAATATTGAAATTAGCTGGATCCAATTAAAATTCATGATACATATCAGTTTCTGCAGATGAGTCAAATGCTTTACTAAAGACAATATTCTCAACTTGTATTCTTTTTCTGGAAAAAAAAATCAGCACAAATCACAAAAAAACGTGTGAGAAAATAACTTGCAATGAATGGAAAAAAATGCAATGAATAAGCTCAAAATTCATGCTGCATAAGCACCTGTATATCTAGGTTGGACACCTATAACGAACATCTGGTACATATCATATCAGGGGCATTTATTGTGGATGCAAAATATTTCAGGGAGATATCCTTTTAATTCCATAATTTATAAACAGAAGTAAACACACAGTACCAGCTTGCAGTGTGGATGGGTTTATATGGCAAAGTATTTAGCAATGGAACAGTGGCTGAAGTTAGGCTAAAATGATTAGAACATCATTTTCATGAAAAAAAAAAATGTTAATAAAGTGCCTCAGACGAATGAAATCTTTAAAATAAGCCCCAAGGCCCAAACTCCCAACATCAAGATGAGGCTTCCTATTGTATCTTTATGCATCTTGGCTCCAGTAGAACAGAAGATGGGCTTGATTCATTTAAAAGACAAATCTTAACATTCAAGATTTTGCTATTTCCTGTTTTAGATGAGTATTGAATGAACTTCTAATTTAGTTTGCTTTATCTCCATTCCAGGATTAATTACCAAATGGGGATTATTTGCCCATAGGAATAATGACTGAGATGAGAAGCGACCTCAGGGCAGGGGAGGTGGAGTGGCTGTTGTCATCCGAGAATCCCTAGTGGCCATCAGGGGACCTGCTCCACAGGTGGCCAGGTGTGAGACCCTGTTCTTCAAGGTGGGTTCCTGAGAACAGTTGGGAGTGTTGCTGATGTACCAGCCTCCCTGCTGCGTAGCAACCTCCCTGCCTAAGCTGCTGGAGGCCGTCTCAGGTTTGGCAGTGAGGTTCCCCAGGCTTATGGTGTTGGGGGACGTCAATCCGCCTTCCCTGGGGCGGGCCTCGGAAGCAGCCTGGGAGTTCATGGCTACCACAGCAGCCATGGGCCTGTTCCACATTATTCAGGACCTATTCAAGACAGCGGCCTCACCCTGGACCTAGTTTTCTTGTCAGAACAGTGGCAAGATGATCTGAGGGGAGAATTACATCTTTCCCCTTTGTCGTGGTCAGATCATGCCCTGGTGGCCTTGAGATTCTCTCATGCCACCCCCCTCTGCAGGGAGGCAGGACCCATTTGATTGGTCCACCCCTAGCCACTGATGGACCCGGCTGGGTTTCAGAGGGAGCTGGGAGTTATACCCAAGTCTCTCCTGCATGGTCCAGCGGAGGCCCTGGCTGCTGCCTGGAATAGCGAGGCAGCCAGGGCCTTAGACAGGATTGTGCCTGTGCAGCCTCTCTTGCCCACCCAAACCCAGAATTCCCTGTGGTTTACAGAGGAGCTGAGGGTTTTGAAGAGGGTTAAGAGATGCCT
The DNA here is from genome assembly GCF_035149785.1 of Candoia aspera. Classification (NCBI taxonomy): domain Eukaryota; kingdom Metazoa; phylum Chordata; class Lepidosauria; order Squamata; family Candoiidae; genus Candoia; species Candoia aspera. The sequence goes on from NC_086157.1 coordinate 22,158,577, forward strand.
AGAGCACCACTGGAGGAAGACAAAAACCGAACCTGACCAAACACAAGCTAGAGCCACAATTAAGGCCTACCTTGTGGCAGTAAGAGCGGCGAAGCTCCAGTACTTCTCCACTCTTATTGCATCTGCAAAATGCCACCTAGAGGCCCTGTTTAAAATTACCCGATCCCTTTTAGGGAAAGCGGAATCATAAATCCATCTACAGGGCCATGCAGAGGAATTTTTGGGGCACCTGCAGGATAAAATCGCTCAGACCTAGACTGAGTTGGACTCCAAGCATGACACAGAGTTGGAGGAGATACCCAGGGAACGTACTTACCAGGTTATCTGGGACCAGTTTGATCCTGTTGAACCCAAGGAAATGGACAGGAACCTCTGGACTATAAATGCTACCACTTGCCAATTAGACCCATGCCCCTCCTGGCTGGTGAAAGCAGCGCAGGAGGTGACATGTGGCTGGGCCCAGGCGATGGTAAACACCTCCTTGAGAGAGAGGGTGTTCCTGGCAGCCTTTAAGGAAGCACTGGTGTGCCCCCTCCTCAAGAAACCTTGCTGGACAATTTTTGCCCAGTCTCCCACTGTAATGAATGCCTTTTCTCAATAAAGTACTCAGACTCAAAATCAACATTTAAGTTCTGATTTTATTAAGAACAAAGTGCAAACAGAAAGAAAGCTGAGAATGAGAAAAGTGCGCCTAAAGTCTAACTAAATAGCCCCGTTACAAACAGAGTCCCCCCCCCCCAATCATTCCAAATCCACATTCCCAGGTGCTCCTAATGAGTTCTGCTGATCATCGGGCAAAAAAGACCTTGACATTAAAAAGATAACCCAAACACATTCCTGCTTGGCACAGTGAGATACAGCTTTCGGTACAAGGTTTATCAGCAGCTCCCTCCCAGCCAGGAACGCGCGTCAACGCTCTGGCATGCGAACCGTTACGATGTACAAACACATTGAAATGATGAACATGACACCCACCTCCCCTTTTTGGGGAAGATGGTTCAGAAAGTGGTGGCTTTGCAGCTCCAGAGGATTCTGAATGAAAAGGATTATCTAGACCCCTTTCAGTCAGGTTTCAGGCCCAGTTATGGGACAGAAATGGTATTGGTTGCACTTATGGAGGACCTCTGGTGGGAGCGGGATAGAGGCAATGCATCCATCCTTGCTCTTGTTGACCTCTCAGCAGCTTTCAATACCATTGACCATGGTATCCTTCTGGACCGACTTAGGGAGTTGGGGGTGGGCGGCGTGGTTCTGCACTGGTTCACCTCCTTCTTCCAGTGTCGGTCCCAGTCGGTGTTGATAGGGAGTGAGAGATCCAGCCCGCAGCCCCTACTTTGTGGGGTGCTGCAGGGTTTGGTACTCTCTCCGCTCCTTTCTAACAGCTACATGAAACCACTGGGTAAGATAATCTGTCACTACAGGGTGAGGTATCATCAATATGCAGATGATACCCAATTATACATCTCCATCCTGGGTGAAGTAAGTGATGCTGTGGCCATACTTTCTGAGTGCCTGGGGGTTGTGGGGGCCTGGATGGGGGATAACAGGTTGTGGCTGAACCTTGGGAAGACAAAGTGCTGTGGAATGAAGGCTCCTCAATTTCTGGGAACTTGTCATCTTTAGTTCTGGATGGGGTTGCACTGCCCCAGAAAGACCCAGTGCATAACTTGGGGGTCCTCCTGGACTCAAGGCTCCTGCTCAAAGAGCAGGTGGCAGCTGTGTCTAGGAGGGCCTTTGTGCAACTTTGTGTTGTGAGCCTGTTACGCCCCTTCCTGGAGCAAGAGGCAATGCAAATGGTCACTCATGCCCTGGTTATCTCCCATATAGACTACTGCAATGCACTCTACATGGGGCTACCCTTGAAGAGTGTCCGGAAGCTACAGCTGATGCAAAATGCAGCTGCACAGGCAATCTTAGGTTTCCCAAGATCAGCACATGTCACCCCGTTGCTCCACGAGCTGCATTGGTTGCCAGTATGCTTCCGGGTCCAATTCAAGGTATTGGTTATCACCTTTAAAGCCCTACATGGCACGGGTCCAGGTCACCTAAGGAACCGTCTTCTCCTCATCACATCAACCCATCCCACCCGGTCATGCAGAGAGGGCATGCTACAGACCCCGTCTGCAAGAGAATTCCTTCTGGTGGAGTCCAGGAGGTGGGCCTTCTCTGCAACAGCCCCTGCCCTGTGGAATATCCTTCCCCCGGAAGTGAGATTGGCTCTCTCCCTCCTGGACTTTAGGAAACAGCTAAAGACCTGGTTCTGTAATTATGCCTGGGGCATGAGAGAGAGTAGCCATTCCTGGGGATGGTTAGTTTCTTAGAAGGACCCAGCTCTGCTTGCAAATCACAGAGAACTTCCAGCCATCAGGGTTTTTATCATATTTATTTTATTGTGTATTATAGTGTTTTACAGTTTTATATTTTTATTCATGTTTTATTGTAAACCGCCCAGAGTCACTTTTGGGAGATGGGCGGTGATAAATTCGATAAATAAATAAATAAATAAATAAATAAATAAATAAGATTAACTCTACCACCTTCTCCCCATCATTCTGTAATACCCACACCCAATGCTCCTGGTATTATTTGTTGTTTGTTTGTTTCTTTGTTTTTAGCAACAGTCATGACTACCGATTACACAATTAAAATAATCTCTAATTTAGCCTCGACATAACAATAGTCTGTAATCTGTCATAATGCGTATTGCTGTGCCAAGATATTCTCCCTCCTCCCACCCTAGTCCATTCTTTATTTAAAGGAGATCTTAAATCCCATTTCAGAGACAGAGTTTATTTAAAAGAGATCATTCAATCTAAATTCCATTTTCTGAAGATCTTGAATAAATACTAAGACATGGAGAAAAAACAAAAGGGCCCAATTTAGTTGCTTTCCATATTTATCTTTCATGCATCATTTCACTACAAAAAGGAGCAAATGTTTTAATTAAATGTTTAATTAAAATGAGACAAAAAACTAATTAGGCCTGGAAAATAAAAATTTCAGAATAGAATTAAAATGTCATGTAAAATAATTGGCTAATTAAAGTAGAACTGATTAATTTGTAACTACTTCTGATTGGTAGTGAGAGGGGGAAAATCATTATCTAAAGGATCTTATAATCTGGGTCCTCATGTTTAACTCACAGCTGCAATTACGTTTTTGAAAAAAAAAAAAGACAAAAACAGAGATCCTTCTTTTTGCAAAAGAACGTCAAGTACTAAGCTGACTCCGTGACTTTGCATGAAACTTTATTTGCTAGCTACGTATATTCTTCATATTCAGCTTGTGTAAAGCAGTTTGAGTTCCAATTATTGGTTTTAATCAGAGCATCAGGCCTACTCAATTTGATCTTTTAAATTTAAATTTTAAACTAGATTGATTTGATTTGGAAATTCAACTACACACACACACACACACACACACACATCTTTGAATCAGATTTGAATCAAATCTTCAGGGTAGAAATGTGTAGTTCTTTAGGATGAAGAAGAAAAGGTGCTTTGGAGCATCTTTGGGGCAAGATCATATTATACAGTACCTGTTAAAGGCAGCTTCTCAATCCTGAGAAAAGACATAGCTGTTCTAAGGAGATGCTGGCAGGTGAGACAAGAGCACCCCTGCACATTCTGAAACATTTTTTTTTTCCCTTTGAAGTGGAAGTTTTTCTTTTGTGGTTTTTCTTTTGTGGTTTTTCTTTTGTGGTTTGCCATGTGATATGGTGAGTTGGTTCCTTAGTACATGTGCTATCCTTTGCCAGCTCTAAAGCAAACACTGCTTCCAAAGCAGAGGCCTGCTTTGTTTTGTAGATGACCCCTCTTAGACTTTCCCCAACCCAAAGTCATATATGGAAGCCTGCTAGTTCTGGCAGGGTGTGGCTCTAGGTTAGTTCAGTTTAGTTTTTTGTTAGGGAGCCTGCCTTGGACACTCAGCCCTGTGTGGAATGCCTTGCCCTGCTTTGTCTAGTGTACTAGCAAATTTTTCTTGGGCAGTGATGAATGCTATAGTACTTTGTTGTTTATTCGTTTAGTCGCTTCCGACTCTTCGTGACTTCATGGACCAGCCCACGCCAGAGCTTCCTGTCGGTCGTCAACACCCCCAGCTCCCCCAGGGACGAGTCCGTCACCTCTAGAATATCATCCATCCATCTTGCCCTTGGTCGGCCCCTCTTCCTTTTGCCTTCCACTCTCCCTAGCATCAGCATCTTCTCCAGGGTGTCCTGTCTTCTCATTATGTGGCCAAAGTATTTCAGTTTTGCCTTTAATATCATTCCCTCAAGTGAGCAGTCTGGCTTTATTTCCTGGAGGATGGACTGGTTGGATCTTCTTGCAGTCCAAGGCACTCTCAGAATTTTCCTCCAACACCACAGTTCAAAAGCATTGATCTTCCTTCGCTCAGCCTTCCTTATGGTCCAGCTCTCGCAGCCATATGTTACTACGGGGAACACCATTGCTTTAACTATGCGGGCCTTTGTTGTCAGTGTGATGTCTCTGCTCTTAACTATTTTATCGAGATTTGTCATTGCTCTTCTTCCAAGGATTAAGCGTCTTCTGATTTCCTGACTGCAGTCAGCATCTGCAGTAATCTTTGCACCTAGGAATACAAAGTCTTTCACTGCTTCTACATTTTCTCCCTCTATTTGCCAGTTATCAATCAAGCTGGTTGCCATAATCTTGGTTTTTTTGAGGTTTAGCTGCAAACCAGCTTTTGCACTTTCTTCTTTCACCTTCATCATAAGGCTCCTCAGTTCCTCTTCACTTTCAGCCATCAAAGTGGTATCATCTGCATATCTGAGATTGTTAATGTTTCTTCCAGAGATTTTAACTCCAGCCTTGGATTCCTCAAGGCCAGCTTGTCGCATGATGTGTTCTGCATACAAGTTGAATAGGTAGGGTGAGAGTATACAGCCCTGCCGTACTCCTTTCCCAATCTTAAACCAGTCTGTTGTTCCGTGGTCTGTTCTTACTGTTGCTACTTGGTCGTTATACAGATTCTTCAGGAGGCATACAAGATGACTTGGTATCCCCATACCACTAAGAACTTGCCACAATTTGTTATGGTCCACACAGTCAAAGGCTTTAGAATAGTCAATAAAACAGAAATAGATGTTTTTCTGAAACTCCCTGGCTTTTTCCATTATCCAGCGGATATTGGCAATTTGGTCTCTAGTTCCTCTGCCTTTTCTAAACCCAGCTTGTACGTCTGGCAATTCTCGCTCCATGAACTGCTGAAGTCTACCTTGCAGGATCTTGAGCATTACCTTACTGGCATGTGAAATGAGTGCCACTGTTCGATAGTTTGAACATTCTTTAGTGTTTCCCTTTTTTGGTATGGGGATATAAGTTGATTTTTTCCAGTCTGATGGCCATTCTTGTGTTTTCCAAATTTCCTGGCATATAGCATGCATTACCTTGACAGCATCATCTTGCAAGATTTTGAACAGTTCAGCTGGGATGCTGTCGTCTCCTGTTGCCTTGTTATTAGCAATGCTTCTTAAGGCCCACTCAACCTCACTCTTCAGGATGTCTGGCTCTAGCTCACCGACCACACTGTCAAAGCTATCCCCGATATTGTTATCCTTCCTATACAGGTTTTCTGTATATTCTTGCCACCTTTTCTTGATCTCTTCTTCTTCTGTTAGGTCCTTGCCATCTTTGTTTTTGATCATACCCATTTTTGCCTGGAATTTACCTCCAATGTTTCTAATTTTCTGGAAGAGGTCTCTTGTCCTTCCTATTCTATTGTCTTCTTCCACTTCCGCGCATTGCTTGTTTAAAAATAATTCCTTATCTCTTCTGGCTAAACTCTGGAATTTTGCACTTAATTGGGCATATCTCCCCCTATCACTGTTGCCTTTTGCTTTCCTCCTTTCTTGGGCTACTTCTAGTGTCTCAGCAGACAGCCATTTTGCCTTCTTGTTTTTCTCTTTCTTTGGGATGTATTTTGTTGCCGCCTCCTGAACAATGCTGCCAACTTCTGTCCAGAGTTCTTCCGGGACCCTATCTACTAAGTCCAGTCCCTTAAATCTATTCTTCACCTCCACTGCATATTCCTTAGGAATATTAGTGAGCTCATATCTAGCTGATCTGTGGGTCTTCCCTAATCTCTTTAGTCTGATCCTAAATTGTGCAAGAAGAAGTTCGTGATCTGAACTACAGTCAGCTCCAGGCCTTGTTTTTACCGACTGTACAGATGTCCGCCACCTTTGGCTGCAAAGGATGTAATCAATCTGATTTCGGTGTTGTCCATCTGGTGAAGTCCATGTATAAAGCCGTCTCTTAGGTTGTTGGAAGAGAGTGTTTGTTATGCAGAGTGAATTGTCTTGGCAAAATTCTATCAGCCTATGTCCTGCTTCGTTTTGTTCTCCCAGGCCATACTTACCTGTAATTCGAGGTGTCATTTGACTGCCCACCTTAGCATTCCAGTCTCCTGTGATGAAAATAACATCTCTGTTAGGCGTGTTGTCCAGTAGGTGCTGCAGATCCTCATAGAACTGCTCTACTTCAGCTTCTTCAGCATTTGTGGTTGGGGCGTATATTTGGATCACTGTGATGTTAGATGGCTTGCCCTGAATTCGAATTGAGATCATTCTATCATTTTTTGGGTTGTATCCAAGCACTGCTTTAGCCACTTGACTATTAATTATGAAGGCTACTCCATTTCTTCTGAGGTCCTCTTGTCCGCAGTAGTAGATCTGGTGGTCATTTGATGTGAAGTGGCCCATTCCAGTCCATTTCAGTTCACTGCTATAGTACAGGGTTCCCTAAATGTTTTGCCATCACATCTCCCTTTAGTGTAATCTTCATGTATTCAGCTCCCTTAAAAACCCAAAAATCCAAATGGACACAAATGAACAATGAAAACAATACAATGGAACGTTGGGAAAGGTGGATTTATTGTAAAAATGTTTCCAAAAGTTTCTTCACACCTCCCCTGTACAATGTCTGTACTTCCCCAGTCTGGGAGTCTGGGAAACCCTGCTTTAGTATCTTCTCATTTAGATTATTGTAATGTCTTTTGGCTTAAAATTCATTTGGATGGCCACCAGAGACTCTTTAATATTTATCTGGAAAGATCCCCATTATTTTATTTTTGGCTAAATTTGATAGTGCCAACCTATGAAATGTAAACTGGACAGGTATTTTCTCCAGGTATCATACAAGTTGTGTTCTTAGATTTGTGTGAAGAATGGAAGTTTGTATTTTAGTTGAAGAAGAATATGTTATTGTGATATTTTTATGCCACAATAAAGTAATTAGAAGTCATTTTAATATACTTTTATGGTAAGAATAAAATACCTTTTTTAAAGTGTAATCTAAGTAAAATAATCATTCATTTTCACACCTTTCCTTTCTCTCTTTTTGGAAATGTTTTTCCTTCCTCTATCTTGGAACAGAAAAGTAATGAGAAACAAAATGAAACACTGAACACTTATGTGATTTATTACCACCACATCTTTCTTGTAAGCATTATGCCTAGACAGTTCTGGTTAAATAATTCACTGTTATTGTTTATCTAATAATTTCAAAATTATATAAGTCATTCAAGATGCTTACAGATGTTCATGAAGAATTTTAACAACTCACTGTTTACAACTTAACTTTTAAAAAACAAAAATAAAACCATTTTAAACTCCCTTTAAAACAACCCTGAGTAAATTAAGTGTTTTAACATCCTCCTAAACTGCTGTTCTTCAGCAAAAGTTCGTTACCTTGTCATGGTGCTGGAGCTGGAGCACATCAATGATGCCATGAGCTAAACCTTGAAGGGCCACCCAAGATGGGAAGGTCATGACAGAGAGGTCAGACTAAATGCGATCCCTGGGGAAGGTAATGCCAACCCACCCCAGTATTCTTGCCATGAAAACTAAATGGATCAGTACAACCAGAGATATGTCGGTATACCATCGGAAGATGAGACCCCCAGGTCGGAAGATGGTCAAAATGCTACTGGGGAGGAACAGAGGATGAGTTCAACTAGCCCCAGACGTGATGACGCAGCTAGCTCAAAGCCGAAAGGACGGCTAGCGGCTGACGGTGCTGGTGGTGAATGGCGAATCCGATGTTCTAAGGATCAACACACCATTGGAACCTGGAATGTAAGATCTATGAGCCAGGGCAAATTGGATGTGGTTATTGGTGAGATGTCAAGATTAAAGATAGACATTCTGGGCGTCAGTGAACTGAAATGGACTGGAATGGGCCACCTCACATCAAATGACCACCAGATCTACTACTGTGGACAAGAGGACCCCAGAAGAAATGGAGTAGCCTTTATAATTAATAGTAAAGTGGCTAAAGCAGTGCTTGGATACAATCCAAAAAAATGATAGAATGACCTCAATTCGAATTCAGGGCAATTCACCGTGTTCCAAATATCTGCCCCAACCACAGATGCTGGAGAAGCTGAAGTAGAGCAGTTCTATGAGGATCTGCAGCACCTACTGGACAACACGCCTACAGGAGATGTTATTTTCATCACAGGAGACTGGAATGCTAAGGTGGGCAGTCAAATGACACCTGGAATTACAGGTAAGCATGGCCTGGGAGAACAAAACGAAGTAGGACATAGGCTGATAGAATTTTGCCAAGACAATTCACTCAGCGTAAAAAAACACTCTCTTCCAACAACCTAAGAGACGGCTTTATACATGGACTTCACCAGATGGACCACACCGAAATCAGATTGACTACATCCTTTGCAGCCAAAGGTGGTGGACATCTATACAGTCGGTAAAAACAAGACCTGGAGCTGACTGTAGTTCAGATCACAAACTTCTTATTGCACAATTTAGGATCAGACTAAAGAGAAAAGGGAAGACCCACAGATCAGCTAGATATGAGCTCACTAATATTCCTGATGAATATGCAGTGGAGGTGAAGAACAGATTTAAGGGACTGGACTTAGTAAATAGGGTCCCGGAAGAACTCTGGACAGAAGTTCGCAACATTGTTCAGGAGGCGGCAACAAAATACATCCCAAAGAAAGAGAAAACCAAGAAGGCAAACTGGCTGTCTGCTGAGACACTAGAAGTAGCCCAAGAAACAAGGAAAGCAAAAGACAACAATGATAGGGGGAAATGCAGAATTCCAGAGGTTAGCCAGAAGAGTTAAGGAATTATTTTTAAGCAAGCAATGCGTGGAAGTGGAGGAAGACAATAGAATAGGAAGGACAAGAGACCTCTTCCAGAAAACTAGAAACATTGGAGGTAAATTCCAGGCAAAAATGGGTATGATCAAAAACAAAGATGGCAAGGACCTAACAGAAGAAGAAGAGATCAAGAAAAGGTGGCAAGAATATACAGAACTTATATGCTCATACCAAAAAAGGGAAACACTAAAGAATGTTCAAACTATCGAACAGTGGCACTCATTTCACGTGCCAGTAAGGTAATGCTCAAGATCCTGCGGTTCTTCAGCAGTTCATGGAGCGAGAATTGCCAGATGTACAAGCTGGGTTTAGAAAAGGCAGAGGAACTAGGGACCAAATTGTCAATATCCACTGGATAATAGAAAAAGCCAGGAAGTTTCAGAAAAACATCTATTTCTGTTTTTTTGACTATTCTAAAGCCTTTGACTGTGTGGAGCATAGCAAATTGTGGCAAGTTCTTAGTGGTATGGGGACACCAAATCATCTTGTATGCCTCCTGAAGAATCTGTATAATGACCAAGTAGCAACAGTAAAAACAGACCACGAAACAACAGACTGGTTTAAGACTGGGAAAGAGTATGGCAGGGCTGTATACTCTCACCCTACCTATTCAACTTGTACACAGAACACATCATGCAACAAGCTGGGCTTGAGGAATCCAAGGCTGGAGTTAAAATCGCTGGAAGAAACATTAACAGTCTTAGATATGCAGATGATACCACTTTGATGGCTGAAAGCGAAGAGGAACTGAGGAGCCTTATGATGAAGGTGAAAGAAGGAAGTGCAAAAGCTGGCTTGCAGTTAAACCTCAAAAAAACCAAGATTATGGCAACCAGCTTGATTGATAACTGGCAAATAGAGGGAGAAAATGTAGAATCAGTGAAAGACTTTGTATTTTTAAGTGCGAAGATAACTGCAGTAAGGAAATCAGAAGACGTTTAATCCTTGGGAGAAGAGCAATGAGAAATCTCGATAAAATAGTTAAGAGCAGAGACATCACACTGACAACAAAGGTCCGCATAGTTAAAGCAATGGTGTTCCCTGTACTAACATATGGCTGTGAGAGCTGGAACATAAGGAAAGCTGAGAGAACGAAGATAGATGCTTTTGAACTGTGGTGTTGGAGGAAAATTCTGAGAGTTCCTTGGACTGCAAGAAGATCAAACCAGTCCATACTCAGGAAATAAAGCCAGACTGCTCACTTGAGGGAATGATATTAAAGGAAAAACTGGAATATTTTGGCCACATAATGAGAAGACAGGACACCCTGGAGAAGATGCTGATGCTAGGGAGAGTGGAAGGCAAAAGGAAGAGGGGCCGACCAAGGGGAAGATGGATAGATGATATTCTAGAGGTGATGGATTCATCCCTGGGGGAACTGGGGGTGTTGCCAACAGACAGGAAGCTCTGGCGTGGGCTGGTCCGTGAAGTCACGAAGAGTCAGAAGCGACTAAACAAATAACAACAAACTGCTGTTAACAATATACAGCCAGACCCAGTTCCAATAGTGAGCCCTTTCATGGCTGGATACCACTGTGGAAAAGGGAGAAATTTATTACTTATTTACCAAAATATATTATTTTTCAGAATCATTTAGAACCCATCTTCTTCCCACAACTCCAGAGAGTTTGCATCAGTATGATAAAATTATAAAGCACCGATATAAAGATTGCACAGCAGAAAATAACAAAGCATTATACAGTACACAAAAATAATTTTAAAAAATCTATTAGGGGTAAGTAAGATCTGGTATTTTCATGCTCTGTATGTCCAACCTGAAACAACAACAACCAACCAAACAGGTCTTTGTGGCTTTACAGAATGGCAGCCTGTATATTCTACATATTTCAAGAAGAAGGCCCCTAGGGAAAAGCCCAACCCTTCATAATCCACATAGGAGAAACCTGAAGCATTCCCACTTGTTCCAGTTAGATGAACCCTATGGCTAGCTTTTCCCTGAAAATAAAGATAGATAGATAGATAGATAGATAGATAGATAGATAGATAGATAGATAGATAGATAGATAGATAGATAGATAGATAGATAGACAGACAGATAGATAGATAGATAGATAGATAGATAGATAGATAGATGGGCGGGTGGGCGGGCGGACAGACAGACAGACAGACAGACAGACAGACAGACAGACAGACAGACAGTATCTCAGATACCCTGGAGCTAAGCCATGTAGTAGGTCTAGCTTCTTAAATTGTACCCAAAACTACAGTATATTGGTAATCAATGCAGAACCAGCGGTACTACAATATGGATGTCAGATTATTAAACCAGCACTTTCCTGCAACGTTCAACATTTCCAGCATTTTGCACCAGCTGATGTTGCTGCCACTTTGTCCTCCTGATCTGATGTTAAGGTGTCCATGAGACTTGCAAAACCTGCCGTAATAGGGGGTCATATAGTCATATAGGCAGCTACGCAAATCATCAGTCTTGCTAACAATCTGGGACTTTGTATTATAACAAACTCTTTGAATTAACCCCAAAAAGCAGTGTAGCATTTCAAAACAGGTATGATGTGTCACCTCCTAGAAACATTTCTCCGTAGTGATGCTACTGCATTCTAGGCAAGTTGTAGTTACTAGACTTTCTTCAAGGACCCCTGTATTTTTTTTAAAAATGCAGTTATCCAACCATGAAGTGATTAGAGGCTTTTTCTCAGTCACAAAATGATTTTCCTTATTTCCTTTTCCCTTCTCTTTCTGGAGTTTTAATTACAGAGAGTTTGGGAAAAAATGTACCAGTTTTTGAGATTACATTTATCTGCATCTTATTGTCCCTTGAATCGCTGAATAAGTAGCTTCAAAATTGGACAGCTATTAATTTTTACCAAATCAGTGCAATTTGGTTCTGGATTCTGGATTTTTCAAATCTGGTACATTTCTTCACAGATCAAATCAACATGAGTTTGCTGAAAACAAACTGGTGGGCTGAAAACAGAAGAAAGAGAACCCAATCTTATCAGCATTTGTGTCAATATTATATTGCATCATGGACCATAATAAAAGCAACCTGAAAATTAAGTTTTGAGCCTATGCTGATCTATGACCATCATAAAGATTTGATTTGGTTAAGTTTTGAGCCAAATATCTGATTTTAATACACACTAGGAACATGAGAGGCTGCCTGCATGGATTCAAAGCATTTGTCCATTTGGGTTAAATATTTTCATAGACATCCAATTATACTCTTTCAATTAAATGAGAGGGAATTGCATTGGCACTAATTAGCAACTTTTTATAATGGAACATTATTGTTGCAGTTGATTTATAGCAGCTAAACAAAGGTATATACTTTGGAGTTCTTGATGATCTCTGAGCTTGGTTGTCTGCTTGCAGACTTTTGGTAACATCATCAGCGATGTTAGGGAACATCATCAGTGCAAGCAAACAACCAAGCTCAGAGAGCACCAAGTACTCCACAGTTCAATCCTGAGCTACATGTATTTTCTTCTATTGAAAGGTACATTCAGCAGAACAGTTTGCTTCTATACTTGCTGATGTCAGCAGCATGTACTGTCACTTTGAGAATATCCCTGAAGAATGCATGAGGCATTTCTACCAATTACAGGTTGCTGTGATGCAGCATTAATGTTAAAAGAGCCAACATTTAAATTCATACCTGCACTGAAGACAAGAATATTATGCTGCTGAGATTATACCTTATAGACCTGACTAATTTGTAAAGTTCAGATGGGTCCAATGCAACATTATGTCATATTTCCTCTTGAATAAATTTATCTGCTTCATCCTCAGTGTACACTTCACTAACACACACCTCTTGATAACAGTGGATAAATAACAGTATGTACTGCATGTATTTCCTAGGATTCAAAGTATTTTCCATATTAGCTCAGTTTAGTCATCTATTAAAAAAACCCTGTAATTTAAAATGATATTATCTTTTACTATAGAAGATGAGGGGTTGTGACTGATGAAAAGGAACCCTTGCTCCACAATATCTGAGTGGACTATATACTATTATTGTATGTTCAGAACTGTAGTAATAGAACAAAGAAGCTACAGTTAATAGAACACAGTTAATTGCCATGAGTTCATTCTTTTGGTACCAGTTATGAAGTTACCTCCAATCCTGAGATCCTGTCAGTTTTCCAAACAAGCTAACTAAAGTTCTAGATTCAAGCCAGGATTAACTCTAGTCTTAGACTTCTAGACACATCAGCATTAGTTTGTAGGTTGAGTCATGGCAACTGGATTTCTTTCTTTTTGGTAGAAATGTTTCACTTCTTGTCCAAGCAGCTTCTTTAGTCTGGGCAAAGATTGGTGAGGGGACCCCATATATGTCTTCCAGGGTGGCTGCATTGTCCCTAAAACTGAATGGCTGTTAATTGTGCTGTGGAGGTGTGGATTGCCTTTGGGATGTCTTACTCCTAGATCCTTTGTTCATCCCCAAGTGGATCTTCTCTGTCCAGCCTTTACACAAGAGGATGGCCCAGCACAGGAGGAACAATACCACAGGACCAGAATCAGCAGTTTACCTTCATCTAAAAGAAAAAGGACACTCATTTGAGGACAACAATGTTCATATTTTGGACAGAGAAGATAGGTGGTTTGAGAGAGGGGTTAAGGAATCCATTCATGCCAAAGTGGAAAATCCTTCCCTCAATAGAGGCAGAGGCCTCAGACACAACTTGTCCTCCATTTTCATGCTGCTCTTTCATCAGTCACCAGGAAGATTAAGACCACAAGGAAGTCCACTCTTAATGATCCACTTAGGGATGAACAAAGGATCTAGGAGTCGGACATCCCAAAGGCAATCCACACCTCCACAGCACAATTAACAGCCATTCAGTTTTAGGGACAATGCAGCCACCCTGGAAGACATATATGGGGTCCCCTCACCAACCTTTGCCCAGACTGAAGAAGCTGCTGTTATGAGTACTGATGGCAAGCAGGAGGGGGCCTCTATCCAGGGGGGAAAACACATGCGTAGTACTGAGGAATTAAGCAGCCATTCAAAGAGACACAGATCAGACCCGCCTTAAGTTTTGGGGTTTATCTGTCTGGGTTTTTCCCACACTTCTTCAGTTTGTTAAGATTTTCTGTCTAATGTAGCAGTAATAAAACACTAGAGACCTATTCCTCGTCTCGGCGTGATTCCTGACTGTCAGGACACTGCTTAGACAAGCAGCAAAACGTTTCTACCAAGAAGAAAGAAATCCAGTTGCCATGACTCAACCTACAAACAATTCCACCTGGTTGACTGAGAATTTTCATTGACATATCAGCATTAGTTGCTAAATTACATTATGTGGAGGCTTTCCATATCTCTTCTATCTTTGATTGATTGATTATGTGTGATTTAGTCTAATTATATTTTGATACTTAGTCAGAGTGCTGCATCTTCTATACTGAAGAAAGGAGAATTACTGAATATTTTAGATATTTAGCTAAAACCTTTCAAAATGTTTTGAAAATTAAATTGACTTCAGTCACAAATCTGATTGAGCAATGCTGGGAGATAGAAGAGAGGGGGGGGAGAGGGAGAGAATGAGAGAGAGAGATCAGGAATTCTCTTGATAGTGACACAATGATAAACAGTTTATCAGTTACAAAGTTAATCTGGAATCTTGGACATCTAGTGTTAGTTCATCAACCATTACTGTTGGGACCACCTTCCACCTGTCATCCTCATAAATATTTGATGACCCAGAATCCTGACTTGGCCAGAATTTCATGCCACACTTCGAAGTTACTAGATATCTTCTACTTAATGGCACTAATGGTACATTAATTGTATCATATAGCGTTAAGAATTTTCCCCCAAAGAGCCAAAATTGAGTTACTAAGTTATGCACAACACTGGATAGAACTTTTTAAAACCCGAGAGTTGCTTTTAAGCCTAATATTATTTGTGCCTGTCACAAAAAAAGTCAATAATATGAAAGTAGAACAAAATCCATTGTCTATGGATCTTTTTCTAACAATAGAGTATATCATATGTGACTAACAAACATGTATAGCATTTAAACAGAATATTGTAACCTGCAATAAGTATGCTAATTTTAATTATTTAATTATACTCATCAGACCCCCAAATCCATAAGCTTTGCTCTGTGTGTGTGTGTTGTGTTAAATAAATGAATCAAATATCACACAACATTTCAAATGCCTCATGACAGAAGACTACCTGGTAGTTAAATTTGTAGAAGATGACACAAATAATTTGTGATCTCCCCCCCCCCCGCCCCCATACTGTTGGTATGCATTAGTCTTTAACTTTTGAAGAAAGATTAAATAAGCCAATTTTATGTTCTGCCCATTCTTCAGCCAAATACTCTGGAATGGGCCTTTGGCTTAACCACGACAGAAATCAGCATGCACATTTTCATCAATTAACAGAAGTGTCTGATTCTAGGTAGAGAGAATAATCTTTCAGCATATTCCTTTATAATCTATGTTGTTCTCTATCCAGCCAGCTTACTCTAACCTCTTGGAGTGATTTTTGAGATTGTCCTCTCATTCCCACCTCTAAAATGTCAGTTTAAAGTTAGGTGATATCTTGGGAACAATTCAGAAAATATTTTGTCTTTCCTTCTTTTCTCCCTCCCTCCTTCCCTCCCTCCCTTCCTTTCTTGTTTTAACCTTAAAAAGTACCATTACAAGCAACATGGTTTTGCCTACATTTTGTCAAGGCATAGGCATCTGTAGTATGCCTCTGTGATGTCAAAATGATATAAGTATCATGATGTCATTGCATAAAGGAAAAAAAAAAAGTGTACTTGTACCATGATATTGATGCAAACATATAAGCTATGTCATTTACATCATGTTGTCATGATATGTGTTCCTAATTTCCCACCTCCTCCACCCTAGCACTCATGCATGGTTGTGGTTGTTTTTTAGGGTGAATTAATTTTAAATTTAGCCAAAGAGTTCATTGATTAATCATTACTCAACCAGAGATTTGATCTATGAATGGGAGTTTAAAATTCAGCATAAATTATTCATACAGATGAAAAACAGTAAGGGTGAAATTCAGAGATAGCAGTGTCTATTTTAAAAACCTTAAGAAAAAGTAACTAATTTTCCCATTATTTCCCAACATATACCTACCAGGCAATGTCTTCCCTTCCACATTTTAAGCAATTATTTCTCCTGCTCTTTGCTTTTAGGATATATACATGCCTACCCGTCCTCCCCAAATATGAAATTATGTACTATTGGCTCAGCTTCTCCTTTGGTTTGAAAGACAACCCTGACGAGCACCTTACAGCATAATCCTGTTAAAACACAAAACCTGGATTTTGGATCTAAATAAGCTTGCTTGCTTGCTTATTTATTTATATAGCCACTCGTCTTCAATATAACTCCAGTTTGGTATAAGAAAGAGTAACCAAGCACTATGCAACAATATCATAAAAACAAACACACATATATTGGACACCTGGGGAAAAAACAGAGTTGCCCCCCCCCCAGATCTCAGGGGCATAGACCAAGGGCTGAAATAGAAATGGCAACCCACCTCGGTCCTACAAGATGGCACTGTTTAATAGAGGGGACCTTCAAGTCTCGGGGAACAGGTAGAAAGCCTCTGCTTTGCTTGTGCAGAGTCTGTATTTATTTTACCTACAACACAAATACCTCCTCCCATCTCTAACTTTTTCCCCACAACAATTATTTGATGAGGTGGTGTGAGCTGAGAAACTGGGTGACTTGGATCTGGGCTGCCCTAGTCCTAGCCCACATCTTAATTGCCATACAGACTCTGTAAAAGTAAAAAAAATATATAGTGTGCAATAGTTTAAGATGCTATAAGCCTTGACCATCAGTGGAAACTCTATATAAAAATTATCTGTAGGTGCCCTAGCTGCTACAACATGACAGACTTTTTCTGATAAAGGTAAGGTAGGCTAATTCATTTCAAAGATCCATTAGTCAATTTTGGCACAACAGTAGACCCTTGGAGAATAAATTTCCAACCCAGGGTGAAAGGTTTTACCAGTGTGTCTGTTGTAATATAGTGTGTAAAAGAAAAGAGTTGATGAATGTTAAGGTTCCATCTTGTAGTCTTTAGGTCCAGACATAGAAGCTACATTTTAAGACTCCTGATGCTTGGCACCTTTAAGAAAATAATTTGTTTCAAATGTTCCTTTACACGTACTTCTTTATTTGTTGATCAGTTTTCTCTCATCTACCTATTCAACCAAAAGAGGTAAGTAGGTAGGTAGGTAGGTAGGAAGGATAGACACACATGTTTCTTTGCACTAATGTATTCCCACATTAGAAATGATTAGCAACTACAAACTTTATTCTTTCTTTCTTTTAATTGTGGAGTTGTAAAGTCAATAAATGTTTATAGTAACAGTCCAGTTCCCATTCCCATTCCGATTTCCCCTTCCAACTGAAAGCAAAAAAGCTCACTGTCCTATCCTGCCTTGTCCCTGAAGCTCATCCTTTAGCCTCAAGCCCACCCCACCCCCCCCAAAAAAAAACACGGTTATATATTTATGGATATATGGATTTATGGATATATGTTCTTGGTGCTCTCTGTGCTTGGTGGCTTGCTTGCAGACATTTCATTACCCAACTAAGTACTGTCATCAGTTCAATCCTGAGTTACATATACTCACTTCTAAATATATCTCCCTGTCACAAGATTTTGAAACAAGCTGGTCCCAATATTTTCCTTTTCTCCACCCAGGTTTCTAGCTTCAACTCTCTCCTTCTCCATTCCTTGCATCTTTGTGTTGAAGATGAATAATATTGCTAAATGAGAGAGAAAGAGAGAGAGTGAGAGTGAAGCCTTATTTTTGGAAAAAAAACAAAGATAGATAACCTTACATAATCTTTAGTGGTAGATTAATCTCTTGGGTCTGCTTTTTCCCTATTTTTGTTTTAAATCTCAAATTCTTGTTGGCATATTTATGAAGGACATTTCTGAATTTCTGCCAAACAATTTGTCCTAATATCTTCTCTCAACCCTCATAGGTACAAATTGACTAAAAATAATGTTTGTCATTTTCTGTGGGGTAATGACATCTGTTGTGTTCTTTTTGGAGCATTCTTAGGTTTTTGATACAATTAGTTATCTGTACACCAAGTTAAGGTATTCCTTTGTCTGTTTTGTCCTGATAGTAAAATAGGGTTGTTGAGAGTCTTGAAGGCACAACTTTTGAAGGCTTGGTGCAACCATTTCCAGGTCCTTCCTTGGTCTTTCGAGAACTGTGTGCATGAACAACAGCTTGTCCTATTCAGACTATGAGACGGCCAGACAGATTTACTAACAAAGTTATTTATTGAATTAAGTATTTACAATAGCAAAAGTTCTTGCAATAGGTTAGACTGTATAAATCAATCCAGTCCACCCAGGTGGCAAGGGACTCTCAGGCAACACTGCAGGGTCAGACCGTGGCAAGACAGCGAGGCAGAACTCAGCCAGTCTTCTGATTGAAGTGGCAAGACTGGAAGGTGCTAGAGTGTGTGGCAAAGGAGAGGCTGAACACTCAGATTTGTGCCCTGGCACATAGGCTAGATCAGGCTGGTACATGGAGGCTAGACAAGGCTGGGCTAAAGTATCTAGGCAAGGCTGAGATCTGGAGACAAGGCTGGACTGGACTGGAACGTCTAGGCACACCTGGATCATGCTGCAGTGGCATGGCGAGGCTTGAAGCTGGATGCGAAGCTGTGCTGAGCAGGGACAGCAAGGAGAGGCTTGACTGGAGTGAGTTGTGCAGGAAGCAGGTCCGCAAAGGCAGAAGGCACCGGTTCTGGTTCCATGCTGTCTACGGGCAAGGCTTCTGATGCTGCTAAGGATTCTTCCACAGGTGCTGTGAGCTCGGAGGATCAGTTGTCTCCAGCAGCTTGCTCTTGGCGTGCCTGCCTTTTTATTCACTCCTTTTCACACTGTTTTCCCTTACTGGCCAATCATGCTTCTTTTTCCTTTTACGTGCTTCTCTGCTCTCCTCTCTTGAACACTGATTGGAGGCTTCAAATCTCCCTCCGGAGTTTGTCCAATCAGTGTCTGAGATTTCTCCCACCCTACTGAGTAACTTCTCGGTTTTGATTCTTCAAGTCGCTCCTGTAAAGTTTCATTTCCCCCTTCTGATTCCAGATAAGTTTTGTTTTCAGAGTCAGAAGCAGGCTCAAACCTCATACAGGTACTTACATAGCCAGGGAAGCAGAGAAGAAATTATCTAAGAGTATCTGTGCAAACCCTTCAAGAGATATGAATGACATTTGAGCCCAGGCATTGGTTTAAGTATTGAGGTAGAGAGGATGGGTGGTAGTTTGTAGAAGTCTTTACATGTATATTGATCTGTATGTGAGAAGCTCACTAGCAAAGCAACAACCGCATAGAAAAGAGTATTCTATACTCTGCAGAATTCTATACTCTTTACTCTAGGGTAAATTCTATAGAATTTAATAAGCCTTAATTTTGGTAGTTTAGGTTTGTAATCTAAGATTATTATTTTATTTATCATCATATCATCACCACCTATCAGTAATTTCTATGCTGTCTCCTCAAGAGATTTTGGGTAATGTCCTAGAAGATAATGTCCCATATCACTGATTACAGTTAAACCAATCTGTAATATTTACTAATTGTTTTATTTTTACCATTTTACCATTTTACCATTTTACCATTTTACCATTTTACCATTTTACCATTTTACCATTTTACCATTTTACCATTTTACCATTTTACCATTTTACCATTTTACCATTTTGTATTGTTTTTAGTAAGTTGCTAAGTTCTTAGAAACAATGTAATATGGTATTCAGAGAGAATGTTGATTATGGGAGAGATTAGAAATATTGTGTCTCACATTCAATTGGTTTGCTGCAATTCAGAGGCTGATTTATTTTATTTATCAGATTGTATCACATTTCAGGGTTACCTGTGAATGTATGCAGTGACAGAGGTTTGGACAATGCAGGCCAGATCCAGTTGGGCTATGGTCTCTGAAAATACCAGAAACATTCAAAATTAAAAGCCTCGAAGGCAACCAAAAGCAAAGGAAACTATATGAATAGCAAAGCTAATTGATTTTGAAAGATCTTTTTTCAAAGGAATGTTGTATTTTAATTATTGTACAGTGATCTCTCCATGCTCTCTCATTTAAGTGCACCCTTCTTTCCTGGAGCTGTGCCTAGAGTACTTAAACAAGGACCATTGGTTTCACCTTCCCACATGATGCACTCATGCTGAGCTGTGAAATCACCCAGCAGAGATTTATAGTCTCACCAGCTTTCCAGAGAGCTAAACAGGAAACATTGCAGTAAAGGGATTCTCTAACCTTATGGCTATAGCATGTCTCAACCTTTTGGCAGTGAAAAGGTAGCCAAAAACAAAACAAAACAAAACCCAAAACCCTAAATCACTGATTTACTCTAACTCCATAAACATTATAGCTGAACAAATTATGTGCATTTCGTTCACTTTAATTCATTCTGAAAATGTTTCCTTTTCAAAACACATACATTAAATGCAAATGTCTGTATATGAGGTGCTGCAATGATAATTGCAGCAATTATTTAACTAAATAATTCTTATTTAGTTAAATGAAAAATAGGTCAGAGTAATCACAGAGTACATATTTGATGAATTCATTACAGAGGCGGATGTAAGATTTGTTGGATCTCTTTAGGGGCTTGAATGAAGAAGCTCTTCTGATTATGCCTTTTGCTATCTGCAAAAGATTTAGGTCAACATAAATTAGAAAGAAGCACTCACCACCAGCAGAAGAGATTATGGTATGCTAGATGGACTAATGGTTTGTCAGGTACTTGTCATCTCATTACAGTCTTAGCAGAAAGGAGTGTCTTGCATTTCCTTTCTATGGTAGATCCTTTGACTAGTGTTTGGAACACACAGTTACATGAATTGATGGATCCTTGGAAAGTTTTGAAGTTTTAATATCATGGTTGTATGGCTGCCTTCAAATGATCACCTTCTTCGTCGTGCCCTGGGATTTCATCTTTCAAATGTTAGGTACTGAATGAAGAGCATATTAATAGATAGTGTAAAGCATCTGGGCAGGCATTTATGCATTACAAGAAACACATAACTGTCTTCCAGTCACAGGGGACAATATACACAGCATGAGAACTCAAGGAAGGAAGGCTATACAGGGTAAAATGTGCAATGTCAGCCTATAATATTTATTATTATAGTTTGTAATATTATAAATAGGCAAGTACATATACAATAAATGAATGGATATTGCAGAAGTGCTTCATTTGTCCTTGCAGACATTGCTTCAGGCCTGCAGCTTTATGAGGAACTATTGAATTTTCTTTAAGTGTTGGTGATAGGGCAGATGATAAAGCCAAATAAGTAATCAAGTAATTGAAATGAATAAAAAGCTTTGCATCAAGCCAAAAATACACTGTGATCTATAAATTGCCTGAGTCTGTTGTGTTCTATACTGATCAGAATATTGATTAAGGAAGTAGTATTTGAAGTAATTTTGACTAAGGATCCCACCTTAAATCTACAATTCTTCTTTATATTGGTGTAGTTGTAAAAGGCACTGGATTAAAAACTGGGGGATTGTAAATTCTAGTCATACTTTAGGCCTAAAAGCCAGCTGGGTCTTTAGGACACTCACTCTCTCTTGGCTCTAGGAAGAATATGTTGTCAAACCAGTTCCAAAGATATTGCCAAGATAACAGCAGGGATTGTTCTGAAGTCACTAGGAATCAGGGTTGACTCAATGGACTGTAACAGCAACAAAAACAACAACAACAAGGGAATATAGTGCTCCTGGACATCATCCTAAACCTCTTGTGGAATCTGCTCGGTTTTGTTGTTTTGTTTTGTTTTTAAATTCCTTCAAAAAAAAAAAAACTTATTACAGGTTGTACTTTTGTTTTCTACCATTTGAATTTTCATTTTAAACTCAAATAGTAGAAAGCAAGGTTTCAGCTTGTAATGCCAAGTTTATTTATAAGAATGTCTCTGGATCTGCAGAGACCCATAGACACTCTTAGAAAATAAGAAACAGAGAATGCTTACTTTGAAGTGTGCCTACCTGTTCAAGGAAGAGAGAGAGAGAAAGAGAGAGAGAGAGAGAGACTGAGAGACACATTTTGGGATTTTAGGAAGCAAGTTGGAAAGTAAAATGAGGTTGTGGAGTATGTCAGTGAGTTGTCTTTTGAAAGAGATATTTTAGAAGTGGCCTTGCCTATCATAATGGAAGATAGTTTGTAAGCCACACATATGCTCAATATTCTAACTTTTCTCGCAGGCCCCAAGAGTATTTACCTTGTTTTATATTTAAAATAAAAGTATTTAACTTTTGTACAACCTCCCTTCTACTGGCCATCAATCCTTGATTCCTCAACCTATTTATTTGTTTATTGGCCACTCTAATTTGTTTATGACTCTGGTTTTGATAAAGACCATGCCTCTAATTTCATGATTTGAAAAAGATTCCCCATCAGTCCATTGGGGGAAAATAGGAATGCAAAAAAAAAAAAAAAAAGTTAATTCACAGTTGAATGCAAATTGTTTTTTTAAATAAATAAATAAATGCACAACCTGTAAGTTACCAGTTATGAGTTTAGTTATCATTCCAACTTTGGAGTTCTATGATTGTTGCAATGTAGTCCAACAATTTTTAAAAAGAAGTATAGTAAGGATCATCTATAGAAAAAAAAGATGCATTATATTAAGGGAAAGAATGTACAAAAACTGTATACTGTATATCCAATGAAGTTGTGGACAAAATAAGGGTGAAATGCATACCAAAGTAAATACAGTTTTAATACCAGTTTTAGAATAAATAAATAAATAAATAGATTCATCTAAGGTGAATATTATTCAAATGCATATATATTTCTAATATATTTATATGACTATTGTCTGTGTGTGTGTGTGTGAAGAAATCCACTTGTAAGTAGTAAGCGCAGTCAGGTCTTCAATCCATTGAATAAATGTGGCCATACATTTATCTTTCCAATGCTGCAATATCAGCCTTTTGGGCATAGTAAGGGCATGGAGAATCCATTTGCATTGTCCAGATGTCAAATCCCATGTACTAGGTATATAGTTCAGAAGAATATTATCCTCCTTTTAAATAAAGAAATAAATATTATAAAGTTGAAACTTAACTTGATTTAGTTACAAAAATAAGATGGAACAAATAAAACTAACAGTTTAAATCCCTATTTTTATTGAGAAAAGAGAGGAAAAAGAGAGATAAAGGGCTCAAGTAGAAGAAGGAAAGGTTGCTTTAATTCTTATTCTCCTCAGTTCTGATTTCAGATCCATCTATTATCAGCAAGCCCTTGGAGAAATTGCCCACCATTGACCTAAGTCAACCACAGCAATAAAAATTATTTAGCACAGTAGTTTTAAAGGACTCATCAAATAGTTAATGAAATTCTCTGTAAATAATTTGCCTTTCAATTATGTTCTGGAACTTTTCCTGTTTTTCAGACACATGATATCAGACAATAAAAAATGGTGAGCAATCATATTGCGAGGCAGGAGACCATTCAATAATATTTCTGTTTCAAAGATAAAAACTTCAGCATATGAAAACAGGCACAGACTTGTAACAGAAAAAATGTAATCAATAAAGTATAATAAGTAAGAATCTGTATCCTTATTTCTATTGGCATTCCAATGTCAGTGTGTGGACTGGAAGAAATTTAATTATTTTCTTTTCATCTTATTATAATGGAACAATATTTCATTTATTGCAGGACTGACCCTAAATATATGTATGAAAACATATTATTAACTTGCAAATATATAACTCTTGCATTATCAATTTAATTGCAGGGACTTAATTTTGAATTAAAAATCATCAAATGAGGAGAATGAAACTTGCAAAGTGCGGAGAGTGGGCTGAGTGCTTTGGAGAAATAGGGCTAGTTTATTTTCACCTCCTTCTGAAATTTTACATTTCATTTTTCTTCCCCTTAAGTTTTAAGTCTTTATAATAAGTTAATCTTGGATCTGATTTGTTCCATTCACTTTCAATTGGGAAATCTAACCCCAGATTCAATTGTAATTACCTCAATGGTATCAGAAATGGAAATACCTGGCTGTACAAAGCTGAAGTGATCAATATCAGGACAGGATCAAGTCCTTTGAGAATGATCACTGTGCTCTGAGTCACTCTAGGAATAACCTGATCTAACACAGGCTCTGGAACAGAAAAGGATTAGAAAAAATGGTGTTCTTCCTTCGCATAGTCCAATGTGATGGAATTCTCTGACCCTGTAAATGAAAAAAGATGCTTCTAAAATATTGCAGAAACAAGAACATATTGAACTTCTGTGATGTTAATAAGCTGTTAACATCCTCCCTGATAAAACAATTCTCAGAAGATCAAAAGAATAGGAAGGCATTCCATTTACACACTTCTTGATAAATGAGTGCCAAGGTACACATATCCATTTTCCAAGAATTTCCTTTCTCATTGCAATCAACCTGCCCACTCTGAACCTGTGAGAATCTTGGTTTTATGGGTTGTTGTTTATTCGTTTAGTCGCTTCCGACTCTTTGTGACTTCATGGACAAGCCCACGCCAGAGCTCCCTGTCAGTCCTCAACACCCCCAGCTTCCCCAGGGACGGGTCCGTCACCTCTAGAATATCATCCATCCATCTTGCCCTTGGTCGGCCCCTCTTCCTTTTGCCCTCCACTCTCCCTAGCATCAGTTTTGTGGGTATAACCTACTAAAAGAGGGTTGATTCAGCATAGGGAAAGCAAGAGAAGCATTTTTTTAATTTTTATCAGCATAGGATGAACTTTGTGAAAAGCTATATTGTTATTAAGTGATGAAACAAACCATTTTTGATAGGAGTTAATTCTCCAGTTTAGAAATAAGCTCTTTTAATGTCTAATTTTAAGAATGCCTTTAACAAAAATTGGAACCAGGTGGGAAGAATTTGGATAATTAATAATAGCCCCTCTGGGGAAAAGCATTTCAGACAGAGGTGAAAGTAATTGTGCAAAAAGAAGATATGGTAATAAGCATGGATGTTGTCCCTTTCTGATATGATAAAATTGTTTCTTGGATGATGAGGAAATATATCAGTATAAAAAAATAACTCAGAGCCATCAAACAAATCAGTTATTAAACCAATCAACTCACTAAGGCAGTTATGAAAATATCATCACAAAACTGCTCAGAATCAGAGACTGGGCAAACATGAGATTGATGCTGTGATTTGGGTTTTAGCCAAATTATTTGTGCATCCCTCATTCTGGACACTAGACAATGGGGCAAAAGCAGTAAGAAAAGGACAGGGTTAGCATATCCTAAAAAACCAGTCATGTCAAGTTCCTTGCAGGCACAGGGTAGAAACCATTACAACTCCTGGTATTCTGTGACAGCAATAGAGACAAGGCAGTGCAGAGGAAGTGGCAACCTCAGTCTTGCCAGAGGTGGAATCTATTACCTATAGCTACTGTCCTTATCTTCACAGCTATGCATTTATCCATCCATCTATGTGATAAAACAAACCTATGTCATTATCCTGCTTTTTGGACATTATAAATTCATACAATGAAGTGCAACTGAAAAATCAGCATTAGATTAAAAACTACCTTAAATAGGGTCAGTCCCTAATAATAGAGATGCCCAATAGGTCAAAAGCCTGCTGAAATGAAAATGCCTTAATTAAGTCATATTTTATTTTATTTTTGTCTGTTCAGTTGTGTCTGATTCTGGGAGACTGCCTCGACAAGTCCCTGCAGTTTTCTTGGCAAGGTTTTTTCAGAAGTGGTTTGCCATTGCCTTCTTTTTCCTAGGGCTGAGAGAAAGTGACTGGCCCAACGTCACCCAGCTAAGGCAGGATTAGAACTCATGTTCTCCCGCTTTCTAGCCTGATGCCTTAACCATTACACCAGACTGGCTCTCAACTAAGTGATTTGTTGTTTATTCGTTTAGTCGCTTCTGACTCTTCGTGACTTCATGGACCAGCCCACGCCAGAGCTTCCTGTCGGTCGTCAACACCCCCAGCTCCCCCAGGGACGAGTCCGTCACCTCTAGAATATCATCCATCCATCTTGCCTTTGGTCGGCCCCTCTTCCTTTTGCCTTCCACTCTCCCTAGCATCAGCACCTTCTCCAGGCTGTCCTGTCTTCTCATTATGTGGCCAAAGTATTTCAGTTTTCTCTTTAATATCATTCCCTCAAGTGAGCAGTCTGGCTTTATTTCCTGGAAGATGGACTGGTTGGATCTTCTTGCAGTCCAAGGCACTCTCAGATTTTCCTCCAACACCACAGTTCAAAAGCATCGATCTTCCTTCACTCAGCCTTCCTTATGGTCCAGCTCTCGCAGCCATATGTTACTACAGGGAACACCATTGCTTTAACTATGCGGGCCTCTGTTGTCAGTGTGATGTCTCTGCTCTTAACTATTTTATCGAGATTTGTCATTGCTCTTCTCCCAAGGATTAAGCGTCTTCTGATTTCCTGACTGCAGTCAGCATCTGCAGTAATCTTTGCACCTAGGAATACAAAGTCTTTCACTGCTTCTACATTTTCTCTCTCTATTTGCCAGTTATCTATCAAGCTGGTTGCCATAATCTTCATTTTTTTGAGGTTTAGCTGCAAACCAGCTTTTGCACTTTCTTCTTTCACCTTCATCATAAGGCGCCTCACTTCCTCTTCACATTCAGCCATCAAAGTGGTATAATCTGCATATCTGAGATTGTTAATGTTTCTTCCAGAGATTTTAACTCCAGCCTTGGATTCCTCAAGGCCAGCTTGTCGCATGATGTGTTCCGCATACAAGTTGAATAGGTAGGGTGAGAGTATACAGCCCTGCCATAGTCCTTTCCCAATCTTAAACCAGTGTGTTGTTCCATGGTCTGTTCTTACTGTTGCTACTTGGTCGTTATACAGATTCTTCAGGAGGCAGACAAGATGACTTGGTATCCCCATACCACTAAGAACTTGCCACAATTTGTTATGGTCCACACAGTCGAAGGCTTTAGAATAGTCAAGAAAACAGAAATAGATGTTTTTCTGAAACTCCCTGGCTTTTTCCATTATCCAGTGGATATTGGCAATTTGGTCCCGAGTTCCTCTGCCTTTTCTAAATTCAGCTTGTACATCTGGCAATTCTCGCTCCATGAACTGCTGAAGTCTACCTTTCAGGATCTTGAGCATTACCTTACTGGCATGTGAAATGAGTGCCACTGTTCGATAGTTTGAACATTCTTTAGTGTTTCCCTTTTTTGGTATGGGGATATAAGTTGAATTTTTCCAATCTGATGGCCATTCTTGTGTTTTCCAAATTTGCTGGCATATAGCATGCATTACCTTGACAGCATCATCTTGCAAGATTTTGAACAGTTCAGCTGGGATGCCGTCATCTCCTGCTGCCTTGTTATTAGCAATGCTTCTTAAGGCCCACTCAACCTCACTCTTCAGGATGTCTGGCTCTAGCTCACTGACCACACCGTCAAAGCTATCCCCAATATTGTTATCCTTCCTATACAGGTCTTCTGTATATTCTTGCCACCTTTTCTTGATCTCTTCTTCTTCTGTTAGGTCCTTGCCATCTTTGTTTTTGATCATGCCCATTTTTGCCTGGAATTTACCTCCAATGTTTCTAATTTTCTGGAAGAGGTCTCTTGTCCTTCCTATTCTATTGTCTTCTTCCACTTCCGCGTATTGCTTGTTTAAAAATAATTCCTTATCTCTTCTGGCTAACCTCTGGAATTTTGCATTCAATTGGGCATATGTCCCCCTATCACTGTTGCCTTTTGCTTTCCTTCTTTCTTGGGCTACTTCTAGTGTCTCAGCAGACAGCCATTTTGCCTTCTTGGTTTTCTCTTTCTTTGGGAAGTATTTTGTTGCCGCCTCCTGAACAATGCTGCCAACTTCTGTCCAGAGTTCTTCCGGGGCCCTATGTACTAAGTCCAGTCCCTTAAATCTATTCTTCACCTCCACTGCATATTCCTTAGGAATATTAGTGAGCTCATATCTAGCTGATCTGTGGGTCTTCCCTAATCTCTTTAGTCTGATCCTAAGTTGTGCAAGAAGAAGTTCATGATTTGAACTACAGTCAGCTCCAGGTCTTGTTTTTACCGACTGTACAGATGTCCGCCACCTTTGGCTGCAAAGGATGTAATCAATCTGATTTCGGTGTTGTCCATCTGGTGAAGTCCATGTATAAAGCTGTCTCTTAGGTTGTTGGAAGAGAGTGTTTGTTATGCAGAGTGAATTGTCTTGGCAAAATTCTATCAGCCTATGTCCTGCTTCATTTTGTTCTCCCAGGCCATACTTACCTGTAATTCGAGGTGTCATTTGACTGCCCACCACGACAAGGTAACAATCCTTTGCTGAAGCAACTAAGTGATAGAAGAAGCTAAAATTCATTTCCAGAAGATTCCATAAAGAATATGGTCCCCAAAATGTTTCTTTAATGTATTCACAATTTTTCATTCCTTTTGGAAT
This sequence comes from Candoia aspera, assembly GCF_035149785.1. NCBI lineage: Eukaryota > Metazoa > Chordata > Lepidosauria > Squamata > Candoiidae > Candoia > Candoia aspera. The sequence goes on from NC_086157.1 coordinate 22,187,131, forward strand.
GAAGAGAAGGACCTTGCCAATTGCAGGCAAATTCCTATTAGACTTTAAGTTGACTGCACAAATTATACACCTCTAAATACAATGTGTCTTATATTATTAATTTTCTGTTGGATTTTTACTAAAGCACACAAACTTAAACCTAAGCATCCTTGACTTCAAGAGCACTTATGCAGTGCTAACTACAAGCTGAGCTGCAGTTCAAGAGATGAGAATGTAAAACTCCTGCATTGATTAATTAGATACTGGATATCATACATTAAAATTGCAATCTAGCATCATTAGAGTGTTGAAATGTTTTGATCAGTAGTACCATATAACCTCTGACTGTAGAAGATAAATCAAAGCTTTTCTTAATGTGTAATATATAATGCGCTCTGCTAGTCTTCTGCCTGTCTGTCCTACATAGTGGCTGTTACAGTCCTTGCACTGTATGTTGTAGATAACTCCCGTCCCCCCCCCCTTCTTGGGCTACTGGGTCTTTTGGATTACTTACTTAAGATGGCTTGAAGAGTTTTAGTTTGTTTATGTGCTATGGTGATGCCATGCAGTTGTAACAGTCCACCAACAGACTGTTACAACCATATCGCATCACCATAGCACATAAATGAACTAAAACTCTTCAAACCATCCTAATTAACCCAAAAGACCCAGTAGCCCAAGGGTGGGGGGACAGGAGTTATCTACAACATACAGTGTAAGGACTGTAGCAGCCACTATGAAGGACAGACAGGCAGAAGTCTGGCACAGCACATCCACGAACACCAACTAGCAGTCAGAAGACACGATGATAACTCCTTATTCTCACAACACAGGGACAGACTCAACCGTAGTTTCAACTGGGAAACTGAGCATCCTAAACCAAGCCAAATCCCAAAACGCTAGAGAATTTCTGGAAGCCTGGCACTCAGACAAAGCAGCCACCAACAGACACATAGAGGTAAACAACATTTACATACCATTCAAAAGAGACAATAGAAAAGCCAAAAGACCAGTATACTCCCTTGCCAGCAATCAACACCCAGATAGGCAAAAATCAACACTAGGATTAACACCAGATGAACCATCAAACAGCACAATACACCCTAATCAAGGAACTATTAAATCAGGCAATCAACCAAGCAGCAAAGAACAGCCCTATCAAAGAACTCCCAAGGAGAGAACATCCCTACCGACACAAGCAGGGCAAGCCACAACATATAAACTGAGAGCAAGGCCCACTCCCTCTTTGCACTGAAGATGTTGCCTAGTCTGGCAATGAAACGTCTGCAAGAAAACAACAAGGCTCAGAGAGCACCAAGGATTCTACCTTTTTTATCCATTCTATAGCTTCAAAATGTCATAACAGGTAATATATGAACAAATAAATAAATGAAATGAAGATTTCAGTGCCTCACCCAATGTACTGGTGTGTGTAGTAGTATTCAAGTAAAGATTACACAATATTATGCAATAGCACAATGCTATGTTATTTTTTGAGAAAATCTCTGAGATGAAGGACAAGTAGGATTGCTCTTCAGCCATTCTCAGAGTCAATTGCTTAAAAACCCTCTCTCTTTTTTCCTTGTTACAGGACTAATAATACGATTTTATTTTATTTTTTTTGGTCCCTTAAAAAGGGACAGGAAAGCAGGGGGAGCCATTTACAGCAAGTGAGCTGGCTTGTGAATCAAATATAATTTTAACACACACACATCTCTTGTGCTTGCTCATTGTTATGTAGTAGTTGTATTGCAATGAAAGTACTGCCCGGGGCAGCTTTTCCCCCCTTCTTTTTAAATAGGACTATTGCCGCCTTCACATATAATATTTTTTGTCCAGCTGAAGTGACAGATATATATATCTGTCATATGTATATATATATATATATATATATATATATTCCCAATAGCCTTGCTGTCATAATTGCTTTGACCCTGCAACTGTATATAGATACGAGAAGCCACTCTGAGGCTACATTTCAGAAATATGCTCATTTCTGGTTAGCCTTCTACTTGCCCTTTTGCCACCTGGCATGGATTCCAACCACATTCCTTTAAAATTATAATCATTCACGAACATGGCACAAATTAAAGTGAAGCCAATTGTTTATGGGATGGTGCTTATGCAAAGGTGCTTATTATATATAAGTAGTTGGTTCAATACATATGACAGAAGGAAGGGGGGATGAAGGGAGGGAGCGAGGAGAGGGAGAGGAAGAGAGAGAAAGGAGTAGCTGGTTTATGATCTTCTAAAATGTACATCTAATGGAACACAATGTTCCACATTCAAAATAAAGAAGTTCCCTGTTGTTTCTTAGCACTGGCACAGCTCTTGGAAGGAGAGAGAGAAAGAGAGTGAGAGATTTCAGCATGTATTTAGTTTTATAAGTTCAGGCTTAGATGTTCATTTCATGTGACTTTCTTTTAAATTAAATTATATGTCACCTTGGGTGCCCATATGATGGAAAGAGAGCCAATGCATTTTGGAATCAAGTAAACTGATACAGAATAAAACCATTACAAGGAGTAGATGGCAAGGAGACTTTTCCCAAACAGGTGGCAAATGGCTCCTCTGGCAACCATCACTAGTTGCAAGCTGAATGAGATTAATACGCCTTCTTTAAGCAGTCACACCAATTAATATAAATGAAGTTTTATAGCTTGAACCAGAATATGTTACAATGCTTGTCTGGGTCCCTGAAATGAGCAACTGTCCCTTGTTCATACAACCTGGTCTTCATTGTTTTGAATTCTGAAGATCACTTTGTGAACAACACTGTTTACTCTTCATTGTCAGTAAATATTGTAGAACTGCCTACTAGTGTATACTAAAATGGCTCGCAATGGGAAAAAGGTTCCAGGCAAAACCTGGGAAATAAACTTCGTACCTCTTTGTCACATTTGTACAATATACTGTATCTCTCAAAAAGGCTCCATCAACATTGGCAAATAATGGCAACTGATGTTACTGTAATGCAATGTCTTTCAACTTTCTGCATTTTAGAAATAATTGCTAAGAATAATCTGCTATCCAAGTATAGAAGAGTCAATTGCACCACAATCCGGACTGGAACTGTTGAAGTTAGCATAAGGAAAAGCTAAGAACAGCACAAGAGATAAGCAGCTGAGGCGAATGTGTAGAATTGGCCTTTGATACAGTTTGATATATTGATTTTGAAAAAGAAGCTTTACATGATATATCATTTTCTTTTGTTCCTCTGTTGTTGCTGATCAAGCTGACTTTGCAAAAAATAAAATAAAATGAAGAATTACAAACCCTTGCAAAATGCATGAACAGAGGATAAAAATTGGACAAAGCCTTATAAACCAACTGGATTTGCCACCAGGCATGCACTCAGCAGCATAGTGGCATTTGAACAATTATTTCTTGTGTTCATGTTTCTAAGCCTGGTGCAGGTTTTTTTCCTACATCAGCAGTCAAAATTCAGCCAAGAGTGGATTTTAACTTGTAATTGCAATCTTGTTTGCATTAAGGTTTGAAAAACGTGAATTGGTAAGTCGACATTGACATGAGGACTGGATCAATTCACCTTCCTTCCTAGTGAAGACTTTTAGAGTTGGCAGTGAAAGCATATGTAGTACACATGATGGGCAATACATTCTTTCTACTTCTATTCTCAACTTTCTGGGAAAAGAAATAAATGAGGCACCAAGTATTATCTTTCTCCATCTGAAGAATAACAAGATTCCACTGAGCAGAGCACATCAGGAAATGTATCAAGAAAACAACCAGAATTGGTTTGTGAAGTTGAGATCATAATCTAAGGTAGAATTACAGATCAGGTTAACTTAACTACTAGAGGAAAATCTTGAACAAGGGCTCTCACATGTACTAAAAGTTTTTTTTCCGACTCCCTTTTTTCCATTCTGTCAGCATATATTTATTTCTGAAAAAGTTGTAGAGCAAATCAAGCAAAACCAGACCAAACCAAACGGCTTTTTTCTTACTGTGATTTTTCTTCCAGTTATGCTGGTTAGCAATGTTCTTTTTCAGAACTGTATTGCTGTAATAGGTGATGCAGAAATCTGTCTTAGACAGCTCAACAAGAGTATTGATTTACTCCTCCCTTAAAGAGTAAGATGAGACAGTGGGCAAGAAAGGAAATCATTCTCAAGGGTGAAAGGGATTTGTGGTGAAAATGTATTTAAGTTAACTGCAACACACATAGCAGACTCAAAGAATAAACTTGTCCTAAAGGTATTTTTTTTAGCTTTGTGGTGTATATGCTTTAATCAGGTTTGCTTGCTTCTGCATACTAACAGGAAATGTAGAATTTCAGAAGAAGAATTAAAAAGAAAAACTGTAAGGAAATAATATTGTACTTAACCCTGCAACATTATACACATCCACAGAGAAGTTTAGGTCAATTAGCTTTCTCCCTATAAACAGCCAACCTCACTAATCCTTCTGAGCAAAAGCCCCACTGAACTAAACTAGAATGTACTTCTATAGGGTTGTCCTGTAGAAGTTGTAGAAATAATTCCTCTCATATATTCCTCTCAGAATTCACAATTTATAAGATGAGGAGTGTCTGAGTGTTTTTATGCTGTTCAAAAGGAAGAAACAAGAACTGTACTGTGATGACATCATTCTTCTACTGTGATACATGTGAAGAGACCTGCTTGTTTATCGCTGTTTGTAGAGTCATTAAAAACTTGAGCCAGCAACTTGAGTACCCTCTCTGAAAACAGAATGTCCTCTTTGTTCATAGATGTATTATGAATCTAGAAGTAACCCCCACCAATGGATGAGAGTAGAGTAGCCTTTCTCAACCTCAAAAAATATCTAAAAAATAACTTGTTTTGTTAACTTAATGGCCTGTACATATAATCATGTGTGGCAAATCTCAACAGTAGTGAATATCAATCAAGTTTGTGTGTGTGTGTGTGTATGTGTATATATACATACATACATACATATATATGAATGATTTGTCCATTACATATATCTGCCTATCATACATCTTTGATTCCAAAACATTTGTTAGCAAAAACAACACTGCTGAAAAGAAGAAGTACCTTTATTAAAGGAGTGCCTCAATAAACTTCCTTTCCCTGTTATGTCCTCTGCTGGATGCAAAGGAATAAAATACAGCATGATTCATCCTCACAATATGGAAGCCACAAATCTGGACAGTGAGAGATTCATAATGTGATCATGTTGAGCCACCTGGTAAGTAATTTGCATATTACAGGAAGAACAGGGGAATTACTTTTTGATAGCACCTTTTCATAACATAATGTGTATTCTATTCCCCATGCTTCTCAGAGAAATAATTGGGGCACTACTGTGGCACTTCTTCATGGACCTACATTGCTATTTGGGAATTCATGAATGAACCATCCTGTGTAACTGATACATACAAATCACCCAATGGACATAATAAGGCAAAGGTACATCAATGTTTTATAAATACAGTCATGAGAATTATCAAAGAAGAGAAAAAAAGGGGGGATGGGGAAAAGTTAGTAAAACATATTTCAGACTTTTTAATTAATGGTGAAATTACTGAGCCTTTCTTAGTATCTGATTTATTGAACAATCCAAAGCAAAATGCTTTATCTCTCAGCTATTAATGTGGCTAAATACTTTTCTAATTTAATTACACATTTACAAATTGAAAATTGGTAACTACAAATTTCTTTGCCTTTTTTTTTTTTTGGTAAATGTAGAGGACTCTACACATTTTTGGCATACTTGGATCTTGAAATCATAATGTGATGTGATCATGTGCATAACTGTGCCCAAGGAATGGGCATTCTTATACTCTTAATCATTGTGTAGAAAACAATTTTTGCATCCTTGGTTTTCTTGTGGAAAAAAAAAATCATATACAGAAATATAAGCCCACTTACATGATGCAGGTTGTGTTCCAACAAATGCAAAGCTACAATTGAGGTTTATTTAGTTAATCATAGTTAAGCAAATGGATGATAAACACAGAAGGCATTGCAAAGCTGACCTTACCTCCATTCACCAGTTACATTCCCTTGAACTTTAAGTTTGAAAATATTTTATCCCTGACACAAACTATGCACGGATGCATGCATCAGAAAAGGACTAGGATCGCTCTTCAACTCTTTCCACTTACCCACAAATCTTTGGTCCCTATTTTACAAATGGCAGGCTCCTATGCTTCAACATACTTTTGAGGCAGAGAAACTGGAAAAAGAATAGAGGTTTCCTAATTAAAACAAAGGTGAGCAATCATTTTATTGTTCTTTCCAATTGAATGGAATGTTGAGAATAAATCATGTAAAAGGAGCACAGTTGTTGCTTTGCTTTCCTGCAAGTCAAGAATAAATGAGAACACCATATCAGGCATCATTTGTTTACAATCGAAGGATGAAGACAAATATCATCAAGAGATCACTTCCTTCATGATCCTCTGCTACAAGTTGACTATGGCCTGCCTCCAGAAGGCCAGGTCCTGCCAATCAGCGGGGCAATACTTTAATTGTATAATCCCTTCCATTTTTCACATTATGCTAGAAATCAGATGAACTGTTACTTTGCATGTAACAGCTCTGCCAGGCTGGATTGGTGAGAAGAGTGTCATCACTAAGGACATCTTAAATCCTGAAACAAGTACTAAGTGTTCAACTCCCTTTTAATTTCTTCAGTGAGATGGGGGGAGGAATATTTTCATTCAGCAAAGTTAACAATCATACATCAGTCTGGGCTCTGTTCCCATTTTTCTGTTATTTATAATTTCATAATATTAGACATCATTTTGGACAGTTTTACATGAACTTCTAAACTCCAGATTTCTGCATCAAGCAGAGAATTGCATCTCTCAGCATATCAGGTCTGCTCCTACTTTGTAGTTGTTATTTTTGTTAATCTCTCCAATCAATGGAAAGTTGGAAAGAAATTAGATAAAGGAAATTGCAACCCAGTTTTTCTGTCCATCTGCAAAGTTACCCTTCAAAACTAAACAGAACAGGACAAACTTTGCTAAGCAGGGAATTATGGAAGAAGAAAGATTGAGCTTAAATCATGGGCTGGATCAGGCTCGAGACTACACTGTGTGTGTGTGTGTGTGTGTTGCAGAAAAAGTGCCCCCTGTACATGTCTATGTGGGAGGCATTGGACAGTGACTTGGAATACTGAGTCCTCTTGCCTACAGTAACTTCCCTGCCTCCTGTCCACTTGCAACAATGCAGAAATATTAAGGGGATGGAAAGAATTCCAGCAGACATGATAGAATGGACTTCCTAGAGCCTGGGAAGAGGATGGATTTTGCAAAATATTATGGGGGTGAAATATTCTTGTTCTGCATATTCTTCTTGTATCAGGAAGGTATGCAACAATCTCCCCACTGCTTCAAGAGGCAGAAACAAGAATATCAAAGAATGAACTTAATGAACTTACTGACAAATGGCATATAAGTTACACCTATCCCATTTATATGATACTGTAACCTAACACCCATTTCCTTTCAATAAATCTGGTTAATAACATTCTGTCAGAACCTTGCCTTCTTGGTTGGAAGGAGTTGCTAGGGGCTTGACCTATGCTCTGCATGCTTTCCCAACCTAGTTTTCAGTTGATGGATGGATTCCTTCAAGGAATGCACAGTGGATGCATTCTGCACAGTGAGCACAATTGCATAGTAGATGAAGCCAAAACAGTGAATAACAGGACCAGAGCCAAAGGTGACACAGCTTGGTGCACCACTTCCTTCGGCAGGAGGTAGAAGGAAAATATATCTACGATAACTCCTGTGGACTGCAACTATTTTAGGATGAAGATCCAGGAGGGTTAGGTACGTATTTACCATTGAAGGACTTATGCCAAATGCCAGTTATAATATTGTACCCTGGCATATTTTCACTAAGGTTATCAGCTGTACTTCACCCTCTCAAAAATAACACGGATAGTGAGAAGTACAGGATGGTGCCTTATCTAAATGTATCAGTGAGTCATACTGCATATTTTCTCAAAGAAAGGGTGTGGACCTAAATTATCATACCATGAAAATGTATTTTCTTTCCTTAAATAGCTACTGATAAAATGCTGATTCTGTATTAAAACAGCTACTATATGTCAAAAGCATGGTTGATTCCTCCCCCTTTCCTATTTAGTAGGAACTCAAAGTTTGTCAATTGCTGACTAATTATAAAAATAATTTGACTTGTCAGTCTGGAGATTAATCATCAGACTTGCACAGTGGATTTTTTTTTTTAATTGAGACAAATGACTCCATGATTTATGAATATATATGTGTATGTGTGTATGTATGTGTATGTGTGTGCTTGTGTGTGTGTGTGTGTGTGTATCTTCAGAATTGTAATTAATACAATTTAATGGCCACATATGAAAATTATCATGCCCTGAAAAACTGATACTTAATGTTCATTCTCTCTTTTTAGCTTCCAGCAATCACATATTACATACGCACACCTACACCCACGTATGTGTGTGTGTGTGTGTGTGTTCTACATTTTTTTCCAGCTAGAAGCAAATAAGTAAAATTCATCCACTTCCCTCAGTGCCTGGCGTCCCTACAATGTTGACATTTTCCACCACTGAGTATAAATTTAGATGTTGAAACAGATGCTAGGTATAATTGATCTTGACATGAGATTCAGTAGGCCACTGCCTGCATCAGAGATAAGTATGGCAATATCTGTGTACTGCAGATTACAGCCTTACAACTCATCAATCACCAGTTTGTCCTTGTAGCCATCTACTAGATACCAGCTTTCTATCTAAGTACTGTAAAGGTGTTAACATTCATTTTGCATCTGACTGATAAAATTCTCATTTCCATCTCGCCTATATCCTCCCTCTTGTTTTCAAACAGTTTTTCATCAGCCATGTTAGTATCTTGATTTTTTTTCCCCAGCCATTTGGAGATTTGGGCTTCGTTTGAAACTAAAATAGTATTCAATATTACCAGAGGGGAAAAAAAAAACATACTAGATTATATTAAATTAAGAAGTTTATAAAGAACAAGGATCAATCAACAGAATATGACATACACAATATAATCTTAACAAATTGGGCAAGGAATGTAGTCCTAATACTGCTAAGCTAAAGGTACACTGAAAAGAAACAAACATGGATGACCTTCCAAACTAGTTGTATAGTTCCATGCAGGACATGAAGAAAGTATTAGTGGTAACAACATTTTCTATAGATGAAGCTTTCTAAAAGGCATCTAAGGGCACTAATATACAATACTTGGCTGACATTAATGGAACCAGTGATAATATTCATATTGTGCTCAACCTTTTTTTTTCTGCACTCATGCTGAAAGCCATTACTTGTATTATGACTTCCCTATGAGCTATTAAAAAGAGAGGGTGGGTGGATCCTCTTCTTAATTTTTACTTATCTGCTACGGCATTTGATGTTCTATGGCCTGTAGGTAATTGGTTAAGAGAAACAAGGTTACAGAGAAATTGGAAAAGGTGAAGCAATTTTGCCATGAAATGTATTTTAATACTAAAAAAGAAAGTTTATGTTCTTACATGAACTACAGTTTATTTTAACTTACTCCTTAAATTTCCTAGGCTATCTTCTAATATGAGGGGCATGGTGGCTCAGTGGTTAAGATGCCAGGCTTGTCAACCAGAAGGTTGCAAGTTTGGCAGTTCAAGACCCAAGCGCAGCACAGTGGAGTGAGCTCCTGCACTCGCCCCAACTCCTCTCAACCTAGCAATTTGAAAGCATGCAAAGGCAAGTAGGTAAATAGGTACTGCTTCAGCGGGAAGGTAACAGCGCTCCATGACTGTCATGCTGGCCACATGACCGCGAAAGTATCCTTAGACAATGCTGGCTCTTCGGCCATGGAAATGGAGATGAGCACCCCCCCCCCATTGTGTCATTAGACACAACTAAATTGGAATCTTTAGCTTTTTTCTATCTTCTAATATAGCTGGATAAGAAAATATTCCCAGTACTTCCTAAACTGAGTTGTCTATTTTAATATATATATATATATATATATATATATATATATATATATATATATATATCCCCCCTCAATTTCTTACTTGATTATAGAATGGATTAGATATATGTGGGAGTGGGAGTTGGGAATAACAAACATGAATGCATTGGTCTTGCTGGTTTAGAACTACAGTGTTTGACTATTTCCTTGCTAGAAATTCTAGTAATCAGTTAATATATCTCTAAGTAAAATTCTACTTTGGAGAATGAAGTTCTCCATATTATTATTACATATTATTTCTTTATTTCAGTTTGCTATCTTAAAGGAGGTTATACACCACACACAAATTAAGTATTATGAAAAGAAGTTCACAATTGAACACCATTTTAAGATTGTAATATGTTGCAAATGAGCCTTTAGTAATGTCAGTAAGACTACTTCATTTTTACTCATTCACTTCTCTCTCTCTCTCTTTCTCTTTCTTTTCTTGTAGTTCAGAATATTTCTCTGACATTAGCAAACTGGTTGTGATTTTCAGCTGATTTTCATAATTTTATCATAGAATTCTGTGATCTGATATAGTACAGTCTTGAGCAAGTATACAGTATCCTCATTCACTTAAAATATAATCCATGATTATATGAATGTTTTAAGGAATACAACCACTAATTTAGTTTTGAAATTTCTGTGGGTTTTTGACATGTCTGTGAATAAATATATAGTATGTACATATCTTGATAATGATTTTTGTTCAAGATTCTGTGGGATTTATATATGCATGTACATAAAGATATATACAGGTTGTCCTAAACTTATTACCATAACTGGGACCAGAACTTCAGTTACTAAGCAAGGTGATTAAGTGAGTTACACCCGATTTTGCAACCTTTTTTGCCACAGTCGTTAAGCAAATCACTGTGGTCTTTAAGTGAAACACATGGTTGTTAAGTAAATCAGGCTACCCCCATTGACTTCGCTTGTCAGAAGCCAGCTGGGAAGGTTGCAAATGGTGATCATGTGACCCTGGGATGCTGCAACTTTTGTAAATACATCTCGGGTGCCAAGTGCCTGAATTTTGATCACATAACCTCAGGGACGCTGTAACAGTGTTAAGTGTGAGGACTGATTGTAAGTCACTTTTGCCAGTGTCATTATAACTTTGAATGGTCACTAAACAAATGGTTTTAAGCTAATTGTAAGGACTACCTGTAGTCGGTAAAAACATCTGCTAGTAATAGAAAGTGTCTGTGTATATGCATCTAAAACTATAATGTAGACAGTGAGGTTTCAGAATATGGTGTGGCCACTCTTTTGTTTTCCACAGTTTTACAAGAAAAGGTTAATGTATGTAAGAAGAGAACAAACTTGAAATATTCAGCTGTTTAGTAGGTACTTCTTGTTAGAAATGGTTGTTCTTGCTGAAATAATTCTAATTAGGAAAATATATCCATACTCATATGAATTAATATTCTCTCCAGGATTTTTTTTTTTTTTTTAATAAATGGTTTGAATTTGTCCAATGGAGCTTCAAGACATTTTTATAGAAAAATATGCAGTGTAAACAGTGTAGAACTTTTCTGTTCAAAAAAGTGTTTGCTATTTGGAAACAAAACAAAACAAAACAAAAATTCAGAACTTTTTAAAATATTGACCTGCTGGGTCTCAAAAATAACCCAATTATGTTACTAAAAATGAAATATCATATCACTTCTTTGCAACTCTTGAAACTCATACTTCAACTCATTGGTATAATTTCCTTTTACCATTTAAACTTGCATTTGCAGGGTAAGATTAACTTAAATAGTAGCCTTCAGTTTCTTTTCTTTTCTTTTCTTTGGCCCAATTTTACATTATGGGACACAAGTTAATTAGGTTGAGCAGATATGCAGGACAACATCAGGGAGATGATGTGTTTAAAAAAATTACATAAAAGCAATATTTTTATAGGAATTGTTTATAAACGATGTAAAGGAAAGCTTGTGGTTCATGGCTTACCTTGAAACCAAACAGTTGATCTTCAATAGTGCTGAGAAAAAATCTCATTTCTTATTTGTATGCCAGCATAGATAACACTCTTATTCTCTATTGTCATCTTGTTTAAATGTGTTTTCTCAAAAGATTATCACAGGGACAGAAGCTTTTATCCTCCTTGTGACTGAAAGAAAAAATGAGAGAAAAGCTCTATGTTCTAAATGTAAACAAAAGGAAGAATATAACCAGATTATTATTTTTCAACCTACATATCTATAATAGTCAAGGGTGACCCATATGTGAAGCTTGTTTCACCTTCTGGAAACAAAGGATTACAGGCAGACTTGCATACAGAAAATTCAAAGGTTCACAAATGGACTGCTGGCCAACATACAACATATAAGCCTCAAATTTGCAACAGATCTTAAGAGACTATTGCAAAGAACTGGAGGAAGACAACAGAATCAATAACTCATTGGTAGCCACTATGTTTTGTATGCAAAAAAAAAAAAAAAAGTAAAAAGTAAAAAGCAAATCCCAGGTTCTGTTTCTGTCATTTCAAGTTATGATTTAAAAAAAAAAACACCTTTGTCCAGGGAAAACCAGACCAGTGTTTTCGAATTTATGGTACATAGATAATAAATCAGGCACAAGGAGACTATGGTAGTCTGTGTGCATAGAAATGTGCATGAAATCTTCCACTACCACCAAATTATGTGAAATCATCAAGTCACTCAAGATTTTAGTGGAATTTTGAGTGTCAGTAATCCTGAAAGATTTGGCCATTTTTATTCCCATGGACACTATCAGCAAGGGCCACACACACAATGATTCTCACTGGCAGTTTTTTAAAACTGCTTGGCTTCTGGGGTGTGCTACAAAGCTTACAATAGAAATGTAATGGTCTCTACTGTATATAATGGCGATGGTTTGGAAGTTTTGTTTTCACTAATATTCAGCTAAATGGACTGGTGGTAGATACTTCTTTCCTATGTACTCATCTCATTAGAATCTCACTGGCTGCTAAATACAGTAGTGTGGTGGAAGCTCTTTATGATCCATCTTTTAATGTGTTTCAGTTTGGCTAAAATGGTTGAATCTGTTGCCCAGCTGTCACATTCAAGCTGTCCTTGAAAGGACATGAATTAATTGCACTCCTGAGCCTGTTTAATTGGAATAAGACTGTCAGCCTTAATAGCAAGGAACAACTTTATGATGTTGGTTTGCAGGGCAGGGGTGCTTAACTTGAAGCTTCACTGAAATGAAGCATTCCTTCAAAACTATGCACACTTTTATCTGTTAGGAGTTACAGTCTAGGTTTTGATAGCATGCACTGTGCATGTGTGTAGGAGTTGGATTCTACATTAATTATTTCCATGACTTCTCCATGTTCCACAGCAGATATGGAGTCTATGGACATGTTACAAAGAAAAACACTGTGCATGTGATTAGGGACTGAAATTATGTAGCCTCCAACCTCATGGGAAAGCTTCTACACAGAACTTTGTTTACATGTTACAGTTAATATGATATATTTATGTGCAGTCTCACTTCCCAGCTCCTACATTTTTAATATCTCTATGCTATAAGTATAGAAGTATGGCTATAGACTCATGCTAAGAAAATTATGTTGCCTTTCAGTGTGTCTTTCTTAGCCTTATTCACACCTTTCAAACATGTTTACTAAACATATGGGGTAGAGAAATGTAGATTTTACATTCTAGAAAATGCCCATGCTTAAAACAAAGCCAGAAATAGGTTATCTTCTTCTGTAGATCTATATATTCCCTGTGACTCTTGTTAATATTAATTATAATAAAAAACCCTCATCAAGTTAATAATTACCATGCCCCACTTTTCACACATTGTACAGACAAGATTGTCAGTTTTACAAAATCACAATGTCCTTCTAGATTGAAAATCATAGTTAATACAATGGGCCACTAACCAAGCATCAAGTGGTTCAAGCTGTAAATAGCTATAATAATTTGAGTGGGAAATCCATGCAGTGTAATATATAACTATAATCATCAACAGTTACAATAGCATGTTTCAAACTGGAAGTTAGGCATGAAGGCTGGCTGAGTGACCTTGGGCCAGTCACTCTGTCTCAGCCCAACTCACCTCACAGGGTTGTTGTTGTGGGGAAAATAAGAGGAGGAAAGAGTATTAGGTAAGTTTGCCACCTTGAGTTATATATAAAAATAATAAAGACAATATATTAAATAAATAAAATAAAATAAAATAATGGAAAAGAAATACAGACAAATTAGATGGGAATTGTCTGCTTTAAATGTCTCTGTCTTTGTGATGCATCAATATCTGACCATAGCATTACCCAGAATTGTTCAAAAACAAAGGGAAGGAGGGAGGAAGGAAGGAAGCCTTTTAAATGATGGGGAAGACAGTGTATGCATGGGACATGCCCAGTTACCAAGGATGCATGTAAATATTAAAAGCTTCCTTCATCAAACTCCTGCAGAAATCAAGTGCTACATGCCCCCAACTGAAAAGAACAGCAAAACATGGTTTAAAAAGGTGCTTCAAAGATTTCACAGCAGTGCAATTGAGAAGAGCAGTCAAGTCACATTAAAAATTAAAACATAAAATAAGCATTTTTATTTCTGTTGGGAATTGTTACTCATTATGACTTGCACCCTCTTCACCCAGAATATTTTATTAATCTCCATCAGCTTCTGGTTAGACTGTTCTGCTTGGCTTTAAATACCAGATCAGCCTTGGGCCCACCTATTGTCTCCTCCTGTGGCTCAGCCTTGGATGATCTCTAGCAGGTTTCAAGACTTGCTGGATCAGGAGCCTAACCTTTCCATCTTTGCTCATTTTTTCCTGAGAATCTCCCTTTCTCCCAAACCACTGCCTCTTTTGAAGTGTGAGTCAGGCTTATAGATACTTTACCTGAAGTGTAGTGACTGTAGTGGGGCAGTCAAACCCACAAGAGCTGAACATATGCATGCACCCAATAGAGTACTGATAAGTGAGGTACTACTATTCACCAAACAGGAGAAGAAGAAGAAAAAAAAGGTGATTGCTCGTCATCTATTCCTACTCAGAAAAGGGTACAAAGTGAAGAGTGATATTTTCTCACTTTATTTTGCACAGACCAGCTTTATCCATGCAGGAGGAGAACAAAAGTCAATTTCCATGTTTCCTCCTTATGGGTAAACTGATGATGTCAAAAGTGAAGATTCTAAGGGGATAAAGTCCTGTTCATTTTTAAAGGCAACATTGTGCCTTTTTCCTGGTTAGCTTAAAGTCTCTCCTCTCTCTCAATCTCTCAATGAATTGCATAGAGGCCTTAGGGTACTTCGTGTGAACTTTGCGAGCTACCTCCTCAGTGGATATACTATGTGGGGAAGAACATTCTTTTGATATTAAGAAACTCACCTCTTTCCCTTTCTTGTCTCCATGATCTTACATATCATAACCAAGAATTTATTGTGTCCCAAATCCCATCTCTTTAAGAGTATGCCTTATTGCTGTGATAGCTGCAGAGACTTATATGTTGTGTGGCATGGACCTGTTCACTCCCCTCCCATTTCTGTTCCACAGTTAAACCACCCAAACAACTGGGATACTCTGGTTGCTGCACAGGTAAATTGAAAACATAAAATACAAAGCAATAAAGCAATGATGAACACCACACAATAAAATGTAGATAAAACTAACAGCAAGAATGAAAACAACCAGGCACATAAAATCCCAGTAAAACAAGAACCAAAATAAACAGTAGAGGGATCTTCATGTTACAAAGGGAAAAAAAAAATGAAAAGAGAAGAAAGCAGTTCTTAAAATGTCTGGGGAAATAAAATGCTGAAGACAAAAATGGTCTTAACATAAGCATTCAGAGAACATTCAAAGGAGAGAATGTTATAGTTCAAAAGCCAGCTGCTTCAGTCATCTGACAGTGGAGTTGAAGGTGGATCTCAGACAAAAGACTTCAAATCAATATTTTGATAGGTTGAGGGTTTAGTACTGACATCATGTACTCACCTTGAAAACTTATGTACATACCTACATACATACCCATCATACTGTTCCATTTGGGGCTGTGCAACATTATGTAAGGCACAGAAGAGGAGTTAAGAGCTGTACATTTATTTTACTTTGCTTATTTTTCTTTGATTTTAAATATAAGGACGTAGGACAGGGAAGAACAAATGGACCACACTAGAGCAAGACTGCAAAAATGTTTGGTCTATAATGGAAGGGAGGGAGGGAGGGAGAGGGCAAGAAACAGTCTTCTGACTCTGAATGGCTGCTGAATCTGGCAGCAGAGGTGTTCACAAGGAGGGAAGGAGGACAAATGATGGAGTGTTAGATCCTACAGGCACTAAGTATGTGTTAAGTCCTTCCACAAGACTCTAACCCAAGGGGCCACATCTTTTCTTTCTGGCCAATAAATCATTCCCAGCACCGGATGCTTTCTTAGCCATGGGAAACTGAAAGAGGAGTGCTTGAAGGATGTATAGACTTTTAATTCAAGACTGGGATGGAGGTGTAGGGTCTGCTATATACCTGCTTTTGTATTGAAGTGGTAAGGTAGAACAAAGTAAGGTAGCAGCAGAACAATATTAACAAATACACATTGTTAGAAATCTAATCAGTTGTCCATTTCACTGTGAATTAGTACTGGGTTTGCACCAAATATCTGTTCTAAGTTTTATTCCCCAAACAATTGTTGTTCCAGGATAGATCACTTTTGCAAGAGTGAAGAGTGAAATGTGGATTCTCTCTTTCTGTAAAACTAGATTCAGCATCGTTGTTCCCTTGGCATCATTGTGCTTGTACTTGTGCTACTATCATTGAACTTTCTGGCTGAGTACTTGTTACCTTTTCTAAATTAGTTGCATTGGTTAACATGCTAGGCAATCAAGGGTCACATACTAAACAAAACGGCAATCACCCATCCACTAACAGGGTTTGCACAATGAAGCTGAAGAACAATTAATCTACATTGTCTGAGCTATGCTCCATACACACATAATTAAGGTGAGTCCTGAAAATCAGCATCCATTTGAAGAGAAGCAAATCTGTTGCTTTTCATTTCTCATCAATTTTCTGGAACAGACTGAATTAGTTCAACCCTGATGTTTTTTACACTCTCAGAGCACTTTTAACTCATTTATATAGTTGATCTTGGTCAACAATCCTGCTACACTGTTGTCATTTTCCTACATCAACTAAGCCTATTATAAAAAAAAAATCTGAAATAATTATCATAATTACTTAGGCTACAGGAAAACACTAACTGTATATGGAGTTGTGGGGGAAAATGATTCTTTCAGTTTTTTTAGTGGCATATGAGACAGAAAAGAAATTCTAGTTGTCTCATTCATGTAAACCAGAAACCACCTAAATCTTATTTTCTGGCATGAGACATTTTAATAGTATTTGTCAAATGTTTTAAGGGCATCTAAATTTACAAAAAGCTGAAATAAAATTTCCAATGCTTTGCCCTTGTCAGTGGGAAATAATTTTGAAAGAGGAAATGTAGTGTGTATATATGGTATTGCAAATGTTTAAAAAGCATTTAATTCACTTTGAAGGTGAAATTAAGAATAAGTATCAGGAATGTTTAATTTTCAAATGAACCACATATATCAGTTAGTGACTTAAAAAGTCTCCTTCTATACCACATTGACATTTTGGAGTATGTGTTTTATAGACACCCAGGGTAAGAAGCAGAGAGAAATCTCTGGTTAAGAAAAGAACAAAGAAAATAAAAATCTTATACAAATGACTTGGGCTTACATAAGGGTGGTATTTATTGTTGTTGTTATTGTTTTCATCATCATCATCATCATCATCATCATCATCATCATCATCATCATCATCATCATCAAAGATAGGAAGAGGGCCAGCATTTGTAATTGTGGATTATACAACTGAGCACTTTGTTCTGGACTCAGCAATTTTTAGCATAATCATTTGGGACATATGTTCTGCCAAAGCCATCAATCATACCACATTTATGCTGTTCCCACAATCTGCTCAGTTCCTCTCCTTCTGTTGTTTACTTTAAAAAGAGAGGGTAGGAAGGAGTAGCAATTGCCCTTTCCCTAAAGTTCACCCTCCTTCTTCACATGTCATCAGTTCCTTTCTGTTTTATGGGCTGGCTTCCTTGCTGTAATTGCAAATTGTTTAGTGCAATCAACATCTCAAACACACACTAAATGCTGTGTGTCCAGACACAGACCCAGTAAAGACCTACATTTTCAGAACCTAATTTTGAGTAATATGAATACATTCGGCTTTAGTTTATTTAATTAGTAACTACATTTCAATCCAAAAAAGAAGTGATCTTCCCCTATTCCCCAGCACCTCTTTCTTTAAAAACAAAAGAAAAAACCAAGGAGATGTGTGATATTATAACACTGCAGTCCACCATCTCCCCCCGCCCCCCAAATAAAAACATTTATGCTGTTTAATTCAATTTTTCCCAAGGGTCTACAGCCATTGTCATTCCCAATACATATATATTGACCCTATATATAAAAATAAAGTAACAAGTTAATGCATGCATGTGTTCCTAAAATGGGATGATCCCAATATGAAAGCTAGCTTCAGTGGGATTTAAGCAAGATTAACTTCCTTAGAGGCAAAATTTCTATCATCTGTTCTGTCCATTTTCCGCTGCCATTGTCTCTTGCAAGGCTAATCTTGCTAGTCCTCTGCTTCCATCACTTGAGATGCACATCTACTTTTCCTTATCAGTTTAAAGGTAATGGAAGAAGAAGGATTGCTTACTTTCCCCATTAAGCTTCTTAAATGTTACCTGAGAGATACATATAGGAGCCTGCTTTCAAAGAAAGGAGGATTTTTTTTTCCATATCTGCATTAAGAAATAAATACTATCTTGCCAACCAACCTTTGACAGCTGCCTAATTTTGTTATAGTTCAACCTGCATGCATGATTTTCTATTTCTCTCATCCAAAGTTACATCAGATGCTCTAGGGCAAGCATCATGCTAACTCTGGTTGTGAGTGAAGAACCCTGAAAGCTTTGCATCTTTTGAAATTATTCCTTCCTCTTCCTGTCACCTCTAGACTTTGCAGCTTGCAGGTGGCTACAGCCATTGCCAATTTCTTTAAAGGCAAGGGCCAGCAGTCATAGCAGCCTCCTGTAGAAGAAATCAAAGCAACTGGCAGTCTGAGCAGGCTTTGCAGGAACTTGAAGGAAATTCACCTCTTTCTGTAGGGCTACGCTATCTGGCCACCAAGCGTGCGTGCACACACACACACACACACTCAAAACTGTTCTAAGTAGGAGAAAAAGAGAAGAGCTAATAATCTAGTAATATGGATTTTTGCAGTCCAGATAGATAGAAGAGAGGCTGTATGTGTACAAATATGAGTTATATGCTATACTTGAGATACAGTATATACTCTACCTTACTTAAGACATATACAGTATAAAAATAATCAGTTCTGACTTCTATGGGTAGTAGGTGTCTTTCTTAATCTCAGGTCCTCTACCAGAGGCCTGGGAATTTGAGAGTTCTGCACAGTATCTTAGCTGTTCCTAGGACTGCACTCTTCTGATCGAGAGCTCTGATGTTGTTCCTGGGATCTGTTGGAGCCCCTCTCCCAGCTTGGGAGTCACAGCCCTGAGTGTTCCTACCACCACTTTGGCCTTCACTTTCCACATCAGCAGATGGATAAGACAAGTGTGTGTGTGTGTGTGTGTGTTCACACACACAAAGAATATACAAGTATATAAGATATATACAGTATATAAGATATACTGTATCTTAAAAGAAGATTTAAGCTTTTCCTGAAGATGCACCTTTAAAATGGAAGGTAGCCTTAGAATATAAGAATATAGAACTCTGAGATAATAGAGTTGTTGTTGTTGTTTTTCCCCATCTAAGAGTTCTTTGATGGGATGGGACTCATCTCTCTTTTAGGTAAATATGGTAAAATGGTTACTGTTCAAGTTATTGTATGGCTGCATGTACTTTACTATGGCATGTTTACTTAAGTTTTCCAAGGAGTACTCCCTCCATGTCTTAATCATGTGTCAGTGATGAACCGAGTCAGTAAATTTTCTCTCCATCCCTCTCTCCCTCCCCTGACTCTCCTCTAAGTGCTTTTCTTGAGTATGCCAAGTAAAAAATCTCCACTGTCCCTTCTAGATTGCAAAAGTTGGTGTCCATGTATGCCATATGCTTATTTCTGAAAACAATGGAGGGGAAGCTTCTCTTTTCAAAGAATTTGCCACTGCTGTAAGCAGAAAGATCTTTTTCAAAATGTTAATTAAAAAAAAAAAAGGTACAGTACTCATATCCACCTTTTCTCGTCAGAGACAAAGGCACATAAATTTGAGTTTCTCCTAATTTTATCTTTCAGACCAACAGCCCTGTGAGTCAGGATGGTCCGAAGATGAGTACTATAGGTAAGCAGAAACTTAAACTTCAACACTTTAATCATGTCTCTATATATTTCCAGGTCCAATCTGATTTTGATTTTAAATAATAATAATAATAATAATAATAATAATAATAATAATAATAATATATCAGAACAAATGTCTGTTATTTCCAAATATGAACAGTTCAATAGAATATACCTATTGTGACTTACTAATCCTAAAACACAATATAGTTATGGTAGAGGTACTAGCTTTCAGGAATTAAGATTTTCCAATGGGGGTGGGGAGGTAGGGCAGTTAGGATAAATATGCACCATTTATACAGCCATAAGCCCTCATACGTGTGAAGTTCAACAGGAAGGATATAGTCATACATGCCCCAGACATCACTTTCAGTCAACATTGTCTCTCAGTAAGCTGTCTGAAGGGCATTTCAATGAAGCATACCTCACTGAGAAATTTGGAAAGCAAAACACTTCTTAGGAATCAGGCAGTATGAATGATCAATTGATCGAACTAAGAATCATAAGTGAGAATGGAAAAGCATTTAAAATAAATTCTGTTCTTTACTGTCATATCAGGAATTGTCCATATGATATATCTTATACTCTTTTCATCTAATGAAATTACCCTGCAGTAAGCAGACATACCTTTAACTAGTACAAAAAGAACTTTGATATATTTGAAAAGAATGGAGCTGTGCTAACTTAAGCATCTAAAGGGCTAGAAAGAAATGAAATGGCTTTCTTAAGCCATCAGATAGCAAGACCCAAAGGGTGCAGTTTTAAATGTTTACACTGAAATAGAAAATAAACGATTGTGGTAGAATGTTGTTTGCATTTTTATAGTAAATACATGAAAGTCAAGTAGATTATGATTCTGTAGCAACTATGCTTTAATTATCTTGCACAGATAGACCTTGCTATTTGTGGGGGTTGTATTCCAGTGTTCAACCATGGTTAATGAGATTGTGAACCTAGGGGACTTGGGTCTGGGTAGGTTCTGTAGCGCAAGGCAATCACAAACAAACAAATAATAAAAATGCAAGGAAAAACAGAATTAATTGTTCTGGCAGTAATTGGGGGTATGTGTGTCACAGAAGTCAAGATGGTGGCCACCACCATGAGACCAAGCTGTGATGAATGTAAAAATGGGTGGGTATTTGATCATACGATTATGCTGCTGTCTTGATTTCCCGCCCCCTTGGGCTTTTTTTTTTTTTTTTTGACATCCCACTGTGGACACCCCTGAACTGTCCCTTCTGCTCCCCTTCATTTTATTCCCAAAATGAGATAAACAAACAAAACATTAGCAAATTTAAAAAAAAAAAAAAAAACATTGTTGACCCAGTTGTTGACCCAGTCAGAGAAAAGCCACACTCTCCTACTGGTTCTCCAGAATATGGAAGTTTATTTTTGTTCTTCCTTTTCAGAACACATGGGTTCTGTGCTTTGTACAGAAGCATAACCTTGATTATACAGTTCTGTGCAACACTGCCAGTTTAGCTGAGACAATCAAAAAGTGAGACAATCCTTAGGTGCCTTGGGACCCCAGTCACTCCTTTCTTTTATACTGTTGGAGAAGACTGCCATCCACTTCCCAAATAGGCTCTCCTGAGTTTCTATATTTTTCCAATATAGGCAGATCAATTTTATTGTAGCAAATTTATTTATGTTATAATAAGCAATCAACAATTAGTAATAGCTAATGTAAGACTATTTGTATTCCCATGAACTAGATTACCTACCTACCTACCTACTTACGATCTATGTATCTAATCTCAATCCAGCCATCCATGAAAAATGATTTACATCAATGTTATGTTCTTGACAAGATAGCAAAATTGAAATACTTTCCATTACTTTTAACTCTGGTGTTTTCTAATGGTTCCCCATCTGCCTAATATCTTTGTCCAACCATATTTAGTCTTTTTCAAGATCAGTCAAGTTTGGCTAGATATTGCCAGTTGTTGCTCTCTTTGACATACTAGCTTTCTACAGGGAGAGAAATTTTGCCCCACTTATATGTAAATGTTATGTAGTCATAGAAGATCCTTCTTTAGCATTTCACATAATTACAGCGTGCATCATTATATTCTGTGTAAAAATGGGAGAAACATAGCAATCAGCTTCTGTTTGTAAAGGTACATTAAACCAAATTTGCATGACATGATTCAAAATAATCAGTGACAACAATAGGAGAATTCTCATGATAGATTGCAAAGACATCCTGTCTTTGGGTGAAATAATTAATCAGTTTTGTTCAGTGGCACTTTTGTGTCAGAAGTAAATTATATACAATGTTCAGTCTTAAGGTCACACATAATCAAGTGATTTTGCTGAGCAAAATTCATATTCAGCTTTAAAAACAGAATGATTATAAGTTATAAGCTAGGAAATTCATTTAAGCATAAGGACCTTTTGGAGATGCACAAAATAATTCATACAGAGGCATAATACTTTAATTCCAGAACCTTTTACCTTGCTTTTTCACATGGTGAAGGTAAATATGAAAGCTTAAAGTCTCATTTTATGTCTTTGAATTAGGATTTTCAGAACCTAATATTTCTAGACCTGGAGTAGTAGGAATTTTGTTAGGAATTTCTGATAAAAACCCAGTGGGGAGTAGGTGACATGGAACAAAGTTATTTAAAGCAGAGGTCCCCAACCCCTGGGCCGCACACTGGTACCGGTCTGTGACCTGTTAGGAGCTGGGCCGCACAGCAGGAGGTGAGCGGTGGGTGAGTGAGCAAATTTACAGCCTGAGTATTTACAACCGCTCCCCATCGCTTGCCTTACCACCTGAGCTCCACCTCCTGTCAGAGAAAGCAAGCCCATTGGCTGCTATCTCCAAACAGTGTGAATAAAAACGAATAAAAGGTCAGGAAAAAGAGGAAGTGCTTGAATCATCCTGAAACCATCCCCGCCCCCTGGTCCGTGGAAAAATTGTCTTCCACGAAACCGGTCCCTGGTGCCAAAAAGGTTGGGAACAGCTGATTTAAAGAGCTTCCACATGCTATTTAATGTGCTATTTTTTTTCTACCTAGAATAACAGAATTAGCACACTCTTAAGCATACCTGCTCTCAAAACAAATAGTGCCATCCTTTCCACAAGGCATGCTTTTTTGCATCATCTACAGCTGGGAGTTTTACTCATGCTCTAGTCACTTCAAATATGTTCCTCATGGGGCTGCCCTTGAAAACTACTCAGAAGCTTTTCCTGCTCAAGAATGCAGCAGTGGAGCCAGAGATAGGCATCTTTTGGAACATCCACGTGATATCTCTGCTCTGCAAGCTGTACTACTTGCCAGAATGCTTCAAGGTGTGATTCAAGGAACCAATAAAATTCTACATGGCATAGGGACAAGCTATGTGCGGGACCTCTTATCTCCCATAGGTTTTGCCTGGCTAGTATGTGCCGACAGAGTAGGCATGCTCTAGGACCCTTGGATTAAACAGTGCCTTTATCAAGACCCAGGAAGCATGCCTTCTCTGTCACAATACCTGGCCTCTGGAATGAGATCCCTCCTGAAATCCATGTGGCCCTCACCCTGTTGGTATTCTGTAAAGCCTCAAAGACCTGGTTGTTCTCTCATAACTTGGATTGAGATGGAAGGGGCCTCTTGTTGGGTAGGTCTTGGTTTACCTTCATTTATGGTACAGAATGACCAGATCTCATCTTGTTCTGTTTCATATTGGCTTTTTTATGGGGTATTATATTGTGAGCCACCCAGAGTCAACTGGAGTCAGGTGGCACCTAAATTGAATTAATGAAATAAATATATAAATAACAAGATTATTTTAAAGCATGGGAAAATATGGCCACAATTTCATTCTAGGATACTCTAGATTTGGGTTTAACTCATATTTTATAATCTTGATCTCTAGATTAACAGTTTCCCCAAAGACTGACTCTCCAGGGTAGAGACAGCTGACTATTTAAACCCTTTTAATGCCATCATCCATGCTATAAAAACATAATCAAATGAACCACCTCCCAGCTGTTAGGACTAAAGGAGGTATTCGGATCAGGGAATGATTCACCCCCAACCACCAATTGCAACGCAGGTGATCTTAACCTACTGTGCAAGCATGCTTAGTATGACCCCTGCCTCTACAACTGGACAGCCAGCCCATATTAATTTAATGACCCAAATCTAACATCTAATAATACTAGAGTATTCTATTGTTTAATTGTGATAGCTGGTTGAATTAACTAAAGAAAAACTTCCTCTCCTTTTCCTCTCTGTCACTAGAGAATTGTCCTTTCTGAGAAAGAGGAACAACAAGCAGGAAACAATGGATGTCTACAGCAGAGGAAAAAAACTGTGTGAAGGCTGATAAACCAAGAGGAAACTAGAATATTTTTTTTGTTAAAAGTCTGCTAACAAAGTAAGTCTCTAATTATTGTAGTATATGTTGAATGTAGAAAAACACTGGAAAGGCACAGCTTAATGTATAGTTAGAAGCAATGGATTCAAGTGGCCAAAACAAAGTCTCAGCTCTTGGCATTGTCAGTTGATTTAGCCTCTAAGTGGCTATCTATTCTATGAATTTTCCTCTTATTTGTTAGCTATATTTGTTAGCTTCCTGTGATTTATGGAAAACAACTATATGACTGAAACATACATTTGTTGTAATATGAACAAACCTTTTCCAACTATTCAGGTTAAAGGGACAGTCAGTGAAGCATGGGGATCCTCTAACTGCATGTGTGTTTAAGCCAGAAAAAGAATCAATAAACACCTCAGTTAGTGCACATCAAATCAAGTCTCAATTATTTCAGTTCAATGGCCAAATTGCTTTGCTTGACATCACATTTTAATCCTCTCTTTTTGTGGCTACAGCTAGACTAGAAGGCTGAACCTTTCCTTGACTGGAGGAGCATTTATCTTCAGAGGACTCATCTAGAAGATGGTATCAGAGTTTTATGTTAACACTTATACAAATGGACTGCTATATAAAATGGATGATTGACATTTATGAATCCACTGTGTAAAAACTTAGAGCATAATTTTCCTTTCACTGCAGTTTATTACAGTCAATATGTGAGAAGTGGAACAGATAATCCACCCCAATCCACAATCTCATGCAGATGCAGATTCAGAAGTAACCATTTTGATGATCTGGAGGCACCATGAGTCAAGCTTTGCAATGGATGTTAAGAGACAGGTTTAAGCAACTATTCCTTTTTTGTTGAAAGATATTCAGTTCACCTTTCATTATACACATGGCATCCTCTCTAAGCCATGCCCCCCCCTTTTTTTAATATTGTGAGGACATGTCTTAGTTTCACTATGTTCCATGAACAAGCATGTTTGGTGATGTTTTGTTTTCACCCAAGCTTTATTCCATTCTTATTGATTCTGTAGGATGTCACTGTTTCCCCACATTAAGGCAGAAGTGGCAGAAAATAATAATCTTTAGAAAACTATATTTCAATTTATCATAAAGTTTGTTACATGAACAAATCTGGCAATTTCATAGTTTTCCAGTTACCCAGAAATGGAGAGACAGTTCCATTCTAACATTACACATCAATCTTAGCTCTGACCCTGAGCAAAATAGCAAATGGTTCTCAGATATTCCATCTCTAGTTTTAACTTTCTGTGAAATCCCATGAGCAAACAAGTTTGAAGAAGGGCAGAAAAAAAGTTATAAGCAATAATAAGAAATAATAATATAAGACCTGTTTTGAAACCATCCAGAAATCTGATATTGTTCTTTACTTCTCTTGGGAATAGAGCAAGTCATACATTACTGAAACTATTTTTCTCAAAGATGTAACACAATGATTTTTCCTCTCATTGATCTGCAAACAAAGCTATGAATTATGCAGGCAGAAATAGAAATGTTTTGCAATAAAAAAAAGTGTTGTTGTTGTCGTCATTATTCCACAGTAATAATTTGCCCACATTTTGCAGGTCCAGCACAAGTTCCTCAAATTATTTTCTAATCATGCTTTCTAAACATGATTAAAAACAGTATAGTAATTGACTGTTTGTTACCTGCTCAGTATCTTAAGGTCTTATATTTTTTAACACTTCCAATACATTCTGATTCAAGACAATCTTCCCCTGTTTTTTGTAACTTTAAAAATAACCACCCAATATCACTTTCTTGCCTTTTTCATGCACACAGACACACACAGTTAGAGCCCATCCGATACTCTTCATAGCAGAACAATCTCTAAACTATTTTTATTACTATTTTTATTATTTTCATTATTTTCAATGTTTGTATTTTAAAATGTTAACCACAGCATCATTCTGTATTAAGAAAGAACTCATCAGGTCTGTTTTCAACTATGCATATCATACAATATGAATGACTGCAAGGACAGAACAATCCTTCTGTGCCATATATAGACTTAGCTTTACCTCCAGCACCTACATCTGTCTCTCCATTGCTATTTCAGAATGTATAGATCAGCCTGTATCTGTTCCATATAGTGTTGTTTGTTCTATAAATGAAAACAAACAAGAAATCCCACCTTTGCTTTCATAGGCTTCTCCTCACATACACATACTCTATGCATATTATATGCATAATTTGTAAAACACATATTTTTGTACTTGTGATTTTGTTCTTTTATAATACACTTACTTGGCAAGGCATCTTTCTCTATATGCAGTGCCTCTTTGCATGTAACCTTTCATCTGAAAAAAATACGTTGAATTTGACATAGCTCTCCAGGTAGAGCAGGACAGATTAGGCAATTGGTACTGGCAGAACAGGAACAGGAACCCGGACCCCTTCATATCAGCATTGCCTCTTCAATACTACCTGCACAATACACCCTGGAACTTCTTTAACCTGCTTCATGTTTTGCCCTCTGCAATACTGGAGGGAAGATATAACTATACCCTTTTTACAGAGTGAACCTAATCCTGTGACCTGGAAAAATCTGAGACTTTAGCCCATGTAGTTTCTGCAGCGACTTGTCCCCTACCCTCATACATTTGCTTGCTAGCAGAAATTTCACCTATTCTGAAGATGTTCTCAATTGCTCTTACATTTGGAACAACCCTAACACAGTGTTTCTCAACATCAGCAACTTTAAGATGTTTGGACTCCTATTCCCAGAATTCCCCAGCCAGCATGGCTGGCTGGAGAATTCTGGGAGTTGGAGTCCACACGTCTTAAGGTCACTGAGGTTGAGAAACACTGCCCTAACATTTCTAGGAGACTTGCAATATTTCTTTCAGCTGCCACTGATTTATGCAACAAAATACTGTTTTAATTTTGGGACTGCATAACTATGCAATGTTTTCCATGCTTTCGATGCTGTTTTATGTTTTTATGTTTTCTGTTATATTGCATTTGTCACTGACCATAATGAATTAAATACATACACACTCACATACTCAATAGTTTGGTAAATCAGTGTGTTAAAATGTCAGCATTTTATTCACAAAGCAATTTTATGATGTAGACAATTAGTTTTCAGTATTTATATTTTTAGCATTTTAGTATTTATAGTGTTCAATAGTCTGAACCATTTTATTTACTTCTATTAACCTTTCAGAATATGTTTATGCATTTTAACTTAAGCCTTATAACCTCTTAACAACAACAACAAAATGTACAAAACGCTGTGGTAAATATAACAAATAAAGCAAAATAAGAATCAGTCTAATAAATCCCATGAATAATGTTTTCATTCATGCTATAACACGGGGGTCCCCAACCCCTGGGCCACAGACTGGTCCCTGTCCATGGCCTGTTAGGAACCAGGCCGCACGGCAGGAGGTAAGAGGTGGGCGAGCAAGCAAATTTACGGCCTGAGTATGTAAAGCCGCTCCCTATCGCTCACATCGCTGCCTGAGCTCTGCCTCCTGTCACAGAAAGCAAGCCTATTGGCTGCTATCTCCAAACAGTGTGAAGAAAACAGAATAAAAGTTTGGCAAAAAAGAGGAAGCGCTTGAATTATCCCGAAACCATCTCCCCAACCCTGGTCAGTGGAAAAATTGTCTTCCACAAAACCAGGACCTGGTGCCAAAAAGGTTGGGAACCACCGCTATAACAGATTTTATTTGGAAGATATCATTTCACTTAAAAAAATCCATGACATATTTTTCCAATAATCAAAGAGTGATTTATTTTTCAGGTAGATCGTTTAAAATTATACTGGAATTAAAAACAAACAAACAAAAAGAGTAATGCTAAACAGGCAAATGTAAAGGAAGAATGGATATATGTATCTCAATAAATACATGATCATAGCTTGCCATAAAAATGAAAAAGTTTTCTAAATTAAGAATGCAAAATTTGGATTTAAAATGTAGTATTATATTTTCCTGAACCAAGGAATTACATTTAAAATAGGGCAAATATTTTATATTAGCTGGTAATGTGGTAAAAGAAGCAAAGTTTTCCCCCGCCCCTCTTATCTTTCTTTCAGAAGAGTTTGATGAAATTAAATTCAATGTCATTGTTTTTTTGTGCGGGGGGGCAGGGGAAATACACTGAATGAAAATCTAACAAAGCACTATCATAACAGCCAATACAGTAGACTTAATTCTGTCATAGGAGAAAATGAATAAAGTAGTAATTTAAACAGATTAATAATCTGGACATATGTAACATCAAGACTTTAGCACATTTCCTTTTGCTATGGTAAATTCATTGTCTGGATCATTCTTTTATTCTTTGCACCAATTATTTAATAAATACAAAGTTCATAAATATGCCTTTTCCCTTTTGAGTACCTCCTCTGATTCATACCCCTCCTCTCCATTTCTCTGTGTCATTGGGCTGGTGAGTAATATAACTGGCAGCTGTAATCAAAACTACTTTGCCAGCTACTGGAGACAAATACAGATTTTGCCATGACTTATTTTACAATCTTTAACTTTATGTGAGCATTGAACTGCTTCATTTTTTGCCATTCAATTGCTCTATTTTCAAGAATTGTTGGGTAAGTGGAAGACAACATTGCAGCATATTGTCAGCGGCTTTTGAGTGATACTGCTCAGCAGGAAGGAGAATAGCAGATATGGTTTGAATCTCACCAAAGAACTGTATAAGGGAAAATGTTGCTAATAAATACAGTACCTTCTTTTCAAATATCTCTCAAGGAAACTGTCTTCTACATTAGAAACTCCTGTATCATTCTCTAAAAGAGAAGTATTACTAGTACAATCTCATGTTTGTGTGTGTGTGTGTGTTTATATGTATATGTACTCTGTGTGTATGTGTGTACACACACACACACAAACACACACATACCTTTATCTATGATATAATGATTAGTAGTTATTAATGTCATTTTCCTCAATTAATTTGTTTTATCTCCTTTTAAAGCAATCCATAAATTCTACTTTTAAGTAATGGAAATGTAATAGGTGAGAGGGAAATTCGGGGAGGGGATCTTTTTAATAGATTTCTAACTGTTAGGGTACTATACTCAAAGCTCTGAAATAGGAAAAT
This sequence comes from Candoia aspera, assembly GCF_035149785.1. NCBI lineage: Eukaryota > Metazoa > Chordata > Lepidosauria > Squamata > Candoiidae > Candoia > Candoia aspera. The sequence continues at coordinate 22,216,826 of NC_086157.1, forward strand.
AAATGCTTCTCTCTCTGGGTTGTAGATTAATTTATGTACCCCCCTCCTTTTCCTTTTCCTTTTCCTTTTCCTTTTCCTTTTCCTCTCCTTTCCTTTCCTTTCCTTTCCTTTCCTTTCCTTCCCTTTCCCTTTCCTTTCCTTTCCTTTTCCTTTCCTTTTCCCTTCCCTTCCCTTCCCTTCCCTTTCCTTTCTTTTCCTTTTCCTTTTCCTTTCCTTTCCTTTCCTTTTCCTTTTCCCTTCCCTTCCCTTTTTATTTTCCTTTTCCTTTTCCTTTCCTTTCCTTTCCTTTCCTTTCCTTTCCTTTCCTTTCCTTTCCTTTCCTTTCCTTTCCTTTTCCTTTTCCCTTCCCTTCCCTTCCCTTCCCTTCCCTTTCCTTTCCTTTTCCTTTCCTTCCCTTTTCCTTTTCCTTTCCTTTTCTTTCCTTTTCCTTTTCCCTTCCCTTTCCTTTTCCTTTCCTTTCCTTTCCTTTCCTTTCCTTTTCCTTTTCCCTTCCCTTCCCTTCCCTTCCCTTTCCTTTCCTTTCCTTTCCCTTTCCTTTCCTTTCCTTTTCCTTTTCCTTTCCTTCCCTTTTCCTTTTCCTTTCCTTTTCTTTCCTTTTCCTTTTCCCTTCCCTTCCTTTCCCTTTCCTTTCCTTTCCTTTCCTTTCCTTTCCTTTTCCTTTTCCTTTCCTTCCCTTTTCCTTTTCCTTTTCCTTTTCCTTTCCTTTTCTTTCCTTTTCCTTTCCTTTCCTTTCCTTTTCCTTTTCCCTTCCCTTCCCTTCCCTTTCCTTTCCTTTCCTTTCCTTTTCCTTTTCCTTTCCTTTTCTTTCCTTTTCCTTTTCCTTTTCCTTTTCCTTTTCCCTTCCCTTCCCTTCCCTTCCCTTTCCCTTTCCTTTCCTTTTCCTTTTCCTTTTCCTTTCCTTTTCCTTTTCCTTTTTTTTTTCTTTTTCTTTTTGAATGAAGCAATGCTGATATTCCATTTTTGTGCTAAACTTAGATGGCTCACTATTAGAAACTAAAGTTATTGACCTTGTTTCTACATCTCTTCTGGAATACTGCAGAATGACCTCTAATTAATGGAAATTCAAACTATAGCAACGAGTTTGAGTCACCAGTTAAAGAAGGATCATGTAGAAGAATATGGAAAGGCTTCTCTGACTTGTAGCTTGCATGGACAGTCACTACAAGTGACAGTAAAAAGTATTCATCTAGGGCAGTGTTTTTCAAACTTGGCAGCTTTAAGAATGGTGGACTTCAGCTCCCAGAACTCCACAGCCAGCAATTCTGAGAGCTGAAGTCCACACAGCTTAAATTTGCAAGTTTTTTTTTTTAAAAAAAAACACTGCCCTAGACTAACAGTCTAGTCTGGCATAAGCAATGTTCCTCATAAATTCTAACAATGCTAAATAAACACTTACAAATGCAGTTTTGACTTTCACTGAAACAGATAAAGTGGGATAAATTTAAGTATAATTATTTCAAAGTATAATTAATTCAGAAATAGATGAATCATGCTAAAGGCATTAAAAGTACTCATTGGGTAATAATCAAGAACATATTTATTAAGACAGAAAGCTGATTTAAAATTACCATCAAAAATAAAAATATGTTATAGGAGTCTATTAATCCTGTCCACCCACTCATGAGTACTTGTCTTGTTTCTTTTATTTATGTTAATCCAGTTAATATAACTGGGTTATGAAATTAAGGTTGAAGATGGTCTTGATTTTAGCCCTTCTGTTATGTCTTCTACCTATTTACACATGCATATATATTCCATCTGTTTCGTCTTTCACTGAATACAGTGATTTGACTAAGTGGGAAATGGGTGGGATGATCTCATTCTGTCTATCTTCAATTAAAAACAAGTTCATAAATAAATAATGAGTTAAAAATGAACAAATAACTGATAGAAGATGCATTCTTCTCACCATGCCTATCCAGGGGTTATTGATTCTGACACAAAAATGTTATATAGCAACTACACAAATAGCATTCTTCATAAGGTGAATATGCTTTCCCTTTCTCCTCCCTTTCTCTTCCAATTTTCTAGGTTTGTCCAACATTTTTTACACAATAATTATTTCTTTGCTGGAAGACTTGATTGCTTTACTGAAATCAAATGCACAGTTTTAGGAGTAAATGCCACTAAATTTATAATGAATTACATATAATTAATTACGGGTACAGTATAGTGGCTGTAGTAATACAGGAGCTGTCCTGAGTTCTCCTCCAAAGCACAATCTCTCCAGCTTTTTTATAATTCAGTTCAAAACCTGACAACCAGCAGTGGAGACCCCAAGGGACATCTCCCCCCCACCACTCCTTTGCAAAGTCAAGTAAAAATGTCTGGTTATGAATTAACAAGAACAGTTGCAGTAGAGAAACAACAGCCACACAGAGACTGTATACAAATAAAACCATATGGGTACAATAATATTTTTAAACAACATTGAACAATTCAACTTGCAATAGATATTGCTATTCCCTGAAGATAGGCCTGCTGAAAAACTAGCAACCCTCTTCCTCCTCCACCTCCTCCTTCTGCCTCTTCTTCTCTCTCACACTCAGACACACAGAGAGAGACACAGACACTCCACACTGAGCAGTCAGCTTCAAGAAGCACTAAACTGAAACGGCACAGTACATATTTAAATAAACCACCACCACCCCTGTTCCAAACATCTCAGAATTGTTAAATAATAGTCCTGATTCTCTTGCAACCCCAACCTTTCTCTTTTCCTTTATTAGATCCTCCTGCTGGGCAGATTGCTACAGGGGAAAACAAACAAACAAACAAACAAAAAACCTCAGGCTTTCCCCCTTATCGGTAGCCTGCCTGCCTGCCTGCCTGCCTTCCACCCCTCTGTAACCTCTATCATTCTACCTCTCTCTCTCTCCTACTTATTGCTCTTCTCCTTTCTTCCCCCTGGTCTTTCTCTCTCACACAAACCCAACTTAACACTTTTCATAATTTCCCCAATTCCCAAGGTACATTTTCTGCTTCTCTGTTCCTCGAGAAACCCATCCATTAGTCCCTGATACTCATTTCCTTCCCTGGCTCCCAAGAGTCAAATTTATTTCAACTGCTCCAACTGATAATCTGTCTTAACCTTAATATTTGATTTATTTTAGCGTATCTGAGGATCCTATTCCTTCTTCTTCTATATGCAGACTTTAGCTCTTCCCATATGCCTTCCTCAGAAACTCCTAGCAGTTTGCACCAAACTTTACCTTCAATGTAACAATCCCCAGTTACATAATGATTCACTGTATGGTATATAAGAAAACTACATTTGTCTCTTCATTTCTTTGGTACTACATCCCATTTTTTTCATTATGAGAAATCCAGATTAAGAAATAATTTGTAAATGATTTACAAAATAATTTGTAAATAAGTAATAGCTGTTGGGAAACAACAATGAGATGTGGAATATGTTCCTCCATTTTTAAGTGTTTTATGGATCACTATGAGAAATATAATATCTGGACCAGATATTCCTGCAGGAATCTTGTTAGATTAAGATCTTCTGTGTTTAGATCAATAATAAATGTTGGATCAATACAGATGCAACAAAATATTTTTTTCACTTGTACATTTTATTTTTCATTCTTATCTGTAGACAGTGTGATTAGACGGAACTAATTAAAAGACTCTAATTATTTTTTGCAATTGTTATTACATAAAACCATAAGCTTTTCCTGACAAGTTTGGTCTGATGAGGCACGAGGAAGTGCTTGACATTATGCCATTGAAAATTAATTGCTCTCCATCTCTAATTTAAAACAACTCATGGAAGTGAATTGCTTAATATCCCCTTCGGAAGAGAAATACAAGATTGGGGCAGTGGAGGTAAGAAGCAAAAGGAAAACATTAAACCTAGGGCAGGAATTGTTTTAATAAGCTAATGTAATTTCACAAAACAATTCCGAGGCAGGATTAGGGCTGAAGTAAAACTCAGAACCAAAATCTCCTTTGAAACTTCTTGAATCTATTTGTACTAATGGATCCACTGAAAACTTCGGGCATTTGCACAAGAAGACAAGCTGGGAAAGCCCTTGAAGCAGCTAGCCACATGTTTTTCAAACTTAGCAACTTCTCCAGCATGCTGGCTGGGGAATTCTGGGAATTGAAGTCCACTCATCTTAAAGTTGCTAAGTTTGAAAAGCACTGAGCTAGACCAAGACCTACAGAAATTGTTATTGCCTCAACATTTCAGGAAAATGCACTTTATTCAAGCTATGGTGCTTCATGTAGCGCCACTTCAAATGGTTTCCACATCCCTAGCATATAAGCATTAATTTATATTATATGTTTTATACATAGTGGGAGAGTTTGCAGCCTCACAGTTATATCTTGCTGTGTAACATTCATATGGTTAAACTCTATGGGCATCGCCCTTCATGTCAAACAATCTGAGTTCATTATGTGGGCATTGCTAAGCAACAGAAATAGTGGAAACAAGAGACATAGCATTTCCCCATTGTTCAGGGATTCTAAACTACAAAAATGCAATTTGAAGTACAGCAATTGCTAAAATGTGGGAATTTTTGAAAGGAACAGATTTGCTGCCTACTGTTTTTAAAAGGACTGTAAGGTTGAAAACAAAGCACTGATGCACTAAGTGTCTGCAAATCTATTCTAAGCTGGTTGAGTTTCTGCCACAATGGCCTGCCTGCTTGGGTGTGACCTGAGTCCTGCCTTGCCAGCTGCCCTTTTGTATTCTTAGATTCATTATCAATGTGTCATGATGTTAGACAAGAGCTGAGCAATTCCAGCCTCTATATGTACCAGAACATTCAGACAATATATATGCCAGAATGCTCAGAAACTAAGTTGAATGGAAGTTTATACAGAGATAGAGATATAGATCATTCAAAAATTAATCTGGCTTCCATTTCTCAGTGTAAACAGAAATTTGGTATACCAAGGAAGCAAGGAATGGCTGTTGCTCCTCAGCTACTCCAAGTTGGTTTGCTTCTACCCAATCCATACTGAACAGGCAGAATATTATTCATGATTGACTTGCTAGTGTTTTGACTATTGTGGTGGTAGATTAATGTCCATCAGACTGATATCATGCTATTCATTAATGGAATAATAGCAGAGCTTTATTGCAGTGAAATAATATTCTTCTAGAGCACATTGCATTTCCCCAAGGATTCTTATTCTTGAAGGGCTTATCCTAAGAACAGGTATGACATTTAGAATAGGTATGGTGTTTAGAATTGTTTAGAAGCATAAGCCCTACCCAAGCACAGTGTGAAAATATGGTATTTGGTTAGGTCAAGGTCATTATGGGGAAACAGACTATGGGTGAGGTTGCTGATCACATACACAAAATATTTGAAGAGGAGCAGTAATACATGCAGGTGTCCAAGTGAATACATGGATTGCTCAGACAGCGTAGAGGACTGGGCTGTTAATATCTGCTCAACCTTCTCAGCTTCAGTTGGAAATCTGAAAGGGAGATATAGTCATGTTGGCTAGAATGAAAGTAAACCTGTGTGATCTAGAACCACAATAAACACCATCCTATATCATGCAAAGTACCTGATTCATATTTAAGTAACTTTTGATTTTTTTACATTTACCTATTTAGAATAAGCACCACATTTTTTTCCCTGTATTTTCTTCTGTTTTGTGAGCTGCATACAACAGCCCCATTTTCTACCCAGGTTTACACCCTGCATATGTGCAGCTCAATACCTAAACAGGCTGGCTGCATATCATCTTACTTCTATTAAGGTACAATGGTGAACATAAAAATCTGCAATCCCAAACTTGCCATGTTAAACTCTTAGGAGAAGAGGTACGATTACAGGTGAATAACTGTAATATTGGACAAGGGTGTAATCTATGTCAAAATATTGGATTTGGATGGGAAAAACAAAGTTTTTTTCTACATGAATAAGAGCTCCATGTGTGATCATGTTCCCACCATTTTCTCTCTCAGCCTAATATATTTATTAGGTAGGCTTTTGTTGTGGGGATAAAAATATGGGAGACATATTTAGCTGTCAAGGGGAAATAAATCTAAATACTTCTACTACAAGTAGGACTATTACCACTACTAACATAAGCAATTAACAGATGGCTCTATGCACATCTACTCAGATATCACTCCCTTTTTAGTCATTTATTCTTGCTTTTAGAGAAGTAGGCACAGATAATGGAGCAGAGTACATAATGTTAGAAGATCGGTAGTATCTGATAACTTATTCACATGAAGTACATTTGAAATCACTTGTCACATGCAGGATAGCGAGCTATGGAACAAAATTATCATGGTAATACTTGGCTTGTTCTCTAAAGTTTGAGACTTGGTGTACTTTTGCACACTGTGCACAAAAGGAAAATGGAGGCAAATGATTGATAATGATTCAACTTTATGTTTGCAGTTGTTCTTCAAATTATTGGCTAATATGTGTCTCTTATTCTTTGAGAGCAGCTTCTCTGCCAGCAATCGTTTTCTCAGCTAAGCTCTTCAATATGCTAAATTATTTGTCACTGGAGTATAATGTGAAGAGAGAGAAAGAAAAGGTGAGGGGACTTTTCAAGTTCTTCAAGGACTTAGTTTCCTGTACCAATAAGATATAACAATTTTTGATGGAAAAACGGCAGGCAAAGCACATATCCCAGAAGTGGGGGAGGGAAGTAATTACAAAGTGATTAGAACATATAAAGCATGATATATATAAGACAATTGCAATATACTGTTGAAAGAAGAATTGCTTAACTGTACCAATACAACATTGTAAAACAAAATCAAAAGGTCTCAGAGTAAACTAGTTGAATTGTTAAGTGTATTATTATAGCCTGCCATTCATCAGTCACATGGGCAATTAACTGGATTCTGTGGAGGACACCCAAACAGTAGGCTACAGTGCAAACTCTATAGGATTATACAGAAAGGTTAATTAACTCTATTTCAGAAGTATGCATTTTATTCCCACAATGAGTATCAAATACTAAATTAACTACATACCAATGGAACTCAGGACATACATTTATCACAATATACTAGTTTGTGGTTCAGCGTTCAGAATATTTATGTGAACAACTTAATGCTATAAATAAGGGACAATTAAATCCTTAGCATTCTAAATGAAATGTAAGGCCTGACTATATAAATGGGTCAACAGAACTAAGTAAACGAAAAACAGGCAGAAGGCAATTGGACAACTCTGCTGGTTAGTCTCTCAGTGATATGTAGTAGATTTTCAAGGTTTCTAAGCTAGTCTTGTTCTGTTGTGGTTGTTACGGTTTTTGTTTACAGTGATAAAAAAAAAAATTCTACCATGCTTGATTGTATAGTAACCACTATTACTTGTCTCAGCACTTGTGTGTTCTACCTGTAAATTATGACTATCCATTAGGTCTTTATGTAACTTACTGCCTCGTTTAAAGTTTTCTACTAAAATCCTCTATAATATTTCATAAGTTGATTTACAATTGTGCACGCAAGGTCATGGAACCAAGCTGTAATGAATTCTGGTTATGGGACCATCATTTTGCTTATGGATCCAGCTGGACCCAGCACTAATTTGCATTTGACTCTTTTGATAGGTCTTGGGGTTTTAAAATCATATCATCCACAATGAATATGAACCCTGTCTACCTTTGATGTAGAGTCCTTGCTTGGACTGATACATGGAGAGTATAAGAGGAGGGCAATGTTTGCTATGGAACTGGCTGAGGGAGGTTTTGTGTTGGTTCTAGATGAAAGCATTTATTGTAGGGTTCAGAAATACTGTATCAATCTGGTAGGGGAAAGAATCATTGGAATTCCAAAGGGGGGGGGGACAATTAAATCTATCATCATCCATTTCCTCCAAGTGACATTGGCAATGAAAATATGGGGAAAACTGATAGGGCAAACATGTTGCTATCTTCTTCAAAGCCATTAACTGAGTAGAAAAGAATCAAATCAGGAAGTGGAGTAGGTGTAAATGAGGTAATTGGGTAAAGGTAATACTGTAATTCTCAAAATTGAAAAGTCTGCAAAAATCAAACATTTGATACAAAGAAGAGAGTAAGAGGATGAGGGGATAATTTTAATGTCCAGATAATCATGAGATAACAAATGTCTGTACTGAAAAACATGCTATGAAAATGTACACATTGACAACACTCTTTTCAGCCCCTCCCCCCCAAAAAAAACCTTTAGGTAGGCATCTATAGGTGACAGAAGAATGATGACATGTATGCAGTGACATAATGATGTTCATTTTGTCACTTGGTCCCTCCTCCTCAAACCTATGGCTTTCATTGAAAGAAATTTTGAGTCCAAATTGATAAAGCAATACTCACAGTTCCAAGATGCACCAATAATGCTGTTTTCCAATTACAGGCAGGTTTAGTGTCTGTGCCAGAGCCTGGTTCTATCTCCTTAATTTCTTTATGATTTTTTTTTCCTCCCTGTGGACCTGGCTCTACCCGTTCTCAGAGACCATTTTAAATCAGCCTGGCTAACAAAATCTAATAGCAAACTCCAGTCCTTCAGACTTTCTTTAGAAAGTCTCTGTCCATTAGGGCTTGAAAATGCCAGGACTCATCTTAAACAATACCTGGGATATTGATTTTCAGACCAACCTAGTATCCAACCCTACATGTATGGATTCTTCTCAAATGGACATGTGCCATCATCTTGTTGTTTTGTTGTTTATTCATTCAGTCGCTTCCAACTCTTCATGACTTCATGGACCAGCCCACGCCAGAGCTTCCTGTTGGTCGTCAACACCCCCAGTTCCCCCAGGGATGAGTCCGTCACCTCTAGAATATCATCTATCCATCTTGCCCTTGGTTGGCCTCTCTTCCTTTTGCCTTCCACTTTCCCAAGTATCAGCATCTTCTCCAGGGTGTCCTTGTAATGATTGCCTTAATCCAAGGCACTCAGAATTTTCCTCCAACACCACAGTCCAAAAACATCTAACTTCCTTCTCTCAGCCTTCCTTATGGTCCAGCTCTCGCAGCCATATGTTACTATGGGGAATACCATTGCTTTAACTATGCGGACCTTTGTTGTCAGCGTGATGTCTCTGCTCTTAACTATTTTATCGAGATTTGTCATTGCTCTTCTCCCAAGGATTAAGCGTCTTCTGATTTTGTGACTACAGACACCATCTGCAGTAATCTTTGCACCTAGAAATACAAAGTTTGTCACTGCCTCTATGCTTTCTCCCTCTATTTGCCAGTTATCAATCAAGCTGGTTGCCATAATCTTCATTTTTTTGAGGTTTAGCTGCAAGCCAGCTTTTGCTCTTTCTTCTTTCACCTTCATCATAAGGCTCCTCAGTTCCTCTTCGCTTTCAGTCATCAAAGTGGTATCATCTGCATATTTGAGATCGTTAATGTTTCTTCCAGCAATTTTAACTCCAGCCTTGAATTCCTCAAGCCCAGCACATTGCCTGATGTGTTCTGTGTATAAGTTGAATAGGTAGGGTGAGAGTATACAGCCCTGCCGTACTCCTTTCCCAATCTTAAACCAGTCCGTTCTTCCGTGGTCTGTTCTTACCGTTGATACTTGGTCATTATATAGATTCCTCAGGAGGCAGACAAGATGACTTGGTATCCCCATACCACTAAGAACTTGCCACAATTTGTTATGGTCCACACAGTCAAAGGTTTTAGAATAGTCAATAAAAAAGAAATAGATGTTTTTTTTCTGAAACTCCCTGGCTTTTTCCATTATCCAGCGGATACTGGCAATTTGGTCCCTAGTTCCTCTGCCTTTTCTAAATCCAGCGTTTATATCTGGCAATTCTCGCTCCATGAATTGCTGAAGTCTACCTTGCAGGAACCTGAGCATTACCTTACTGGCATGTGAAATGAGTGCCACTGTTCGATAGTTTGAATATTCTTTAGTGTTTCCCTCTTTTGGTATGGGGATATAAGTTGATGTTTTCCAATCTGATGGTCATTCTTGTTTTTTCCAAATTTGCTGGCATATAGCATGTATTACCTTTACAGCATCATCTCGCAAGATTTTGAACAGTTCAGCTGGGATGCCGTCATCTCCTGCTGCCTTGTTATTAGCAATGCTTCTCAAGGCCCATTCACCATCAAAGCTATCCCCAATATTGTTACCCTTCCTATACAGATCTTCCATATATTCTTGCCACTTTTTCTTGATCTTTTCTTCTTCTGTTAGGTCCTTGCCAACTTTGTTTTTGATCATACCCATTTTGCCTAGAATTTACCTCCGATGCCATCATCTTATCTATCTTCAATTCAAATTCTGAAATTTCATTGGGCTTTCACCGTGGACAGGCTGGATGTGCTACCCTCTGCAGTTCTGTGGGGGCAGTATAAAAACATCCCTTTTCAGCAGTGCTTATGCTCATGTGGAGATGGCTTTGTGGAATCCCTAAGCCATATATTCCTTTTTTGCTTTCTATAGGGAATCAAAGACGATATATATTTATCCCATATTAAAGAACTACCCTGGTAGATAGTAAAATGTCTGTCACTGCTTCTATCTGACTAGGACCCTGATACTCTATCTTTCCAGGTTGCCTGATTTTCTGCTATCATTTGTTGTATCTGTCCTAACTGCAGCTGATGTTTAGCATAAATTTTGATGATTGCCACTATTTGTACTACAATTACTATAAAAATGCAGTTTATGTAATGTTAGTGCATATTTTAAGTTTTGTTAATAATTGCAGGTCTATGTATTTCATTCTTGTGCTTTCTGGCCTAAAGGCCATAATAAAGGTTTGATTTGATTTTAAGTCAAAGAAGGGCATGGAGAGGGAAATTTCAAACATTCTCCTGTTTAAAATTACCACCTCTGATACACCTCAAACCCCCTTGCTTTCCTTCACTTCTGAGTTTGTGAAGCTTTGTGTTTGAGACAATGGCAAGCAGAGGCATCCACAGAAACTGGTGGTGTCATCAAAATGATAAAATGAGCATCTCAGCATTGTGATGCAAGCTCCACCCCTTGGACAGAGATACAAAAGGGCTGGAGCTGGACCAGATGCCTTTTCTTTCAGGAGGAAAACAGTTAGAAGTGAAAACTCACCACTGGGTAGCAAAGGCATATTGTATTCAGTTTAGATAGCATGAACTTTTCTTTTTCTCCCTTCTTTTTTTCCTTTCTTTTTTTCTTCTGATGGTGCTTTCATCAGCAAAATGGCTGGGAAAAGATTGTCCATCCTTCTGTATTCCCCCATAGGATTAAAGATTCTGCTGGGCTCCCACTCCCTGAGAATGTTTATGGTGGTGGTGAAGAGAGGAAAAACAAAACCAAAAACCTCCATATGAAATAGAATTTCATGGGTGTTTTGCCCATTACCTTTTTATTGATTTTATTGATTTTTATTATTTTTAATTTTTATTTATTTATTTATTTATTTATTTTTATTTATTAGGGATAATGATTAGGGGAGTGGAATGGTAAAGAATATGTACTATATATTATAGTAATATATATATATATATATATATATATATATATATATATATATATATATAGTGAGCCAATTGCAATGAAATTTCATTTTAATGTGCACCTTGGTTTATAGTGGAATGACAATAAAAGTTTATCCTATCCTATCCTATCCTATCCTATCCTATCCTATTCTTTATTTATTCCCATAAATTACAATATCCAGATTTTTGGCAAGACTATGTCCTCATTTTGAGCAATACATTCACTGTCCCTCTTTTTCTCTTATTCATAGTTGAGGAAATTATCTAATTCAGGCTGCTGAATACTTGTTAAAACAATCCTTGAACAGGTTGTAGAGAAATATAATGTGTGAGAGATATAGGTCACCATGATTTCCCCTTTTCTTTTCCTTTTAAATTAAAAGAGATATCTAACATTTTTATATAGGACTAATGCCAAGGTTGTCTTTTTTGAAGACATATGCATCTATAACAGCTGTTTTTTTTTCCCTCAGTGCTCTAGGGGATATTTGAACAGGTGGAGCTAATTATCTATTCCTGTCCCAGTTAATCTTACAATAAAATGGTTAGATGTGAAGGACTATTGACATTATCACTACTGAATGTCTTTTTTCTGATGCTGTGGTTCATTGGTTTACCAGAGCCCTGCTTAACGACACTGATGAATCCAGTGAATAAGATAAAATAGAACCAATGTGAGGCCAAACAGCTTTTAGAATGCATAATTATACCTACTGCAAAGTAAGAAGACTTTGTTATCTCTATTGCATCAAGTAGCCTTATACTGTAGCTATAGTTGTATGAATATTAGTGCCATCTCCCTCAGGAAATAGTCTACAGTTGATATTACAAATTTGCAGAGCACTTGGAGGTTAAACTAACTACTGTCATTTTTTTTCCAGTTGACACAAAGTGTCTACTACACCATCTTATCCACTTTCTAGAATCATTTTCAGTTTTTGATGCTTGAAGATTGTGGTAGATACTAGTCGTATTTTGTCTTACCATTTTCCTCCTGACACTTGCCCATAATAATTCATCTGAGCTAGCTTTTGAATATTCATGCATGATTTCAGGCAGCAGTGAATACATAATTGGATGAAGGGATGGTCTTGGCTGGCCTTAGGAGATGGCATGGCATATCTGAAAGCAAATAACTACAAAATCTCCACAGACTAAGAAGAGTAAATCTTCACTCCTTTGGCAAGGTAATCTAATGGTGATGATGGTCTAGCTACAAGCATTTTTGGACAATACTTATTTTCTAGACCCGCAAAATGTTAGTGTTCTAACTTGATGATGGGACAAAATTGGTCTTTGTCTCCTTCATAAATTATATTCATTGAGAGTATCACTCAGTTATTCTTTCTGGATATCTGAATGTTGTTGATACTCCTCTGTATATTTATCTATCTATCTATCTATCTATTTATTTACTTATTTATTTATTTATGTATTTATGCATTTATTTATTTATTTGTATTTCAGATTTCCATCACTGCCCATCTCCCCCAAAAAGGAACTGTATAAGTTCCATGGGTTGGAAACTGGCAGCACTCCTATGCAGTGACTATCCCGTTATCTGAAGGATAGATCCCACATCACAATAATGGGAAATTATAGGTTGTGGGATGCCTCGAGGTACCAAATGGTCTCTGCCATTAATACCTTTAGGAAGACACTAAGGGTGATCATTAGAAAGTTTTGATCAAAATATAATCCATATGCTCCTGATACCCAACACTGTTTCACTGAAACATCAAAATAAAGGCATACATGATTTAAATCCGGGCTTTAATATAATCTGAGGTGTGTTCTGGATCCATCATTGTAAGAGAAATCTCAGATGATCTCTGTGACCTAACTTAACAGCCGACACAGCTGTGCCCACTCTCAGTATAACTTGTGAGAATTATCTAGACAGGAGAGTAAGAATGCAGAAATGCAAAAAAGAAGCAAAACAAAACCTACTTTCCAACAGATGAAACAAGGACAAGTGAGGAAAGGAATCCCAAGATATATTTTCATAGGGGCCAGAACTATAAAAGTGCATGAAGGACTTGGATTACAAATAAAGTTTGTAACATCTCTCTGGCCTGCACAGAAATTGTCTGATATGACTGCTATATTCTATATGCAATAAATAATTAGTTTCTAACTTATCCCTTCTTCCTGTTTAGTCTCTTCCTGGACAGGGATAACTTTCTCTACCTTCTGAATGCTCTTCCCTCAATTTACCTGAATATTCCTTGCTTATAATTAAAATGCATCCTTATCACTAGAACAGAGCCTGTAGAGTTATTTGCAAAAGCTATCATAAGAGAATGCAAACTAATACACAATTTGCATTAACAACAAAGTTCAGAATATTATTTTAATGGAGCAATTATAGTTTCTGGAATGAAGTGATTATTGAACAAGAAATGAGAACTATGCCTTCATTATTACTGCCTCTATAGAAGGCAATCTTTCTTTAATAAACAAACAAAACAAAATACAGCCCCATATGTAAATTGTTACAAATATTAATATCCAATTACTTCAGAATTAAATATATATTTAAATTTAATTAATTAAATTTAATTAAAGTACTACATGACAACTGGCTTTGCAATATTGTTCCTACAATAAAATATATATTTTAATTAAACAAGCCAGAATGAATGGTATGCAATAATAATAATAATAATATAAAACAATATACCATGCTTTACACCCAAAAAGTACTTGCCAAGAACTGAAGGAGCCAGAGGATTCTTACAGGTGAAACAAACTGTGGAGGAAGAAAAACATGGCTTGAATGACTATATTAAGAAAAGTGAAGAACCCCTATTGAAGGAAGTCAATCTAGGAAAGCTTTTGAAAACAACAAAGCTGAAGGCTGAATATAGAAAAAGAAACACTCAAAAACTGATTTGATAATTGGACAAACAAGCCAATGCATGGTCAATACTTGAAGGATATAGAAGGGAAAGGCAATAAAAGAACCCACATGGAGCTGATTAAGGCCAAGAGTTTTAAAGAAAGAAACAGAAGGCTTTATTTTAGTGGTTCAAGAACAAGCTTTGCTGGCCAATTGCATGAAAACAAAAATTCATCATGTAACAAACAACAGTCGCCTTTGCAGTGAAAAGGGTGAAACAATTGACCATCTGATCAGTGGCTGCAGCAAAATTTCACAAACTGACTATAAGCAGCATCATGGCTGCATTGCCAAAATTATGCATCGGGCACTTTGCAAAAGGTTTGGATCTGAATGCAGTAAGAACCACTGGGACCATCAAGTTGAGAAGGTTTTGGAAAATGAGTGGGTGAAGATCTTATGGGACTTTAAGATCCAAACAGACATGTTATGAACAAGGTCCCTGTCTATTTGGATCTATAAATTCCATAAGATCTTCACCCACTGCACCTTGTTCATAACATGCCTAACACAACAGTCATTGAAAAGAAGAAAGTCTGGTTCACTGACGTCGCTACACCGGATGATGCGAGGATTGAGGAAAAACAATCCAAAAAAATTATAAAATGCTGGGACCTGCAGACTGAAGTTAAACACTTATGGAAAAAGAAGTCCACTATTAGAGCAATCTTGATTGGAGACCTTGGACTCCCTCAATATTTGGAATTTTTGAATTTATCAGACCTGGACACTCTTAATTTTACAAAAAAAAAAAAAAAAAAATACCCTGCTTGGAACTGCTTATATCCTCAGATGCTACCTTAATAATTCTTAGTTCCTTGGTTAGGACTTGAATTATTAAGTTTTCACAGTCTGACTGTGAATCTAATTGTAGATTACAATAATAATAATAGTAATAATAATTGAAATGGCATGAAAACATTTTAGAACATCTGTGTTGAAGTGTAAATATTTCATAGTAGGCATGCAGACCTATCCCCCTGAGTCTCTTTTTTGAGACAGCAAACTTATCATATTTTTGAAAAGCAACTAAGGGGGAATAGACTGCACCAGATGTGCCATTTCATTCATAGAGAGGAAGGCCCAGCCCTGCCACCAAAGATACTTCTGATATGATGGTGGACACTTCTGCTACCATGTCTATTCTGCCAAAAGCAGCACATCAAGGGAAACTAAATGCACATAGGATACAACTCTCCCAATATTTTAAAGCACCCATATTTGATGTTATTTTTCTCACAGCGATATAGCTTTGTACAAGAACTTGCTTTCTTACCTCTTTTTTATAAGCTCTTTTGATTTTTATTTTTTTGGTAGCATTTCGCCACCTTACAATTTAAATAGATGGATGACTTAAAAACAACAACAACGACAAGATGGGTAACAAGAGGAAAAAAAAACAATATATAGAGATAAAAATATATATTTAAATATTAGGAGAAGGATATTATTATTATTATTGTAGTATTTAAAAGAAACAGAAGAAGAGAAAGATGAGGGCATAAAAACAGCAAATAAAACTTTTCAATCAAAATTCACTAAAATTGCTAAACAATAATATTCCAAAAAAGGAACAACTTCTATCTGTTATGGAAAGACCTGATAATGACCAGAAATAAATCCTATTCACCACCACTTTATATTTTATTCCTTATATTTTTGTATATTTATTTATTTGTTTATTTATCACATTTTTCCACCACCCAGAGTCATTGTTGAGATAGGTGGTGGAAAAATGCAATAAATAAGTAAATAATAAATAAATATTTGTAATATGAGAGAGAGAAAAAAAAAATGGTTCCTAATTTCATCATCTCCTCTACAGAAATACCTAATTGGGAATTGTAGAATGAAGAGCCCCATGGCACCTTAAAGACCAAGACATTTGTATGACATAAAGCTTCATAGATTATAGTTTCCACTTCTTGACTTGTCTCATCTTAAATCTCATGCAAGTGGTGAAAGGTGGGCAAAATAATCCACAAAAAGTAAGAAACAGTGAAAGCGTTCAAAGTTACAATTATCCTGGCTGAAGCCATTTGTTATATCATCCAGGTTCAAGTGAGGTTATCATTCCAAGTATCTTAGAGAAGTCTCCCCATCTCCCCAATACAATTAATTCTTAACTTCCCATTTTGGGATAAAAGTTCTGAGTCCTCCCCCTGCCCCTCCCTTTATCTCTACAACCCATTTTCAGAAGGTGTCTTCAAGAGCTGTAGAATAATTCCACTCACCTGACCAGAATCTATTCCCTTTACACAGTTGGTAACACAGGGAATTCAATCCTTTGCTTGCAGAAATGGTCCTTAACAAACATCAAGCAGAGCCATTATCTCTACACATGGCAGTGGGTATGGTGAACATCTGCAGTCTCTCTGAAGAATTTAGCTTGTTATCTCTCCAACAAATAACAGCAAGAAAAAATGACAACTGGGGTGTAACTGTGCTAATGAGCAGATATTATCTCATGAAGGTTGTCACACATTACAGCCATATGACTCTCAACAAAGCGGGGAGTAATGGAACACTTTTGCTTGTACCCCTTGAGCTTTTCAGATACCTGCCTTCTTGTGGGAGAGAAATAAAATAAAATAAAATAAGACCTCAAAGCCTGAAGCGGCAACGTTTTCTGATTAAGCAATTAAAATGCCATTTAGCCTCATTTTATTTCTTTCTGAAAGGTCCTACACATTTTAATGGCTTGCCCCTTTAAGCTACAATCTGATGGCAGGCTTTGTTTCTCCAATAAAATCCCACATACTCCCCTGCCTGAGCTATGCTAATTCCTTGTCAGTGAGTTTAATTAGCCTTTTGGCCTTCCACTGATTAAGATGCACTCTGTTTCACCCTCAAACCATGCCGGTCTTTTTGCTGATGGTCAGCAACACTGTCGGATTTTCAGCTAAAATAAAAGTCATATGGGACAATGGAAGACATTTCTGCTTTAGCTTCAGTGACACACTGATGTATTTTCCCCTAAACTTTTATAAAGAGGTGGGAGCAATCTGGAAACTTGGTTAAAAATGGGATATGTGCACTATTTTAGAAATAAATAAATAAAACAGTGCAAAAACTAGAAATGAAAGTCTTATTCAGATCATAAGTAGCTTCTTCAAGTCAGATGATTGATGTGGCACAGAACCACTTGTAGTCAAATAAATAAATACATGAATAAAATAATGGCTCTAGGAATTAAGCTTCAAGAAACTGGGGTCTCAGTCACTGGTCTTCAGAGGTCTGCATTATGGGTGTGCAGAGCTTCAGATTCAAAGGCCAAATGGTACTTCTGTGTGCATAAAGCCAAAACAAAAAATGGCTCTTCAATTTCATAATCCAAACAGAGCTTTTCTGGAACTATCTGGCAGCTGGAAAGAGCAACCATACAATCCCCCTTCAAGATTCAGCTGTTTTAAGGAATTGTCAATGTGCATTTAGAAGCAGCTTTTCACTGTTGAATCTGAGTGCTGCACAGCAGGACTAATACACATTCATGACTGTATTAGTTCAATCTGTTGAGAGGCCTTTGCACAGGACCATTTGCAAGGGCCAAACAGTGATGCAGTAGCCATCTGTGTGCATATGCTTGGCAGCTCCCTTTACACATTTGAATGAATATATATGTAATGTTATTTCTTGCCTTCCCTGCTTCACATGTGTTCAGAAAAATCTCATAGGATTCAAGATGCTTGGGAAACAACCCTGAATCAGAACATTGGTCTATCTTGCTCTGTGTTGGCAACATCTGAGGTTCTCAGCATTCCCTGAAGCACCAATGTTCCTGCAGATACAGTTTTGTTGGCCTTCATGCTCTGCCAGAAACAGATGGATAGCTCAATAGTAATAGAACTATCCAAAAGAATTAGAAATGCAGGTACTGCTATTGTACAGAGTCAGACCACTAGGCTCTCTAGCAATATACAGTATACTAGCTGACACCATCTCTTTGTCTGTATTTAACAGAGGTCCATTGCTAAAGAGTTTATTTATTTATTTATTTATTCATCTATTTATTTATTTATCAAATTTATCACCTCCCATCTCCCAAAAGGGACTCTGGGTGGCTCACAACAAAACATAGATAAAAATATAAAACTATAAAACACCACAATACAAATACAATAAATATAATAAAAAATCTCAATGGCTAAAAGTTCTTTATGATTTGCAGGCAGAGCTGGGTCCTTCTAAGAAACTAACCATCCCCAGGAATGGCTACTCTCCCTCCCACCCCAGGCATAATTACAGAACCAGGTCTTCAGCTGTTTCCTAAAGTCCAGGAGGGAGGGAGCCAATCTCACTTCCGGGGGAAGGACATTTCAAAGGCCAGGTGCTATTGCAGAGCAGGCCCGCCTCCTGGACCCCGCCAGATGGAATTCTCTTGCAGACGGGGTCCGTAGCATGCCCTCTCTACATGACCGGGTGGGACGGGCTGATGTATTGGGGAAGAGACGGTCCCTGAGTTTGCTTCTGCCTTGCTTTTAAAGGAAGTCTAAATGAATGATTTTTTTTTTTCTCTCTTCCAATGCTTTGCCCTACAGGTACAGTGTAAGCATTAAACTACAATTGTCAGATGGTAGACACTAGTCCAATCTAAAAGGAACACATTGACTCTATCGACAAATGAAACAATTTCCCCTTTTTGTTTCAGTTGCTCTAAACTATTACATAGCAATAGCAAAGGCAATTTAACATGAATACAGTGCAAGCTAAAAAGTGCCATCTTAGTTTTCTCACAATCAAAGTATAATAACATTAGCTGTAGTTGTACACATGACAAAAGACTAATAGTAGATTTATGCCTATTGATTACTTCAGTGAAAATCTCTATTTTATTACATGTTAGAGAAGCTGATTGGGCACAACTGCTTTAATGCCTCCCTTAAATGAAAAGTCATTTTTTTTTTTTGCTCTGTCAAGGCTATAATTTACATTTACTGCCTTTCCATTTGAAATGAGGTCCATGAATTTCATACAGTATCTGCAGTAAGGTAGTTCCATATCCTACCTGAGATGTTCCTTCCTTAGACCTGTAAGGGAAATTATTGCAGAGGTTTGATATATTATCTTTTTCATTCCTTGTCAGCAAACACAATTTTCATGATAGAATAACTTTAGCAATTCATAAATAAAACCTTTGACTGATCTATTATTGGTTGGCATGTTTGCATTTTTTTTAAAGGAAAGTGGCAGTAAGGCTTGAAAAGACTGACTGAGTGTGGTTCCCCTCAGTACAAATGTCCTGTTCCTTTCAGTTTATAAACCTATCAGGCTGGGAGTGACAGGACTTTTGGTTCTCCGGATGGTGTTAGGAGCAAATCCCTGTCAGTTACTGTTTATCAGGAACAATGAGAATTGTAGTCACATCTGGATAACTACATATCGTGCATTTCTGGTATAAACTGTTGGAATATACAATCACTCCATTCAGGTCTTGATGAGAAGGAGGAACCCCAAATACTAGAGTAATCTAGGAAAATATTCTGAGAAAATTGAGACAAGAACAGTTAAATATTATTGGCATGTCTTAGGCAAAAAGTATTTTCTCATTGGTTTTAATTTGCATGTTTACAATTGTTTACATGCAAGTCTAATCTCTAGAAATAAAAGCCTAAAGAGCTGTAAAATCGTCCATTGTGAGTCCATGGGCACCTATTGAGGGACAGTGGGGGGAAGACAGCAAATCACATATGTATGATGCTATCATGCTAACGTCCTGACCTGCACAGTGGTATCACAACTCAGGATGCAAACATGTAATGATGGCATTTGTGATGATGTCACTGAACACATGTCATCATTTGGGATGTAGGCCTAATTAGGTTTTTTATGTTGCCTAACAACCTGACTCTCTCTCTCTCTCACACACACACAGAGATATACATTGTTCTGTCTTCCTGATCCTACTCTGCTGGGGATTCTCATTTAACTTTTAAACTGTAGTACTTATTTCACTTATTCATCATGCAAGTTTTGCAAAGTTTTAGGTTGTTAGTTTCAGGCTGTTATTCAACTATTTTGCTAACATCCAGTTGTCCTGAGGAAAGGAAAGGATAAAATATATGTAGATACTGTTCTAAGACAAAGTGAGTTTCATACTTAGCTGTGTCTGTCGATCTCTGAATTGCAGCTGGATGAATCTTGAGCTAATGCATCCCTTTGGCTTTACCCAACCCATTGGTCCTATGGTTATGTCCAAATGTCATTTCTCATAGAGTCTAATAATAATAATAATAATAATAATAATAATAATAATAATAATAATAATAGTGTTTGTGTGTGCATGAGAGAGAAAGAAGCTGGTGTTTATCATCATATTTTGTTCTTAATCAAGAGTTGAAATATTTAAGAGTTATCATCTGAAGTCAAAATGTTTAAGGCTGTGAAATGACGGCAGCAAGATATATGCCTTGTAAATATTTAATTATGCATCTTCTTGAAGTCTGATGCTATGATTCAGGACATGATTCAATTAAATCAAGCTTCCCCTGACTAAGAGGGAAATTGAGAGTAAAAGTTATTTCACCCACACACAGATTTGCTTCTGCATCTAATACAAAGCAGATCTTAAAAATTAAAACTTCCATTTCAGTGTGACCTTGCAAGAAACAAAAGGGTATGGTTGTCTCTCTGTTGATAGGGAGGGATGGGAGGGGAGGGAGGGAGGGAGGGAGGGGGGAAGGAAGGAAGGGTTCCTAAACAGGAATCAACCATATGCTAATGAACATTATCTAGTATAACCCAGTTTGGGCTCCAAACATTCAGATGGTCACCAGAGACATTGAAAAATCTAACTCTAACTCCTATCTATTCTGTATCTGAAATTTTATAGTCTATATATGCTAGCCCTACATTATCAGAGCATTCTTATTATTAGCCTTTTAAATAATGTTTTTATCAATATTACTGCAATTCTTTGTTTAAGTCTTAAGAGACGGAATGCCAATAAAAATAGCCATCTCTAATCTTTGACCCATCTAATTTTGCATGATTTAAAATGAAAACAATGTATGCAGAATCATTGGGTTAGCCTGAGATATAGACATGCTATGGAAATCCATGGGAACTAGACGTACCAAAATTAAGCCCATGGGTTCCAACATGTCTACTCCAAACATGACTAAGTCTGCATTCAAGGAGATAGATGGTTCAGCATACTTTAGATTGTACTATCACAGACTGCAGAGCTACAGACTAACTGAATATTTTCCTACAGAAAAAGTTATATGCATATCATAAGATAGCAAGCAACAGAGAACAGTTCAGTTAATTTAAACTCCAATAAAATATATATTGTGTTTAGATTGCAATCATATATGTACTAATCCAGAAATACCTTACTAAATATAAACAGCCTGATTTCTGAATAGGCATTGTAATGGATGCCTCGTTTCCCAATAAGGCACGGACTCACTTAGATGGGGCTAAGGATTTCCGTTTATTGAATACAGAGTGCACGCATGCAAAAAGATGGGAATGCAGGCGTGGTTGCGGGGTACCCCGTATATACCCGCGTGGTGGACCTTGTCCTCCTCCACCCCCTATTGTCCCACAAGCTAGATCCAGATCCTTGATGGGCGATCTGGAAACGATACCAGTCTGTTGATGGGCGATTAGGGTGATCACCGCCGGTTTCCTCTGTCTTCTCTCCTTGTCCGATGCAGGTGCGTCCCCCGGGGGAATGTGTGGAAGTTCCGCCGATCTGTTGATGGCTCCTCTGGTCCGGGCAAAGGCGTGCCTCCTTTGTCCTTGTGATTGCTTTTAGTGTTTGAGTGCTTAAAGGATTAGGGTTATCCCTTCCTCCTTCCTGAAAGGCATGTTCCCTGTTGTGATGCATGGATGCCTTGCAATGGGGAACATGACGGGCATGTACAATGGATAAGGAGAACATAGGGTATTCTACATGTTCTTGTACTATGATGATACAAATATTAGCCACATTGGTGCCATAGGTGTGCTATATTTGGAAGGCCACAGATACATCATCCATTGTTTTTAGGGTTATGCTGTTAATACCTATTCATAAGATTTGGATGCTGTTCTTTCAGGCTGAGCACCAGGTGGGGGTATAAGAGACCAATGCTAGAACAGCTAAAAGTTTCATCTTTTTCTTCATCTTGTTTAAAATGTTATCTCTTCCTGCCAGTTATGTTTATTATATGCCAAGACATTAATATTTATTTATTAACTGATTTATTTCCATCTTAATTTCTGTCCTTCAGATGAAACTTTGTTCCACAATTCATAAACTGGATTTAACAAAATACAGTTTCCTTGGTTCCTTATTCTGGATTAGCTTTTCCTTTTGGGCCTAACATGGGGGGACAAAGTGAATAAATCTGAAACGAATTGGCAGAATCTTCCTTCTCAGGTATCTACATAGCTGAGTTAAGCAGTCTTAGCTATTGATGCCAAGTCAAATTTATTTTCGACAGCATTTAAAGACCTTTTTATTTGCCCTTTCCTTTTAGAGTGTTAACTCTGTAGTCCTATAGATTGTTGAGGTTTTCCTACAAACAGATTAAGCTGCTATTATACCTAATCATTTGGCCAGGTGAAGGGGTTATATTTGATTGTCTCCTCTCACGTGCTTCATGCAAAATAGCCCGGGGGGAGGAAACCTGCCCGGACTTTTTTCTCACTTCCTCTTTTCTCTCTGCCGGCAATGTAGGCAAGCAAGGCTTGCTCCAAAGGGAGCTAAGTCCTTTAAATATGTTTTGTTTTTTGTTTTGCTTTCTGTAAATAAATTATTTTTATAGAAATGCTTAGTGTGTGACTTTTTTGACCTCTCCTGGGCTAAAGGCTTTCCCAGCATCTGCCAACAGGTTATGTGCCCAGTAAAACAGCCCAGTAAAACCCAGAGAGAAAAGAGAGATCAGCTCCACACCTCATGCACAATTTAAAGGCAGGTAGCAAAGACCTGTGAAGATTTTCTTTGGAGCCACCTGGAGATTTTCCAGCAACTGCCGGTCTGCAGGACAAAGAAGCTAGCTGAGGTGACTTGCAAAAGAAGGAAGAAGCCATGGCTACCTCCCAGCCCTCAGCGATGCCTCTGGAGCGCCTATCAGAGACCAAATATTTGAATTGGGCCCTGAAGATGGAGATGTATCTTCGCAGAGAGAATCTTTGGCTGCAAATTGGTGAGCAAACCCCCCAAAATCCCAGTGCTGAATGGCTGAGACAGGATGAGCGGGCTAGAGCCACCATTATCCTGGGAGTTGAGGACAATCAGCTAGTTCACGTGCGAGGCATGCAGTCTGCAAAGCAACTTTGGGACGCTTTGAGAGACTTATATGTAAAGGCAACAGCAGGGAGTAAAGTTACTCTGATGAAAATGCTGTACAGAGCCTACCTTGCAGAAGGAGATAGCCTTCCTGAGCACCTGCATTATATTCAGCAGCTGTTTGTTGAGTTGCAGGAGAGAGGAATGGAATTTACACCTCTCACAAAATCATATATCCTCCTGTCCTCACTAAATGCAATGTGGGACACGCTGATTTGTACCCTGGAGGCTATGCCTGAAGCAGACCTCACCCCATCATATGTTACACAGCGCTTACTCGCTGAATGGGAGAAGAGAGAGGAAAGATCCCCCCCCATCTCTTCTGGAAAGCTGCAAGACCAGAAAATGAGGGAAAAGAAGGGAAAGGAACCTGAGGCCACAGCGCTAGCCAGCCAGCGATGCTTCACTTGTGGTTCAGCTGGACATTTGCAAAGAGACTGTGCCATGAGACCCAAGAGTAGAAAGACAGAGCAGAAGAACACAAGGGCAACACAGAAGGAGGCTCTTCAGACAACCCAAATTGCACAGGTTGCTGAGAAGGGTAATTCTGATGTATGGGTGTTAGATTCTGGGGCCAGTTGTCATTTATGTAATTGTAAAAGCTCTTTTGTGTCACTGTCTAAAACTGAAAGACAAAGTGTATCTTTGGCTGATGGGTCTGTGACCAAAATTATGGGACAAGGTGACTTGTCTTTATCCTGCTTAGGAGAAACTGTAAAAGGTGTGTTATATGTGCAAAATTTACAATCAAACCTTTTATCTGTGGCACAATTGGCTGCAACAGGGTATATCATAACATTTAAGAAAAATGGTTGTGAGATACGAAAAAATTGAAAATTGTGTGCTACTGGTATGTTAAAAGACTCCTTGTACATTGTGCAAAATGCAAGGAAGCCAAGCTGCAAGGCTGCAGTTGGCAACACGCCATATCATGACCAATGTGTACACCTGATGCACAGGAGATTTGGTCATGCTAATTTCAAGTATATAGCACAAATGCCACAGCTGTGTGCTGACCTAAAGATAAAACCCTGTGATAAATACTTAGACTGTGTAGTTTGCAAAGAATGCAAAACACTAAAAGCTCCTGTGAGTAAGCACAGTGACAGAGTTACAACTAGACCTTTGGAAATTGTACACTCTGACATTATTGGTCCTTTTGCTCCAAGTCTTGGACAAGCAAGGTATGCAATGACCATCATTGATGATTTCTCAAGATACACATTTATCTACATCTTAAAACATAAAGATGAGGCATTTGAGAAATTTAAAAGTTTTGTGACATGGGCAAATGGAAAATTCCCTAGGCCTGTATCTGCACTCCACTGTGATAGAGGAGGAGAATACCTTTCTCACAAATTCAGAAGGTTCCTAGTGGAAAAAGGGATAGAACAAATTCTTTCTAACCCGTACACCCCTCAGCAAAATGGTGTTGCTGAAAGAAAGGGCAGAACCTTGCAAAATGCGATGGAATGCATGTTAAAAGATTCACGATTATGTTTTAAGTTCTGGGGAGAGGCAATATCAACTGCCACTTATGTTCAGAACAGGTTGTATAACTCTATGATTCAGGACACTCCATTCCGTTTGTTTTATGGTGCGAAACCAAAGGTAAGCCATCTTAGAGTGTTTGGTAGCACTGCATGGGTTCACATTCCAAAACAGCAGAGAAGGAAAGGAGGCCCCACAACAAAGAAAGCCATCTTTGTTGGCTATGAACAAAGTCAGAGGAGCTAGAGGTTCATAATGGGAGATAAATTAATAATTAGCAAAAGCGCTTCTTTTGCTGAACAAAACTGGAGAAGACTAACTTCTAGCTCTTCAGTTGAACTGACCACAAGAGAATAGCAAGGACTTGCTTATGGTGATCTTTTGCCTGATGAGGACATTAAACCAGAAAAGCAAACTGAAGATCTGTCTGATGAGATAGATGCTTCTCAGGAAAGTGATAGGAGTCAAAATTTAAGCCCTGTATTACCTCGCAGATCTCAGAGGAGTAATAAAGGCGTTCCTCCATCACATTTTCAGGCTGAAACAGTAAAGGCTTTTCACATATTCACAGAAACTGAGTCTTTAGAACAAGTGAATGCTTTACCACCTGAGATTGCACAAAATTGGCATTCTGCCATGCAACAGGAATTAGCATCCTTGAAAGAAAATAAAACATGGAAACTGGTAAATCTACCTCCCAATGAACGCTGTCTGGGTTGTAGGTGGGTTTTCAAACTGAAAAGGGATGCTGATGGCAAAATCCAAAAATATAAAGCAAGGTTGGTTGCAAAAGGGTTCACTCAAAGGAAAGATTTAGACTTTGAGAAGACTTTTGCACCAGTTACTAAAGGTGAATCAATTAGATTACTGTTAAAAGTTGCTGCACTCAAGGGAATGTCAGTTAACCACTATGACATTCAAACTGCATTTCTCTATGGTGATTTAGACCACAGATTATACATGCAGCAACCCCCTGGCTATGAAAAAGGGGAGAATCTAGTCTGTGAACTGCAGAAGTCAATCTATGGGTTAAAACAAGCTGCTAGATCCTGGAACCAAAAAGTAGATGAAAAACTGCAGAATTTTGGTTTTGAAAAAGGAAAAGCAGATCCCTGTGTATATATGAAGAAGGACAAACAAGGCTGTATGTATCTGTGCATTTATGTTGATGATTTGCTGCTGTTCACATCAACAGAAAAACAAAGGCTTGATTTTGAAGCCTGCATGAAAAGCCATTTCACATTAAAAAGCCTTGGAATTATAACAACCTAGGTTTGGAAAAACACAGGAAGAAGAATGGTAACTTTCTGTTAAACCAAAGGGGAGATAATGGTAAAGTAATGTGAATGGAAAGACATATAAAGTTGTCAGAGAAGATTGGTTATGCATCTTAATCTGTAGTGTAAAAAGGGGAGTGTTGAGGTTTTCCTACAAACAGATTAAGCTGCTATTATACCTAATCATTTGGCCAGGTGAAGGGGTTGTATTTGATTGTCTCCTCTCACGTGCTTCATGCAAAATAGCCCGGGGGGAGGAAACCTGCCCAGACTTTTTTCTCACTTCCTCTTTTCTCTCTTCCGGCAATGTAGGCAAGCAAGGCTTGCTCCAAAGGGAGCTAAGTCCTTTAAATATGTTTTGTTTTTTGTTTTGCTTTCTGTAAAATTATTTTTATAGAAATGCTTGGTGTGTGACTTTTTTGACCTCTCCTGGGCTAAAGGCTTTCCCAGCATCTGCCAACATAGATATCTACACTGAAGCAAATACATTGATTGCATGTAAGCTGCTCTTGGAACATTTATGGCTGATGACTAGCAGAAAAAAATAATTGAGATGGAAAAATAAACAAAGAAATAGATAAAAGGATTTACCCTGACAGACTGGGAAAAATAGTGTAAAGATTTTGTTAAATCCAGATACAAAGAGGATCACAAATTTAAGAAAGGCATGCTGGGACATACAGGCAAAGCTGGATGGATCTATATAAATGAAGTCTATTAGTTGCAATACTAGAAAACTGATCTGGGATATCTACCCTCACATCTCCACCGAGTTCTGGGACTCTGGATGTGGCTATTATCCAGGTGGAAGAGTTTCATTATGGGCTACTGTCCCAGGTGAAAGAGTTATGGAATCACCATATTTCCTGGAAGGAGAAGATGCACTCTCACTTGGAATCTGAATGGGGAAGTAGCAGTAATACCCCTCTCCCAGGAATAATCTTTTACACAAAGAGCTCCAAGTTTCTCATTTTAATCAGGTTTATTGGGTCCAAGTGGCATTTTTGGTCTTCATCCTACATCCAACTTCCTTGAGGGATTCATACTGAATTCCAAGGTTTCCATACTAGTAAGTCCCAGGTATTTGACAATCCATTTGTTGACAACACTTGACATAGTCTTTGTTGACCCAGGCAATGACTGATCCAGTATAGTTTTTTTTTCCCCTTTGTTCTCATAATTGTTACTGGAAATAGACACTTTTAGTCTGGTTTTGCCTTAAAGACTTATCTTATATGCATGACCCTACGGCATAACCCTCCAATTCCTTAGAGCAGATAAGTCCCTCCCTCTGTCCTCAGAGGGTTGTTGTTCTTATTTCCGTGAACTTCCTTTTCTTTCTTTCTTTCTTTCTTTCTTTTTCTTTCTTTCTTTCTTTCTTTCTTTCTTTCTTTCTTTCTTTCTTTCTTTCTTTCTTTTCAAGTAGAGTACACTATTTCATTGTTTTTCCAGGCATCATATGTACAAAGCTTTCATCCCAGCTCCCAAATAGCCAATGGGCATTTCTACCACAAACAGTATGAGAAGATGAAGGAACAAGAAGTCACATGCCATTATAGGCGACATTGCCAGGCCTGACATTCTGTCATTGGTTCTCAGTTGGGAAGCTGTCTTAGGCTGGAGTTCTGTAAGTAGGGCAAGAGGGAAATGTTTTGGGATGAATGTATTAATAGAGAACATATACAGTAAATCCGTTTATTACCTTTTAGCTATTTTAGCTATGCATCTGGGTTGGTGGAGGCTTAGAACTGAGTTATATGATTTGGTAACAATTGGAGCATGGGTAGATCTGAAATGCTTGACAGGAGAGTGTGGGACATATATTTCATTTTACTGCATTAACAGAGGTTGGAGAATGTTAAAAATGAATGTAAAGAATCGGCTCATTCCTGCTGGAGGATATTACTTTCCTCAGTCGCATATGTCTCCTGTTACTCCTGGCATCAATCTGGAAGATAATGTATGATTGTCAAAGGAATAAATAGGTTATATATGTGAGCGATTTTCCAACTAGCCTCGGCATCTCGATTTCATATTGTATTTATTTGTATAATATATTTGTATTTATATTTTTATGGTATTTTAATGTTTTATCCTGGTTGTAAAATACCCAGAGTCCCCCCTTTGTGGGGAGATGGGTGGTGGCAAAATTTGATAGATAAATAATAAAATAAATAAAATTGATGTCAGACTGACTGGTCAGTAGTTACTCAGATCCTCTTTCTTTCTTTTTTGGAGTTTGGAACAAAATTGCCCAGTTTCTGCCATTTTACCAGTTCTATAGGATTTTCAAAGATAAAACATAAAGCTTAAGCCAGACTACCAACAAGTTACTTCAATACCATAGAATGTTATCAAACTCATAGTAGTGAGTCTCCAAATACTCAGACTGTTCTCTACATCCTATTGATGACACTGATGCATTCCTTCTCTGTTTGAGAAATCCACAATCTCTTATTTTTTTTCCAGTAAGGATGAAAGCCTTTTTCCTCATCAAGAACTAGAAGACATTTTTCTGAGATTTTGTTATGGAATGTGAGGGTAATAATTGTTTGATTTATAAATAGAGATAACATACTGTAATTTCCAGGCTGTTCCCCCCTACATTTTTTTCTTTCTTTTTTCTTTCTTTTTAAAAAATGTTATACTTATCAAATGTATTCATTTTTCTATTCTACATTATGTTGTTGTTGATTAGTTTACCATAATAAAATATAATTATTATTTTTTTTAAAAAAAATCTTGTCTCCTTAGGCTCCTAGGCCGACACTGTTAACTGAGCCAGAATATTTATTAGAAACTATGCCATAAAAGTCAACTAGAGAACTCCTATTAGCTTCCCAGTTGCTGGCACAACATGGTCTACAGTGTTCTTATTTATAAGATTGTTTTATTATTACCTATGCCAGCTTTGTTTCTCCTTCTCCTCCTCCTCCTCCTCCTCCTCCTCCTCCTCCTCCTCCTCCTTCTTCTTCCACCTCAAAGAACTTATTTCTGAAGAAAGGTAAATACGTTTTGGATACACACACACACACATACACACACATGGAAAATGAACTATCCAACAACCCAAAGCAGAAGTAGAAGTCATTTAGATAATTAACTGTCAAATAAAAAATTGCATTACCCTAGTTTTTATGGAGAATCTGTTTCTAGGCTATTCCTTTTCAGTATGAAAATGAAGGTTCACATGATTGCATGCTGCTACATACCCTTTTCTATTCTACTGATAGAAAAGTGAAATGTTAAGGAAAATTAATATGTCACTCTGAACTCTTCTCCCTGAAAATTACTTTTCATTGTGGAGAAGCATTCTAAGGGAAGCCTGTAAGAAGTAAACCCCTTAGTTAGTTCTTCAGCTTGTCCCTAAGATTTCATTTTCTGATTTATATATAGAATTAGAACATGCTTTTTAATAAAATTATCTATGATACAATTAGTTAAAGAGGATATGCCAACTACCTATCCAAAATAATAACCATTTTATTAACAAATATTAATTTATGTATAAAACTTCTTTTCTAAAACAAGAGGTCAGTAAGAAATATTAGTTCTTTCTAATTACCTAACCAAGCATGTTTTTATTGTTAAATTTGTTAACTCCATTTTAACAGCATTATAACCAGCAGTTATATACCAACAGAGTGGGCAATACATAGTCTTCCATATGCTATTGGAGTACAGTTGCTATCAGGCCTCCAAGATGTTCAGGTGATGGATGTTGGGTGTTGAATTTCATGTCAGACATTATGTGATTATACTGAATTAAACACTATTTTCCAGTTATGTTGGCAAATGGATCCAGAACCCTTTGAGATAATGGCAATGAGCAGGTCAAACTCTAACCTAAAAGAAGCAAGCACTCTGTGGCTAAAGTTAGGAGGAGAGGTGGCCACCAAAGATATAATGTTTTGAAGTTAGAATATACCAACAATATTAGTTCTGAAAATTCTGTTAATTCTGAAAACAACAATAACAGCAGCAACAGTAACAGATAATTATTGGTCATATTATCCCACTATTTTAATTTCCTTTTGCAAATTCATTTGACATTTTGCTTAGATGTCTCCTGACAGCATACATAAATCTTAATATACTTCAAGTGGATCAGAGTAATCTATGCTTCCATATTGGTTCCAGCATGGACCCTCTTATTAGCGGCACAGAGTTAAATAATAAGTAGCTAAGTGTAAAGTCACAGTAGGACAATTGTCTGGACTCATGAAAGGAAGAATTCAAGAAAAAGCAATTGCCAAATTCAAAACTAATGTAAGGCTTGTTCTATGAAGGTGAAAAAAGTGAGGGGAACAATCATCTGAATGAAGATGAATATGATAGTTCCCAGGTTGATGTCATTTCCTTCTTTTGCTAAGGTCATTTAAGTGGGGTGATCTTTATTAGATCCAGCTGATTAAAAGCCCCACACCCACACCCTCCAATTTAGCCCTGGAATACCCTGTTTTTGCATACCATTAAAGGGTGGTGATCAGGGCTTGGTTCAGCAAGGAAAGAACAAAATTAGTAAGTTAGCTTGAGCCGAATAATGTCAGTTTAAAGTAGCTAGTTAATCTATTTTCTGAGTAAACTGTGTTTCTCATTACCAATTTAGTCAGAAATTATATCTGAGTTTGTCTGACATTATTTTTGATAGGTTACTCAGCTTAAACATTTGTTATTTGGAATATTTTGTCCTGATGTTAATTGCTGCTTCTGAAGTCCCAATCTCTTAGAAATAATCAGTTCAGTCTCCTAAGCTAATAAAACTTCCCCCCCTCCCCAGAACTTGAAGGAATGTGATGAAAATGATTTTAATAAGTTTTGTAGCCTTAGAATAAAAAGCTTGAATGTCTTGTCCTGAGTGGAAGCGTGCTTTAAAGAATGTTAAATTAGTCTATTTTCTCCTTAAAATACATTTTGTGTATTGGACACCTCTGAAAATATTTAATATGGGTAGGTTGTCAATAGCTTGTTGTTGGAGATGCAGTTTAGGCATTGGAACATTAACTCATAGTCTAGGCTTGTCTTATAATGACCAAACTTGGGGCTGAAATCTATAGATTGTAAACATCACTTAATTTCATTGTTTTATTAAAAGGGCATATGTTCTTCTTGGCTATATCCCAGTATTTGGTATTAATCAACAGTTTTCATGCATGAAGTCTGGGCAAAACAATTATGGCACTGGCAGGATAAGTCTTTATCTGACTTACAGCAATTGATTGTGGATTTAGTTGTTTGTCAATATTACTACAAAGAGACCTGGAAAAAAACATTAGAACAATGTAGTCAGATTTTATTTTTAGATTGTTTTATTAATAATAAATTAACCAGTCTTTTAAAAAAATTAAATGTTGCATTACATTTGATATATTTATAGAAGATTGAACCAGCCAGATCTAGCCTAGCATGTTAGCACTACTTAAGGCCAGTCTCTTCATGTTTCGGTTAATAGTAATATGTTCAACAACAATCAATATTGTGGGTTATCAGTACTGTGGGTTTGGGAAGCTTAGCTGAAGAAAGAAGTTGTGTCAGCAAAGAAGTGGATTCACTCAAGTTTTGTTTTGCTTTGCTTTTAAAGTTGGCAAAGTTTAATGTCATGCTGTATTTGTTTGTTTGTTTAAATTTACAGGCCTGACTCCAGGTGACTCTGGGTAGTTTCTACTTTTAAAGTAAAGAACAATAAAATAAAGGAAAAATATCATGCACATCCAGAGAAAAGAAAAAAACACAGGAGAGAAAAACTGACAGAAACTTAACAACCATTTTACTCATGGGCCTGGAAGAAGAACCAGGTTTTCAGGGACTTTTGGAACATCTTCAGGGTGGGAGTCATATGGAAGTTGTCCCAGAAGGCAGGTGCTGCAAAAAAAAAAAAAAAAAGTGCTTCTTAGCTCCCAATAGATCACATTGTTTAATCAACGGGATATGGAGGGCACACAATTTTACTGGATAGGCAGAAACTGTTGGAGGTACTGGTCTGTCAAATAACCAGACCTTTTCCATGGAGGACTTTATGGGTAATACACAGCACATTAAACTGTACCCAGAAGCAGAGCAGCAGTGACATTTGGCCTACAGTACATGGCATGCCCAGTACTACCAGCACCATCACATTCTGGACCAGTTGTAGCTTTCATGTGGTCTTCAAGGACAGACCAGTGTACAGCACATTACTATAGCTCATTCTTAAGGTGAGTAGAGCATGAGTAATGGTCTGAAGGAATCTAGGAATGGATGCAACTGGTACATTAACGGAATCTGTTTGTTCAAGGCAAAATATAATAATTGTCTAAGCAGAGCTGGCAGTTTGTCCAGTTCCATGATCTATCTGAAGGATAGGAGGAGCTTCAAAGGAGTCATCTTTAGACTAAGAGATTGAGACAGGAGCTACATTCCTAGGCTGAAATATATAGAAAGGTGTGACCACAGGTTCTCCTGAAGTGGTTGCAGCCTCATGCCCAGCTGGGTCAAAATGTGCAAGATGGTAAGCATGGCATCTTGATCCAAGCTCTGTCCTGTTTTTGTGCATGTTTATGTTATTGGCATGTAGGAAGGGAGAAGGGCTTGGCTTATGATGCCATATCATGCCAGCCATCTTGCAAATATTGACATACTTCCCATACATGCTCGTGTGTCTATAGCAGCAACCTGTATAAAGCATACAGTGTTTAGGATTTCTTACCTTACATAAAAGTTCCATGGGCATAATTGGTGTGAAAAATTTAAGAAGTAACTTCTTATCCAAAACTCACATTATTAAAATTTGCAGCCATCCACTGAAACTAAGTGTTCCAGGACTGATTCAGGACTGATAAAGGAGCTATTTTTTTTAGACAGCCTATAGTTAAAGTACAGAATTCTCTGACATTAGTCACTAATGGTCATCAATTTAGATAATTTTAAAAGGACTAAATAAATTCATGGAGGAAAGTGCTTGCATTGACCACCTCTGTGGTTTTAAATTATCATACTAGATTGGCTGTGGTAAAATTAGAAGTGCTTGAAGGGGCATTAAAATATTCATTAAAATCCACACACACAAACATTTGCACACACATTTCTATTCAGCCATCATGTTAACTTCTATTCAAGTAACTAGAGGCTTTATTCATACAGACAGATTTCATATTTGCATTACAATGTTACACTGATATGTTAAACAAAGCTATTAAATAGTGGCATTTAACTAATCAGCTAGCTAAGAGAAAGTTATGCTTCTTTTATAAGGCATTATGGAGACTATTTTTTTTTTAATTCATTCAAAATAATTATAATCACTTGGGATATGCTTGCCATTAGCAGAAATAGATTTAACAACAATGTGCTTAGCGGAAATTTGTTAAAATTTTTATGTATGATATCTCAAAGATTACATTAAGTGCTACTAAATCTACAAGAAATTTTGATGTAAATTCAACAGTGCATTGGGGTATCATAATCCTGAAAATGTTGATGCAATTTTGGATCATGGTTATTGTTCCCTAGAGGAAAATTATCATTTGGAAAGGAAGATCATCTAGTCCACTGTACAAAAGCTAAAGAAGAATGTGTGCCATATATATAATTAATAGATAACTTATTAATTAGATATACTGTAACTACACAAAAAAAGGTAAGATGGTAAAATCATCCCTAGACTCTCCCATGTCAAATTGCAAAAAAGGGAGGCTTGTACCTTCCTTCCTCTTGACATCTACATTTTTATAGTAAAGAAATAAGTAGTAATAATAGTAGCAACAACAGAAGTCATATGGAAGCACTGTGTTAGTAGAACACTAAGGGGTGTTTCCATCCACCAAGATTTCCTTCCTAAGCTCTTCAAAGAAAGAATGAATAGATTAGAACTGTCATTCCGAACTCAAAAAAGTGGACATCATAAGAGCAAATACTCAAAAAAGTCACAGTATGAGTCCCAATACCCTAATGCCATAGATATTCCGATGGATGGATGGGACAGTAAATTGCTAGCTCCATCCCCTGATGTTTTGTCCCTTTTCTACGTGAGCTTGTGATTTAAAGAAACAAGCTACATAGAGTTCATAGTGTGACATAAAATAATTGGTCTTTAGATTAGGTTTATCACAATGGTTTTCTTCTGGCCAGATTCCAAGATCTGCAAAGGCTAGGAAAACAGCTTTTGGTTATGACATACATTTGTAACTATAACACATATAACCAGAAATGGGAGACATAGTATTGCTACCTTTGTTATGCTTTATATTATGTTACAATTCCACATGATGTCCTGGAAACAGGATTTCAGTGGGAATGACATGAAAATTTCTATCTACAGCAGCATGATTAGAATTTTGTGTTTGGCACTAAAAGTATGACTGATACAACTTGTAAGAGCGCATGACACATAGGACATTTTTTCTGTTAGTCTCTGTTCTTTCAGTTGTTAGAAAATAATGAAATCCGTGACCATTGCATATACAGTTCTATTACTGATGATCTCCCTACAGGGGTTTCAGTGCCAAAAAAGGTACAAGCAGCTATTTTTAGGAAGATAGACAAAATGGACAAAATCATCTGAAAAATCAGCAGCATAGTGCTCTCTGAACCATATATTCCACTAAACTATTTTCTTATAATTAGTAATAACAAATATTACCAACTTCTTTGACCAATTCAGACAATATACTACCAGACTGTATAATATGAATGTATAATATAAGGAATTGGTTGTCTGTAAAATTTTCTAGACCCTAGACAGAAACCATTTAAATTAATTTAACAGTGAAGACCTGGCTCTTCACCCAGGTCTTTGCTGAAGGAGAGTCAGATCCCATGTTTCATCACACTTACCATCTTTACCTTTTATATTTTATTAATGTTATTGTAATTTCTTTGTTTGATTGTTGGGAGCTGCCTAGACTCATTGAGGGTCAGATGGCATATAAGTTTAATAGGTGATGATGATGATGATGATGATGATTTAAAGAGGCTTAAAATTCTGGATTATTTAATGAATTAATGAAAATTTTATTTTAATGAAATGCTGAGACTGACATTAGTGCTAAACTCTGTGTGTGTGTGTGTGTGATCTGGAATTCCTTGACTGAAACTAGTTAATGAACATACAGCATTGAATTTTTGATAAAATTCACAGTGTTATAGAATTGCATAAAACATTGGAGTGGACCATTTGGCTTCAGAAATATTCAGATCGTTTTGACAAGCAGATTAATTCAGTGCTAAGGGACAAGTTTAATATATGAGATCAGCATCTCAGCTTGGATCACAAGGAAAATTAATTATTATTATTAATAATAATACCCCCCTCATGGATACCACATTGTTTTGGGGGAGGGATAAGTGTATTCATCAATGCATTAACTGCGGTGAGAAAATAGAAAAAGAATCCTTTACCGGGTTGGTTGTCACCCAGGTCAACAAGGACTGCATCAGGTGTCAGAGTTCCTGGGCATCTGTCAACAGGTTAAAATATTATGAGTTATATAGAGTTGGGGAGCCAGTTTGGTCTAGTGGTTAAGGCAATGAGTTAGAAACCAGGAGACTGTGAGTTCTAGTCCCACTTTAGGCATGAAAGCTGGCTGGATGACTTTGGGCCAGTCAGTCGCTTTCAGCCCAGCCCACCTCACAGGGCTGTTGTTGTAGGGAAAACAGGAGAAGGAAAGAGTATTAGGTATGTTTGCTGCCTTGAGTTATTTATAAAAATAATAAAGGCAGGATAAAAATTAAATAAATAAATAAATAAAGTTGAAACAAATAACAGGGTTTGATATCAGTGTTAAACCAAACAATAAAGACTTATTCATAAATAATTATTTAGAGATCTGGGAAAATAGAATGGCTGATATTTAAAAGCTAAAGCTAAAGCTATATTTTATTGGAAGTAAAAAAATGAATATCTTACCAAGGAACAGCTTTTTATACCAAATGGTCCTAATAAGAAAAAGAAGTTGAATGAATGGCAAGGAAAATAAGTGTATGTATGTACGTATGTAT
The DNA here is from genome assembly GCF_035149785.1 of Candoia aspera. Taxonomy (NCBI): domain Eukaryota; kingdom Metazoa; phylum Chordata; class Lepidosauria; order Squamata; family Candoiidae; genus Candoia; species Candoia aspera. Next base: position 22,253,169 of record NC_086157.1, read on the forward strand.
GTATGTATTTGGTAAAATGGGGATGCGGTGGCGCTGCGGGTTAAACCGCTGAGCTGTCGATCGGAAGGTCGGCGGTTCGAAACCGCGCGGCGGGGTGAGCTCCCGTTGTTAATCCCAGCTCCTGCTCACCTAGCAGTTCAAAAACATGCAAATGTGAGTAGATCAATAGGTTCCGCTTCGGCGGGAAGGTAACGGCGTTCCGAGTCGTCATGCTGGCCACATGACCCGGAAGTGTCTATGACAACGCCGGCTCCAAGGCTTAGAAACGGAGATGAGCACCGCCCCCTAGAGTTGGATTCGACTGGACTTTACGTCAAGGGAAACCTTTACCTTTACCTTTATTTGGTAAAATAAAAGACAGGATGAAACTCAGAATTCTCCAGGATACAAATGAATGAGATCAATTGGCTGTGCTAAATTTTAACTATACTATCAAGCAAGATGTTTGACTCAATCACAGACTGGATTATATCGTCATATGACATGTTTACTCCTATGGAAGGAGGAAGGCTTTTAAAAGGCCTACATAAATATTTCTGGATACAAATAGAAATGTTCAGTGCATAATACACTATTCAATTATTAAAAAAAAACACAAAACTTATGTATAGGTATAAGTATGTGCTAAATGTAAAAGAATAAGAAATCCAGATTTATCACCTCTTTCTTCAATATTTAATATTTATTTTCATGAAGGTGAACATGGTAAAAAATTATTGGTGCAGAAATAATAATTCATACAGACTGCAAATTACAATGCTTATCAAAACAAAAATGAAATCTTTCAAGACTCTCTTTAGAATGGTAAAAAAAAAAAGCTTTTTGGTTTCAATATCTATAAACAAGCAGCATAATTCAGAAGGAACTACAAATACAAAGTGGCATTCTTAGAGATCTGACCCAATTTGAAATGCTTATCTCTCAAACCCAAAATATTTGTTAGGGCTTTTATATATATGCATATGCATATGCATATACAGTACATATACAGTACATATACTCCCAGTGGTGGTAGGGGCACTTGGGGCTGTGACTGCCAAGCTGGGAGAAGGGCTCCGACAGATCCCAGGAACAACATCAGAGCTCTCGATCAGAAGAGTGCAGTCCTAGGAACAGCTAAGATACTGCGCAGAACCCTCAAACTCCCAGGCCTCTGGTAGAGGACCCGAGGTTGAGGAAGACACATACCACCCATAGGGGTGAGAAGGGAAAGTTTAAGTTAAATATAAATTGCTACTGAAATATGATTCAGAAACTGAACAAATCAATTACTGCATGATTAAATGGATGCAGATTTAAACAAGGTCACTGGAATAGTCAAGAGGAATATCAATGGAAGACAAATATAAAATTCACTGTGAATATTACACTTTCTCTTATATCATAGAAAGCTGATATATGATTCCCCACCCCAGGGGTGGGGGGTGGGGGAGGTGGTAGATTACTTCAGTGCTGATTGCCAAAATGGACAATACTTATTCGATAATCTGCTGGAAATATAATAATCAGCTTACATCATTCTTTCATATCTGCTGAAATGTCATGAAGCTCAGCAGTTTTGGAAGCTGATTCTTCATAGGATGAAACAGATTTTTAATACTGACTTTCCATTCTTGTCAGCTATTTTTCTCCTTGCTAGCTCTGAGCATTGTATTCCTCCTAAGGAGGTTGGCTTGTTTCTATATATGATAAGAGCTGCTATGGTACTCTGTGTTTCCTGCTGAAATTCCTTCATTATGGGACAGATTAACCTTTGGAGGTATATATTATTATCAAAAAAAAAAATGATGTCATATCTAAAAATATAACGTGATTCTAACTTTAACTTAATTCTGAGACTGTTTATGGAGTATAACTTTGTATATATAAATTGAAGTTTGAGGTTTTTTAGCATAAGGATTTGGAATGTTAGATTCTGACTTATTGGTCAGATTAATTTGAAATTCTTGCTAATTAATAAGAGCAGTTAATCAACTAACAATTAATTTGACTGGTAATTCTCATCTTGGCTGTTTATGTCAATTTCTGGTTAGAGATAGCGATAGAGATAGAGATAGAGATAGAGATAGAGATAGAGATAGAGATAGAGATGGGAGAGGGAGAGGGAGAGGGAGAGGGAGAGATAGTGATATGACCCAATTCAATGTTACCTGTAAGAATAATGGTAGAGCTGTTTTGTTTTGTTTTTTCTTTGTTGTTGTTTATTCGTTTAGTCGCTTCCGACTCTTCGTGACTTCATGGACCAGCCCACGCCAGAGCTTCCTGTCGGTCGTCAACACCCCCAGCTCCCCCAGGGACGAGTCCGTCACCTCTAGAATATCATCCATCCATCTTGCCCTTGGTCGGCCCCTCTTCCTTTTGCCTTCCACTCTCCCCAGCATCAGCATCTTCTCCAGGGTGTCCTGTCTTCTCATTATGTGGCCAAAGTATTTCAGTTTTGCCTTTAATATCATTCCCTCAAGTGAGCAGTCTGGCTTTATTTCCTGGAGGATGGACTGGTTGGATCTTCTTGCAGTGCAAGGCACTCTCAGAATTTTCCTCCAACACCACAGTTCAAAAGCATCGATCTTCCTTCGCTCAGCCTTCCTTATGGTCCAGCTCTCGCAGCCATATGTTACTACAGGGAACACCATTGCTTTAACTATGCGGGCCTTTGTTGTCAGTGTGATGTCTCTGCTCTTAACTATTTTATCGAGATTTGTCATTGCTCTTCTTCCAAGGATTAAGCGTCTTCTGATTTCCTGACTGCAGTCAGCATCTGCAGTAATCTTTGCACCTAGGAATACAAAGTCTTTCACTGCTTCTACATTTTCTCCCTCTATTTGCCAGTTATCAATCAAGCTGGTTGCCATAATCTTGGTTTTTTTGAGGTTTAGCTGCAAACCAGCATTTGCACTTTCTTCTTTCACCTTCATCATAAGGCTCCTCAGTTCCTCTTCACTTTCAGCCATCAAAGTGGTATCATCTGCATATCTGAGATTGTTAATGTTTCTTCCAGCGATTTTAACTCCAGCCTTGGATTCCTCAAGCCCAGCTTGTCGCATGATGTGTTCTGCATACAAGTTGAATAGGTAGGGTGAGAGTATACAGCCCTGCCGTACTCCTTTCCCAATCTTAAACCAGTCTGTTGTTCCGTGGTCTGTTCTTACTGTTGCTACTTGGTCGTTATACAGATTCTTCAGGAGGCATACAAGATGACTTGGTATCCCCATACCACTAAGAACTTGCCACAATTTGTTATGGTCCACACAGTCAAAGGCTTTAGAATAGTCAATAAAACAGAAATAGATGTTTTTCTGAAACTCCCTGGCTTTTTCCATTATCCAGCGGATATTGGCAATTTGGTCTCTAGTTCCTCTGCCTTTTCTAAACCCAGCTTGTACATCTGGCAATTCTCGCTCCATGAACTGCTGAAGTCTACCTTGCAGGATCTTGAGCATTACCTTACTGGCATGTGAAATGAGTGCCACTGTTCGATAGTTTGAACATTCTTTAGTGTTTCCCTTTTTTGGTATGGGGATATAAGTTGATTTTTTCCAGTCTGATGGCCATTCTTGTGTTTTCCAAATTTGCTGGCATATAGCATGCATTACCTTGACAGCATCATCTTGCAAGATTTTGAACAGTTCAGCTGGGATGCCGTCGTCTCCTGTTGCCTTGTTATTAGCAATGCTTCTTAAGGCCCACTCAACCTCACTCTTCAGGATGTCTGGCTCTAGCTCACCGACCACACCGTCAAAGCTATCCCCGATATTGTTATCCTTCCTATACAGGTCTTCTGTATATTCTTGCCACCTTTTCTTGATCTCTTCTTCTTCTGTTAGGTCCTTGCCATCTTTGTTTTTGATCATACCCATTTTTGCCTGGAATTTACCTCCAATGTTTCTAATTTTCTGGAAGAGGTCTCTTGTCCTTCCTATTCTATTGTCTTCTTCCACTTCCGCGCATTGCTTGTTTAAAAATAATTCCTTATCTCTTCTGGCTAACCTCTGGAATTTTGCATTTAATTGGGCATATCTCCCCCTATCACTGTTGCCTTTTGCTTTCCTTCTTTCTTGGGCTACATCTAGTGTCTCAGCAGACAGCCATTTTGCCTTCTTGGTTTTGTCTTTCTTTCGGATGTATTTTGTTGCCGCCTCCTGAACAATGCTGCCAACTTCTGTCCAGAGTTCTTCCGGGACCCTATCTACTAAGTCCAGTCCCTTAAATCTATTCTTCACCTCCACTGCATATTCCTTAGGAATATTAGTGAGCTCATATCTAGCTGATCTGTGGGTCTTCCCTAATCTCTTTAGTCTGATCCTAAATTGTGCAAGAAGAAGTTCGTGATCTGAACTACAGTCAGATCCAGGCCTTGTTTTTACCGACTGTATAGATGTCCGCCACCTTTGGCTGCAAAGGATGTAATCAATCTGATTTCAGTGTTGTCCATCTGGTGAAGTCCATGTATAAAGTCGTCTCTTAGGTTGTTGGAAGAGAGTGTTTGTTATGCAGAGTGAATTGTCTTGGCAAAATTCTATCAGCCTGTGTCCTGCTTCGTTTTGTTCTCCCAGGCCATACTTACCTGTAATTCGAGGTGTCATTTGACTGCCCACCTTAGCATTCCAGTCTCCTGTGATGAAAATAACATCTCTTTTAGGCGTGTTGTCCAGTAGGTGCTGCAGATCCTCATAGAACTGCTCTACTTCAACTTCTTCAGCATTTGTGGTTGGGGCGTATATTTGGATCACTGTGATGTTAGATGGCTTGCCCTGAATTCGAATTGAGATCATTCTGTCGTTTTTTGGGTTGTATCCAAGCACTGCTTTAGCCACTTTACTATTAATTATGAAGGCTACTCCATTTCTTCTGTGGTCCTCTTGTCCGCAGTAGTAGATCTGGTGGTCATTTGATGTGAAGTGGCCCATTCCAGTCCATTTCAGTTCACTGACGCCCAGAATGTCTATCTTTAATCTTGACATCTCACCAATAATCACATCCAATTTGCCCTGGCTCATAGATCTTACATTCCAGGTTCCGATGGTGTGTTGATCCTTAGAACATCGGATTCGCCGTTCACCACCAGCACTGTCGGCCGCTAGCCGTCCTTTCGGCTTTGAGCTAGCTGCGTCATCACGTCTGGGGCTAGTTGAGCTCATCCTCTGTTCCTCCCCAGTAGCATTTTGACCATCTTCTGACCTGGGGGTCTCATCTTCCGATGGTATACCGACATATCTCTGGTTGTACTGATCCATTTAGTTTTCACGGCAAGAATACTGAGGTGGGTTGCCATTACCTTCCCCAGGGATCGCATTTAGTCTGACCTCTCTGTCATGACCTTCCCGTCTTGGGTGGCCCTTCACGGTTTAGCTCATGGCATCACTGAGGTGCTCAAGCTCCAGCACCACGACAAGGTAACGATCCTTTGCTGAAGTGTTTTTTCTTTAAACATCTTATAACTTACTGTGTAATTTTTATGTTTTGTAAATCAAAGTATTCTTTTTAAATCTTTATCTTTTTTTTTTTCTTTTTCTTTTTTTGTCTTACGATAAAAGCCTTAAGAATTATTTGGTAGGGAAATTACCTCATGTGAAAGCTCACTTAATTAGGAAGTCAATGTCAAGCTCATTAACATTCAATTTCAATTAATTATTCAGTATCTTATAAAGTATATAAAATCCAAGCTTTGTGATCATTAATTTTTTGGAGACCTGCTCTATTGAAAGAGGGAAGCAGAACAAGGTACAGTATGTATCCAAACTGTGAGAGAATGGTTTTAACTACTGAAGTAAAGCAGAGAGTTTTGGGGGAAGAGGGTTGATCTGTGAACCATTTGGATAATAGCTGCTAAAATGCCTTTGTAGTGACAAGAAATATTGGTAGCAGTCACTGGGTTGAGTAGGAGAATGAGTTGTTAGATAATAATTTGGAAACCTGGTCTCAATAGCTCTAAGACCCTAGATCTGTAGAGACAACTAGATAAGCAAATGCTATGTTTATAACAGGATCCTTGCCGCAAGGATACACATCCTCTATTATATCAACATGCTGCTGTTGATTCTAACAGAGGTTGAATACAGCCAACATCAGTATCATCCAAAGCATTTTCTAAACCAAGGAGCATAGAGTCGAATCTCTGTTACCAATAAAGGGATGCATGGTGTTAGAAACAGACCTGAAACTGCTTTCTTCCCTATGCACAATGTTTATTGGTTGAAAATACTGTAACCTGTTTTGTGACAGCTATAGTTGCCTCAAGAAAATCTTACATAACACAAATTGTAGCTAAACAATTTTTAGGGTGGGTGACTAGGGTTAGTGACTCATTCGAAGTTGTCTAAAAAGATAAAACAATGGCTTTGAGTCAAGCTAGATTCTGGTGATGGCATGGGATAGTACCAGAAGTGATAAACCTTTACTTTCTGCCAGGATGTCTTTTTGTTTCTTTTATTTCTTGGTCTACCCTACAGCCCTAGAAAGAACCAATCTCCTTCCCTTTTTTAAGAAAGCAGAGTCCTGACATAAGAACATTCTCAGATGTGGCATAAGACCTGTACAGGAAGCCATTGCAATGGTCTACAATCATTTGCCAGAATTTCCATCATATCTAGTTCTGGAAAACAGGGTAGCTCCACTTTTATGCAAAGGGAAAGCCACCTCAGAGCTTTGATTTGTTCAGACATTCTGTGTGTGTGTGTGTGTGTGTGTGTGTGCCTGTGTGTGTGTGCATGCCTTCAAGTCAGTGCTGACTCCTGGTGACTGCCTGGACCCTACAGTTTCAGGGCAAGATTTCAGAAGTGGTTTGCCATTGCCTCCTTCCCAGGGCTGAGAGGGAGGGAGTGGCCCAAGGAAATCCAGCTGGCTTTGTACCTAAGGCAGGACTAGAACTCATGATCTCAAGCCTGATGTCTTAACCACTATACCAAACTGGGCCTCTTCTCAGACATAACAGCACACTGTTATTTCCTTCAGAGTGGCTCATGTCCTCCCATTCTCCTCATTCCTTATCTTTATGTGCCAGAGGAGAAGATGACAAGCATCAAAAAGGTATTTCCTGCTGGTCTTCTACCCAAGTACTAACCATGGCTGAACCAGTTTAACTTTCGGAGATTGGTGAAAATTAACAATGTGTAGCTGCTTTTATATGAAATTAACTAAACTTATACAGTATATCTGGTGAACAAATCAAGATCAGGGATTTGTGAACTGCAGCTGCTTGACTTTAGTAGTGGAAGATTTTTATTTCCACTGGTGCATTACAAAATGAGAACAGGACATGGCTGTGTATTAAGCGCATACCATACATTTTTCATTATGTCTCTGTTTTTACAGGAATATGGTTCACCTTCTCTCCTAACTGGAAAGAGGGAAAGTTTAATATTATTGGAAAATACCATTAAAATCAGTTGTTGTACTGATTCCACAATAACACGTAAACTATTTTTCCTGAGGACTACTGAGGTATATTTACATATGTGTATGTACGTATATGTAATTTTGTGCAAGCAAGCATTCATTGTGTTGAACTATTTCAGTTGCTTTTCTTTGATTTGTTCATTGCAAACAGCTGAAAGTCTGTACATTTTGACAATCAACCTGATTTGCAATGGGGGTTGAATAATTTTGATTACAACTGTATACATACATACATACATACATACTGATATATATACACACACACACACACACACACACACATACACATACACACACACACACACACACAGAGATAACTCCTTGTTTAATAGCTACTTAATCTATCAAAATGCAATAATTTCAGTTGTTTATAGTAGTACATATCTCTGTGTGCAGAATTAATAACCCTGCTGTTCTTGCCACTTTATTTTGGAATACGTGTTTAAACTTCAAAATGTGAGTTCCATAAGACACATTCCAAGACTGGCAATGAACCCATTTATTTCATCAAAGACTGAAAAGAAAATAACTTTTAAATGTTCTATTTCTTTTATTCTTGCCAATAAAAAAATTGGAAAAAGACTCCCTTGAGCTCATGGTACTTACACCGACTGCTCCAAGTAGATTTTTTGGCAGTAATATGGATGTGATTTTCCCTTATTTTCCTCTGGATTTTTCCCCCACTCTCAGTCTAGCCTGGGATTAGTGATCTCCTGTCTAAATACTGATCAAGCACAACTCTGCTTAGTATGTTGAGTATTAGTCAAAATCTGCCACTTGCTGTGATCCACACAGATAGCTGAAAATGAAAGTACTTTATAATTTTTGCTTTCCAACCTGAAACTATAAATCTCATCTCTGTCTCCTTCTTATTCTTCAATCAGCCAATTATTTGGCCAGAACCTAATCGTTGTCATATTTCCCCATTATCATATCATCAAAACAAGCTTGAGACAATCCACAATTGTCTTCAAATTTATCACTCTGGAAATAATGACCACAAAGAAAATTATGCTGTCCTGAATGAGCTACAGCAGGACTCAGTAACAAATCATGGTTGCTTTCACCCAGTGACTTAAGCCCTTCTCAAGATAGGGGTGCTGGTATTACAGCTAATGATGCTGCTTTCTATATACATATCAAAGTTATTAACATTCCTGAGCTGCTTACCTAGCAGCTGCTTCTCCCCTGATCCTTTTGCTCCTCTTTTGCCATATTTATCTTGTCTTTTTCCCAGGTCACCAAGGAGTTAGGTGTCAAGTCAATCTTCTCCTCTTCTTCACTATCTGCCCTTCTGATCATTCCCCCTCTTATTTTTGCTCTTCCCTACTTTTTTTCCTACCATATGTGACTCACCTCACAGACTGTTCTTGAACATCAGTTGTCTGGGAAAGTTAAGGAAGGCCTTGTCCATCCACTGTTGGATAAATCTTCCTGGATCCTTTTTTTTTTCTTTCTTTTTTATCCATTCAATCATGTCAAATTCTCAGAGGTTACCTGGACATATATACAGAGGGAGAGAGAGAGAGAGAGGGGGAGAGTATGAGATGGGTGTCAGAGATTGCTGGAAAGTGTTTGGCCCGAGAGATCAGAAAAATCACACACCAAGCATTTCTATAAAAATAAATGTATTTCCAGAAAGCTTCTTACATAAACATATTTACAAGCTTATGCATTCACATGCGCTCAGAGAGGACTGGAAGGGGGGCAGGTAGAAAGGAAACTGAAACTAATCCAGGCAAGCTTCCTCAAGGCAAATTTCCTTATATGTTCATTCTTTTCACACCAAAAACTGAGGATACTTAAGTTTGACCTTCTCACCCTGCCAGAGTGATTTGTTACCATAGTAACTTAGTGGCTTGGTCCTTACAAGAACAATCAAATGCCAACAATGGGCAACTTTATAAATTTGAAAAATACATACATACATACATAACTACCACCCAGTATCACTACTTCTGTTTTTGTCTAGTCCTTGAAAGTGTTGTCCTTTCAGAATTGGTTGTTAATTTAACCACCATGAACTTGCTGTTCTCTCTCAGTCAGGATTCTGGGCAGCTGGTCAAGGGAGTGTTTTCATGGATACCTAATGACATTCTGAGACAGCAGATTTCTCAGTATTAAAGCTGTTTGCTCTGTCTATAGCATTTGATACTCTTGACCACCAAAGATGCTGACAAGGCTACCACCCTTGGGCATCACCAGAAATGCTTTATCTTTCTTTCAGTTGTATCTCCCTGGCCATCCTTTTCCAGTTACTCTAGGCTCATCACATTCTGTAGTGTTCCCCACCTCTATTCCACACAAAAGGGAAATAGAATAGATTCCCAGAATTTGCCACATCCTTACTTCATATTCTGTGCATTTTTTGCACGCACGCGCACACGCACACACACAAACACACATATATCCACACACACACACACACATGTAAACACATGCATACACACACTGTATGTGTGTGTATGTGTGTGTATGTGCATGTATGTGCATGTATTTGTGTGTGTATCTGTGTGTATGTGTATGCATGTATGTATATGTATGTGTGTGCATGTATGTATATGTATGTGTGTATGCATGTGTGTGTATTTGTATGTATGTATGTATATGTATGTATGTGTGTGTATGTATGTATATGTATATGTGTGTGTATGTATGCATGTATCTCTCTCTCTCTCTCTCTCTCAAACAAATCCTAGCAGTTGATAAATTCTAGAGGGAAATCCAAAAACAAAATCAGATAAGCCTTTAGCTGAAAAAAACAAAACAATACCTGAAGCTCAAGGACCAAGAGATACATTAAGGCATGAGTTCCTACCAGTGGGGAAATGGACTCACAAACTCTATCATCTATCTATCATCTATCATCTATATAGATCTTCTTCACAAATACTGCTACTGAGCCAGAAATTACTCAGAAGCTGCTTTTCAAGAGGTGCATGCATATATACATAGACCTTGTGTCAAAGCGCCTTAAATCATTTCCACCACCAAAAAACTCTTGTCCCACATTATTTTACCCTCCGATCCAGATGCAGAAATAAATAATAATAATTAGATTGATTTGTAACAATTACTATGATTATTCCCTGTGTATTTAATTCTTTTTTTCCCTTTTTGTCATATTCAAAATTAAAATTCTGTGGCAAGTTTTGGAATAATCCAGGGCCTTAAGTTCTCATGCTTGGGGGATTTTTTCCTGTGCCCTAAATGTTTTTTTATCTTCAAAATTCTTAAGATATATTCCCCAGGTGCTACACTGCATCTCTAACGTGGTTCTCTGCTGCAAAATAGGATCAATGGAGTTGAAAATCTGGTTAATCTTCTTTACATAATGTTTGAAGTTAATTAACAAGCAGATAATTTTAATGCTAGATGGAAAGATATCTTCCAAACGAATTGTACCTTCACAGCAGGCTCTCCTCCCCTTGGGATATGAAGAAGTCAAGAGAACTCTGACAGATGGAAAGACAGCAAGACCAGTCTTCTTCCCCAGAAAATGTTCCTGAGTAGTGGTATATTTTCAGACTGGCAAGATACTTAAATTATATCACAGTATCCAAGTTGAGAAGAGTTCTAACAGTGCCTCAGTTTAATGCCCTGCCTTCACGTATTCTGGAAAGCGGATAGAAAAAAAAACAAAAAAAACCAATCCATATCCTGCCCAACTATGTCCATGAGCTACAGGCACCATAGAATCTATTGCCCATGTTTTATTGTATTGCTGTTTTTATAGGGACATTAGAATCGCCTTATTTTTTTCTTATTCTCTTCTTTCAAATGGACTCCATCTTCCTGGATATTGTCAAATTCTGTTGTGCTACCAGTAAGATAAGATTCAAGTTGATTATCCTCACATTCCTTAATGTAGCACAACTGTGGCTAACCCTTGAATAACTCTGAATAAGTATACAGATAAATGGAGAGATGTTACATTTTGCCTACTTCTGCCTTAGAATCTTAGTTTTATGTCACTCATATTAACAAATACATTAGGTTGCTGTTACCAACTCTGGTGACAGATATGACAATTTTCTTTTAGATTGGTTAATAAAGGAATCTTACTTGTGCTCTACCAAATGTAGGGCATATAAGTTTAAATGAAATCCAACATATTAAGACATATAATTTGTAAGCATTTTCTTTCATCATCCTAATTATTATTATTAGAATTTATCATCCTGACAAAGTGTTTGGCCAAATTCTGATTGAAAGAATACAACAGATGACAATGAGGAAAAAGAAAAGAAAAAATGAGGGAGGGGCTGTGCAGACCAGATTGCTGGCCCTCGCCAGTTCACTGGGAAATAAATGAATGTAAAAAAGAAAATTGTATGTACATTTGTACAGAGAAAGTGTATATAAGCCATTTCTCCCATAAACTCTTTTTTTTTTTTTTGCAGGATTCAGTTCAAATGAGAAATAAACTCAGATCACTTATATGCAGGGAAAGTTCATGTTATTTTGAAGATTCCCTTTAAAAAGACATCTAAAGAGCTGAAGCTTCATAAAAGAAGAATGGTCTTGGCAAAGGGTTAGCATAATTTATTAATCATTCCAGGAAGGAAGGGGAAGGGGAAGGGGAAGGGGAAGGGAGGGAGGGAGGGAGGGAGGGAGGTTCTGGTGGAAAAAAAAAAACATTGTAAGATTGTACTATGACATTCAAAAATTTGGGGACTAAGCGTTATATTTTTCCCACTAATAACTTTTTTTTTCCTCTCTAATCTCCATGGAATTTTCAAGTAACTTTTAAGTATCTTACAGAGCTTAGAAATAGATTGCAACCAATAATTTCAGGAAAGCAATATTTCTAGCATGTGTTTCCTCTCCTAATGGTGAATAAAGCCTTACTCTGAATCTCTTTCTCCTTTGCTTGTTACATCAGGGCAAAATGAATTAAATTCTTGGATAAGGAAGTGTGATTTTTATCAGTACACCTTGGCTGGAAATGTCATCATATTTTTCACTGGAAATAAAGCATCAATCTGCCACTTTGAATGATGAGATCTTTGTGATAACCTTGTGCCAGGAACTCTGAAGCCAGTATTGTCCAAATAGGATTTACAACTCAGTTCTAATTGATTATTTTATCTCACCTCCAGTGATGGCTACAGTTGAATTATTTTTCACTCTACATGTGAGACTTCAGGGCAGAGTTCCTCTGAGCTGATAAACTGATGTCTAGGCTGTATGATGTTGAACTGTAAGTAGGGGTGCCATAACTAAAATGCTTATTCATATGTAACAGGCTAGCCATGGGAAAACTGAATTTCTGAAAGATTTGAGAACGCATCATGTTGTGCTTGTCCTCTGTGTAAAAGACTACGGTTATGTAACTGAAATGTTAAATGCCATGCCTAAATTACTGTCTTCCCATCACTGTTTTTAAAGTAAGGTAAAGTGTCCTCCAAATTAAGGCCTATTTGTTTAGGAGAAAGGGCCTAACACAAATAACTATTACTATGATCTCATGGCTTCTAAGGTTTTCCATCCATCCATCCATCATTGCTGCACTGTTGTGCACAAAAAACTCCCCAAACTCCATGCTAATATCAGTAATTAGGCTAGGTAGCTTGATGGAATAACACATTTTTGGTCAGCACCCAAGGCATCAGGCTCTTCAGCAATGGTGAGAGAATGATTCTGCACAGCTTTCTTTGCTATTAGAATGGCTGCTTCTCAGTAATGCTTGACAAAGGCAGCTGATTTCTCAGTAGAAGTGATAGACCTCTGAAGATATGTTAGGTTTTTTACAAGACCAAGGATTTGTTGCTTTAGGAGATGGTACTTGAGGCTATAATCCTTAACCAAAACTACCTGGGGAGTAAGCCACACTGAACTCAATGAGATTTAATTCTTTATATACAGGTACCTAGAGTGGCACTGTAAGCCGTTCTTCCCATTGTTTCCTTTGATGTTGTTCGCTTCTACTTGCAGCTTCAATTAGTTCTATGGCAAAAGGACCATCAGAATAACAGCTGTGTTTAGAATCTGTTTTAAATACTAATTATAAGATTTTGGGATCTAAATTTGAAATTTTCATCCTTCCATGCAGAATGAAGAAGACATGCATGCACTTATGACAGAAAAATAAAAATAAAAAGAAAGATATGTAGAATATAAGCATCTAAAAGTGTTTATAATTGTCCTAACAGCCAGGAACCACGCTGAGACAAGGAACAGGTCTCTAGTGTTTTATTGCTGCTACATAACAGGAAAATCCTAACAAACTGAAGAAGCGTGGGAAAAACCCAGACATATAAACCCCAAAGGTTAAGGCGGGCCCGATCTGTGCCTCTTGGAATGGCTACCTAATTCCTCAGTGCTACGCATGCGCTTTACAGCCTGGATGGGAGCCCCCTGCTCTCCATCCGTACTCATGACAATAATATATTTTAGGGAGCACGTAAAAAATCTCAGAACTTTTTAAAAGGTAGAATCTTTTGTACTTCAAGGTAAGCTCAACTCCTGTTGACTTTATGGATACATTAATGTAGGTTTCTTCAAAGTGCTTTTTCACTTCTTTCTTCTGGAATTCCACCCCCCCCCCGCCCAATTTCCAAGTCTAGTTTATAGCTCAGAGACCTCCTAGAGATTTCCCATCCACTTCATAACCAGATTTAGTTTCACTTTTTTGAGTCCAACTAAGGGTGTATCTTTGGGGGAAAACTACATCTTACAAAGACAATTGAAATGGGAGAATTAAACAGAGTTGCTGGGTATGAATAAAGAAGAAACAATAGAGATTTAAAGTGAAACTGCTTTCAGAATTTAAATGGTAGAAATACTGTATCATTTAAAAATGGCTTGCTTTATGAGCTCAAGTGTGAACCAGATGGGAATCTGAATATTCCATTATTTATTACACAAGGCTAATCCAACCATTAGGCAGAGGGAGGCAGCTACCTCAGATAGCAGATGTCAGGTAGTTGAACAGTAGCAATGTGATGAGAACATACTGTGTACCCAATAATCCAGTGACTTCTTCTTTAGATGAATGGATGGCATGTCATTATTTTATCTTTGTCTCAGGAAGCAAAATGTCACTAAACAGTCATCTTATGGTATGTGCCATGGCTGCCTGATAAATGCCCCAAATAAACCCTGATATTTTTATATTGGCAGATCTCAAAAGTTAAACAAATGAACACATTTCCCTTAATTACATTTTCCCACAATGAAATATTAAGCTTTATTTTGAAATCTATCAAGTTTCTGACATCATTAGGTTCATATACAGACTTTCACATAACAGAAGGCAATCAGAATATAACATTACCATATAATTGCCTACAAAATGCATTTTAATAATTGATGATAAAAGAACATCTTGCCTGGACTAAGTTTTACATATACCCAAGTTTAAAGTGAATTTGACTGACTGGACAAGATATTTTTAAAACAAATGGACCATCTCTCACTATCTGTTTCAATTATGTAAACATAATTTAATGTCAGAATCAATGTTTACACTTCTTTATCTCCTCCCACCTCCATTAACAGTAACCAACAGCCGTAGAGTCGTTTGCTACTTAATGAGTTATAAATGATCTAATTAACTGTCCCCTTGCAGTTGTCTTTACACTTCAGTAGTGAAGTGGTTATTTACTGAGCTAAATATGTGACAGTTGTACTAATAACTTTTGGATTTAGACTTGTTCAAATTTTATACATTTCTGATATTGCACACAAAATGTTTGCAAACATTTCTTTAACATTACAACAAAAATCAGGCTTTCAGTCCTTTTCCATAAACTTTATGTCATCAACTCCAAGCTATTTTAAATGATACTGCATGGGGAAGCTCCTATGCTAGTTCTTATTCTATTGCTAATCCTTACTATTTATTAGATTCTCTATTGTTTTATAATTCTTAGTATTATTCCATATGTTGCAATCCACCTTGACTTAAATATAGTAAAAAGAAAGTCATTGCTTTTAAGGTTTTTTGTTTGTTTGTTAAAGATATGCATAAAGCAAATGCATTTTATTCTGAGCTCAAAACTAAATCAATTTTTAAAAATGACTAACTTTTAAAAAGGGCTATCTTCTATTCTGTTTCAGAATAGAAATCTTGAAATTCATGTGTCTTAAGCCTGGAAAGCTCAAAATGGTTGTTTTGAAGTTGAAAGCATCCTGAGGTCAAAATGTTTAACACATCTCTATTTATTTGAATTTTGTTTTTTATTAAAGATTTTAAATACAGTAGGAAAAGCAAATACAAATTACACTCAGAAAAAAGAAAAAGAGGTAGAGAGAAAGAAAAAAAAGTGCAAAAATAGAAAAATATAAAAAAAGAAAAGTATAATCAAGAAAAAGAAAAGAAAAAAAGTGATTTCCAGCCTTCATCACAAGTAAAAATAAATTTGATAACCCGTTATCTCATATAAAGTTATAAATAAATATTTCTTCTTCCCATAACCCACCTCTTCTCTATGCAAAACCATAAATCATCAACTTTTCAGTCCTGTTGTCAGCAGAGTCTGTAAAGGGTTTCCAGAGTTTTATAAAACCATGCCTTGATCAAACAAATCAACTTTATATTGCTTTCTTTTACTTCTAACAGCATTGATCTTTAATTCATTCAGATGTTGTCTTTTTCCCATCACAAAGACTTCTTTGAGGCTGTGACAGACCTCTTATTGTAAATCCAGTGGAAAATCATTATCCAGGTCATTGTCTTGGTTTGTCTATCTTATTTTCCCTTTGATTTTCAAAGCCCAACCAATATCTTTTGTGTATCCAATAAAACGTTCTTATCAGGGTTGTTCTCTTTTAATCTACACTTTTTCCTGTCATTTGTATTTCCAGTTTGAATGCCTTGTCTATTTTGTAATCCACACATTTCTATCCAATATTTCTGATTCCACTATTTCTGCATCAAGTGAAATTTGTTTTACAGCTGTAAGTCCTTCATTAACAACTTTTAGATATAGTCCATCCATAGAAGCAGACATCATTACTGATATTGTTTGTTTGTTTATTTACTTATTTTTCAATTTTTTATCACTGCCCGTCTCCCCCAAAAGGGGGACTCTGGGTGGTTTACAATAAAATTAACAATTAAAATCATAAAACATATAAAATACAGTAGAAACAGCCAAATAAACAGCTGAATATAAATAGGAATAAAACAAATATAAAATCCAAGTAGTGATAAGATCAAATTCAGGGCAGAGGGCTCTATGGCACCAGCCACCCCCAGGAAGAAGTATTGCCCTTCCCATCCCAGGTGAGGTGGCAGAGCCGGGTTTTCAAATTCTTCCAGAAGGGTGGGAGCAAAGGGGTCTGCCTTACCTCTGGGGGCAGAATGTTCCAGAGGGTGGGCACCACTGCAGAGAAGGCCCACTTCCTGGACCCTGCCAAGTAGGGTCTGTAGCATGCCCTCTCTGTATGACCGAGTGGGATGGGTCGATATCTTGGGGATGAGACGGTCCCTCAGGTAGCCTGGCCCCATGCCATGTAGGGCTTTAAAGGTCATAAGCAACACCTTGAATTGGACCTGGAAGCAAACTGGCACCCAGTGCAGCTCATGCAGCAGTGGTGTCTCTTGTGCCAATCTTGGGGCACCAATAACTGCCCACACAGCTGCATTCTGGATCAGCTGAAGTTTCTGGATCCTCTTCAAGGGTAACCTCATGTAGAGCACATTACAATAGTCTATATGAGAGATGACCAGGGCATGAGTGACTGTTTGGAGGGCATCTCAATCCAGGAAAGGGCGTAACTGGAGCAAAAAACAGAATTGTGTGAAGGCTCTTCTGGCCATGACTGCCACCTGCTCTTCTAGAAGGAGTCGTAAGTCCAGAAGGACCCCCAGATTCTGTACTGGGTCTGAATGGGGCAGTGCAACCCCATCCAGAACTAAAAATGACAACTTCCCAGATATAGAGGAGCCATCAACCCACAGCCACTCCGTTTTACCAGGGTTCAGCTGAAATTGTTGATATTGTGGCTACTAATTTCTGTCCCCATTCTTTAAAGACCTCCTTTAATATTTCAGATGTATTTTGTGTCATTTTGTAGTCTAATCCTAAATAAAAGTTTTGTGTGTGTGAGAGAGTGTGTGTGTGTGTTTTCTTTTTTGCATAGACTTTAGTCCTTTCTAGCATTCAATTTAAATCATAAGGTCTCTTATCTCTGTTAGGACTTGCAGCAGTCAAAATAATTCTGGTTCTCACAAAAAGCTGTTTATTATATAGTTACTTCCAAAATCTTATAGTAAAAGTTTCAATATTCCAAATTTCTCTGGACCTTTAATTCATTTATAATTTCCTCAGTTCAAAATCTTTACCTTTTTGCTGTATATTTCCACTTCTTTAAGTTCTTAAACTTACAGTTATTTTTTTTCTTTTGTTCTGGAACAAAGATACACTCACCAGGTGACTTTTCAGACTTGTCATTCCCAAGACCTCTAATAGCCTTAAGATATTTAAATAAGCAATTTCCAAAAGTGATTAGAAGTGAGGTTAGTGAACTTAGTGTCCTTTAAAAGGTGCCGGCCTTAGTTGTGAAGTTGATGATTAATCCCTTCATCTCCTGGCATTCAGACCCACTGGAGACCACTATCCTGTGGTCTCCTCATGAGGAGCAGCCATCCAGAGCACATGTGGATGATCTATATCTGTATTTATAATATACTTTTTCCTCATAAGGACACTCTGCTAAATAATCAGAAGCAAGATCTTTTTTTACATGAAGGTTATTCCCTTTAGTTCCTTCCTTCGGCTATGGCTGAGAATATCATTTTTACAGAGTAAATAACCTTCACACAGTTATCAATGTTTCAAAGCAGGTCTTTTGTAAGCTACTTTAAATGGGGATGGTGTTTCCTTCATGGACAGTTGGTAAACTGGACTAAGACTTCTGCAGTGAGATTGTTGACAGGGACCAAGTGAGTAGTTTATGTGTTTATTAAAACAATTCCATTGGCTCCCAGTATATTTCTGAGCTCAATACCAAATGCTACTTTTCTACCTTAAAGCTATATATAGCTGAGGAGTACATATTTTAAAACTCTGATTTTTCTTCTCCTTTTTTAAAACCTTCTCCTGACATACCATCTGCCCAGCTATGGAAATAGTCAAGAGGAAATAAAAATGACAAGATTCTTGCCTTTCAAATATTCTCCACAGAACCACCTACTTGACACTTCCCTCCACTCCCCATATTTTAAAGCTTTTAAACAGTGTTCCTCCCCCCATTTTTTTTTTTTTTTGATTACTGCAGTGCCTGTAGTTTTGTTGTTGTCATTTTACTTGTGTATATTTTTTTATAAAAATACCTTGTAATGTTGTATTTTACTTATATTACTCTGCTTCTCTGTCTGGTAAAACAAATTCACTGTTGGTGGTTTAGGTTATGAAGAAATGAAATCAGCAATGCCTTTTATTGGTTCTGGGTTAGCAATTTACAAACTAGCATCATACCCAGAATGTCAGTAGTGTTGGGTATGGCAAGGGGAGTTTAAAAAAATTCAAGACAGCAGCTATGGCCTTGTGATTGAAGTTTTACAACTGTCTTCTGCTAATGCACTTCAGCATCCAGTTTTATGTTTACAGAACCAAAGGTACACACACAGTTTTCTCCACCATAACTGGCAAGCTAAAAATGAAACTGGATACTTCAGATAAGGGTAAGGGTAAGACCTTGACTGACACTCCTATCATGTCAAACAAACAACATGGGTCTTAGGTGTATATTTTGGCAAAGGCTGATATTTCTATTATATTTCACTGCTGCTAATTTGCAAAAGAGAGGGAGAGAGAAGATGCTCAGAGATAATGCTTAAAAGCAGTCAAATGTGATTTCCTGCCAGAAAATCTAACCTCAGCCAATCTCTTTTTAATTTTTAAGTTTATTTATTTATCTCTTTTTTTCTGGGCTGAAATTTCAAAGCATGTACTAAAGCATTTAGTTCTGTCTGTTGCCCCTTCCAAATCAGCAAACAAAGCTGGCTCCCAACCTATTTTAGATGACTCTGTTGATAATGGTTTTCCCCTTTTTAATGAAATTATTTTTGCCCTTTTCCCACTGTTTGTATGGATGCTACTGCTATTAATTTGGAGCAGAGAACATGGCTGTACTAGTCACACGAAGCTGCTCAAGAAGGTAAAATCAGTCAAGGGAGGTCATGACTTTCTCAGGCGACTGCAGATTGTCCTAGCAATCTAAGTAGGGCTAGGCCTCTACTTGGGGGGCAAGGGGGGGGGGAGACTAGCAGAGAATACTGGCACTGTCAGCCTGACTGGGAAATAAAATCAATCAATCAATCAGTAGATCTCAGAACAACCACTTCCATTCTGTTGTCAAGACAACTGCAGGCGGTATCCCGGAGCTCCCCATGAAATGAACTTGACTTGAGACATCATCTTTTAACTGTAATAGTAAGAGAAGGTTTGAAGGGCCAATATGAAATAGCTGCCTTGGCAGGTAAGCAAATTGCAACTTTCAGCCAGCCACAAAAAGTGCAGACAAACAAAATCACAGTAACCTACACCTGCATTTTCTATCAGTCAGCAGATCAGCAGGAATGCAGCAAGTGGAAACAGGGTTCCTCAGATGGAGTAGAGGCTCTAGTCTTTTCCTTCCCAGTAATGCTGCTTTATTTGGTCATGGGAAGAGAGAACACTACCTATTTGCCAGAAACTTAAAAAAAAAAAAAAAACTTCCCTGGAAAAAAGTACAAAGCCACTACTCTGTTTCTCAATTATTGATGTTAATTCAAGTTGCTGGATTTCTGCTGTCATTTTGAAACAATGTGTATGCAACTGGACTGATTTACCCTATGTCAGGGTCTGGCTATTTGAAGGACTGCCTACCTCCCATAGTATCTGCCAGGCCAATTCAAACTGGCAGGGTTGGCATGGTCCAGGTTCCTTCAATTAAGGCCTTTGCCAAGGGTGAGTGAAGGGCCCTATGGCTTGTGTGGGTTTTCTTCTGTTTTGTTCCTGTCTGGTTCTTGTCACCCTTGCATCTTGTATTCTTCTTTCCCTTCTCTCGTTGTTTTTAACAATTTTACTTGTGAGCTGCCCAGAATCATTGGAGATGGGCAGCATACAAATTTTAATCATAACAATAATGATAATAATGGCAAGTGTCATCTATGTTGAATTGGTGGACCGTACCCTTGAATTGCTGGCAAGCAATCTTAGAGCAAAAAGTTTCTTGTCCATGATTTAGAAAGATCACTGAAGGAGAGGATCCTTGATAAGGATGGAAGCAAGATATCAGCTTAGCACCAAGGCTGCAGAAGTCTTGGAAACTGTCTTTTACCACCAAACCAGCTAATTATTGCCAATCCTTAATAAACAGTAGATATCACAGAGCATTTGCTCTAGCTAGATTTAGCACACGCCCATCAGCAGTTATTGATGGTAAATAGGAAAACATTTCCTTCCACAAATGACTTGTCCCCTTTGACTCCAACTCCACAGAGGATGTGCAGCATGTCCTGCTACACTGTAATTTCTGTTTGAACCTGTGTGATGTATTAGTTCATCCCCTTACAAAAGATTTCCAAGGGAGAGATGACCACTAGTACATCTTCTATCTTCTAGCAGATCATAATACCTCTACTTTGATTTGATTGTAGAGGAGAATGAATGAGGGCTGAATGCAAAATTAAAAATATAGAAATGTGTTAATTTCTTTTACTTACTATTTCTTATTCTATATTTTGAACCTTGAAAGAGAAAAATGTGATAGGTGTGTCACATTTGTGTGTGTGTGTGCCTTTAGTGAAAGAAGTTGAAAATCCAATCAATGTGTTGTGTGTTAAAAATGTAATAGGAGTTATGAGATTTCAAGGAAAAAAAAAACTTGTTAGGGGAATTGGGAATATTTATATCCTTTCAGTTCTCTAATTGCTCCTTGGCTCTTTGAAAATAATTGGCAGGACTTTATAAAAGAAGCAGATCTGCTTAGCAGAATACACAGAGTTGAATTAAATAACCTCTTTATTGAGCATAAGACCTTCCTACCTTATCATACAGTTTGGTTATAAGATAGTATGCTGGTAACTGTGATCAATAATAAATATACATGTCTATTTGTAGCAGTTCATTAATACTTCATAGGAGTCTTGTGGATAATAAATTCACATGTGTCTTAGTAGAAGTTCATTAATACTTTTATATAGGAGTCTTGTGAAGTATAGGGGATTAATACATTCAGGAAATTGAAAGTGTAAACTTAATTATGAATGAAAGGGCTAAATTGTACATCAGAACACATGAATTATATGTTGTTCTGGTAACATAGGAAAGTAGGAATCCATTGTCTGTATCAGAGTAATACAGTATAATAATATACAGTAGATAATAGATAGGAATCTGCTATGTTCTCCATAAATCTGATGAGGGGGAAAGAGTTAATATGTTAAGTGATATAAGTGGATGGGAATTAGAAAATACATAAAACATTATTTCACCATTAAAAACTCAAGAATGAATGGGAACAATCTGTTCATTTCAAATATATGGTTTATACATAAACTTATTCACATGAATAGATTTGATTATGATGAAAAAGAAAATTAGTGAAGCATACAAGGGTGATGAGATATTTGAATGGGGGCTGACCTTTTTTTTTTTTGGTAATGTGAAGAATGGTTGCTGGGGTGGGGGCGATGGAGAATGGACAGTGAAGAAGATGAGAGGTGAAAGAAAGTGGTAAAAGAGGAAATATGAAAGCTATAACTAAAACAATTATTATAAGAAAGATTTTTTCCCCCAGAGAATAAGTGGAAAACAGACATAAGGAAAGAGTATATAGAAGCTGCTTGGAACTGAATAATAATAATAAAAAAATGTGTTACAAAATTCCAAAAAAAAACATGTACAGTTATACTATGACTAGTGGGGAGTACAAAAAAGAATATTTGGTGGAATAATGAAGCAAAAGAGGCAGAGAATGACAGGAGAAAATATATAAAACAGCATGCCTACTGAAAAATTGAATAGAATATCGAAAAAGAGAGTTGTCTTGGTTTAATTTATGATTTAAACATTAATTTATGCTGGTATACGTACATACAGCATGATTTGTATTATTTTTACTAGTGTTAAATAGTAGAGAAATTTATGGCATTTTATATGTTTCTGCTTGCTTGATTTATTATTATTATTATTATTATTATTATTATTATTATTATTATTAAGTTTTTCTCTTTTTCTTTTTTGTTTGTTTCCTTTCCTTTGTATTATTTAGTACCCCTTTAAGTATATAGCTTTTCCTGGAGAGTTTGGTGGTTTAGTGAGTTTTGTTTTCAAACACTGTTATTTGTATTATTTATAAAGTTTATGAAAGAAATATTTATAATATAAAAGTAGCTTACTTATGGAGTCTCTGACTTGTTTAACCTGTGTGTGAAAGCAGTATCTGGGCCTGGCAGTGGGAAGAATGCCATTATTCTTCTGTTATGCTGAGGGAAAATAACAAGACTGAAACCTCCAAAACCTCCAGGGAGATTAGTTTGTTAAGAGGCCTGGAAAGGTGAGTGACATGATAATCACCAGCTGGGCCCATAGATATTGAACTCCTCCATCCATTATGATCTTGGTCAAGTGAGGCCTTTACATATTTTAGTAAGCTAGAGCAATGTTAGAGTGGGTTACCAGCTTTACTGTAGTCCTACGTAAGCATATGCAGCTATTGAGATCTAAAGCAGAAAGGAGCTTCTGATCAAGCCTAGGCATGCTTGCTGGACCTGTCAGCAGCAAAAGCCACACCTTTTTCCTGAAATTTCTCACTAGCCATGCAGACCCAAGAAAATACCACTAAGGAGATGTTAAGGAGGTTGTGACAGAGCGGTGACTCTGGTGGTGCTCCTTGCTAATGGAAGGATGCATGCTGGACAGTTAGGAAAACTTTTGGCCAGTATTCATGAAGCCCAGTTTTACTCCAAGCATGCTCATACTATTTAATGCAAGCTTTGATATCTAAAGACTAGCAAGATTACGTATGGTTGCTTGTATCTCATCAAGTGGGAGGTATATAGAATGTACTGACAGATGTTCAGCACACGTCCATTAATTGTTCTTCTCAGTTTTCCCAACAATACCAGGAAACTATTTCATGATTCTAAATATTATACTGTAGCTGTACCTTTTCCTACCATATTGTTCGGATGGTAGTTTTTGAATACCATCTACTATAATTCATTGAGAATAATTTTCTAAACAGCAAACAAAAATAAAAACAAAAAACCATTGTTCCGCTTGCTGAGGATTTCCATGTATAAAGCCCATGAGCTTACAACACATGTGTTCTGCCAACAGTATTTTAGCCTTTAGTAGGATTCTCATCCACCCTGGAGAAACCCTCTGAATTATTTCCACTTAAGTGTTGCCCTGTTAATTAGCTACACCCTTCTGTCTAGCTCTTACCATTTTATGTCTCAAACTTTGCCACTAGACTATCTGCTTTCAAAAGCAAGGTATATGGAGGTATAATCTCTCCCTCTTCAGCCCATACCTAAAGCAATTGGCAACTTAATTGTATTTTAACAATGGCAACAGAAAATAGTTCTCCATCATATCTAAGTTCAGTAGGGTAACTGAAGGAGCTATAGGATATGCAGGGAGCTCTTCCAATACAGGCAATTAAACTGTATTGCTGCATTTTCTAGCCATTGACATTTTGGCTAGAAATGTGGCTGCTTAATTCTATTCACTATCCAGTATATCAGCTCTGAGCAGTAAAAAAGAGATACTCAGTAAAAAAGAGATGCTCATCACTGTTGCTTGTCTGCCTGCAAAGCTCTATAACCTATCAGTGGTTGGGACTGGATGTACTCCAAGGCCCAGCACTGAAAATAGCTCCTCTCTGCCTGCAATAACAAAGAGGGGGACAAAAATTATTCTGAGAGCAATACTATATAATGAAGGGGGGAAAGGGCATTATTAACAAAGGTGGTTGGGGCAGAGGGAGGACTTTTCTTGGAAACTTTCTCAGATCTTCCAGGCACTGACATGGAGGGTCAATCTTCTTGCTTATATTTTAAATGATCAAATCCTTGCTGTTTCTCAGTACTAAATAATGCACATTACTGGTAGTTTAAAAAGGGGGTTGCAAGCTGGAAAATCTGGTAAATGATATATGAAGCCACCATTTAATCGCTGTGAAAGATGGGAGCTAAAGAGAAGGTGTCAGACTTCACTGGAAGTAAGATAGGTTAACATTGTAGTAATTCTTTACCTTTATGATAACTGTGAATTTGTGCCCACTGTTAATTATCACTTTAAGTAGCATAAATAGATTTCTTTAAAAAATCATTCTTGTCTGTCTTACTGTGATTTTTCACATATATATTAAATCATTTACAAATTGGCTGGTAAGAAAAATGTCCAGAGCAGGATACTTACTATATTTTCTTTAAAACATGGGCCATGTGTATTTGTTTTCTTACAGGAATATTCTTCAGATGATCCCAGGTCCTATTCTAAACTAGTAATATTCTGCACTGACAATGATATGTGAAAAATATGCTAAAAGAATCTGTGTTAAACATGAACATTATTTGCTTCAGTATAGTTTTGGAGAGTAGAAATTCCCCTTCCTTCCACCTACTTGTTTTCACCACCCTCCATTCTTTAAATGTTGCAAGTAAAATCATATTGTAAACTAAGAAAAGAAACTAATGGTTAGCTGCAGACAAAAAAGTAAATGTAGAAAACCTGTTTTATCACAAGGAATGTATGAAACATTAGTGCATTTTTTTTCTATTTTATAGGAAGGATTTGTTTCTAGCAGTCTCCCTTACTCTTTAAAGCCCATTAATATATGAAATTTTGTCCCCTTCCAGAGGATCTATTATCACATTTGCTTAATTCTGTCTGAACAATATTTTCATTGCTATTGCTCAGAGCTCTCCAGATACTACAATTAGTACATCATCTCTAATAATAAATGTACCTTTGTTTTGCAAACATAGGCAATTCAGGGCTACATCATTTCTAGGGGATTGTCAAAAGGTACCGGGTAACAATTGGGATTAAATCTAAAAAAAAAAACAAAAACAAATCATATGTCAAAATAAGCAAATGAAAGTTTTTATTGTAGGAACAATATTGCAAAGCCAGTTGTCATGTAGTACTTTAAATGCCTAATATTTAATAAAGACTTCATAGAAATACAGCATTCCTCAGAGGATTTCCCAGAAATGGTTAATATTGTCAGAAACAAATAACATGCCATTTCCGATGTCTTTCTTAAGGATTCCTTATTTTTATTTTTACTGAGGCTTGATGCATGCTCAAACGACAGTTTCAGGGTTAGTGGGAGTATAATTCTTATAGAACAGAACATTTGGTACTTTTTTTTTTTAAGGAAATACACTTCCTGAATGTTGTATTTTCTGGAACAGACATGCATGTATTGCCATACATATGTATGTTGTTAATAAAAATACATTAAAAATCAAGAAATTGTGGTACTTTAATATTAATTTTATATTCTCTCCAGTTGAAATAGAATATCTGATCTTTGTCATATGCCCTGGGAAAAGAACAAACTCCAGAACTTCCAGTGTTTCTCAGAGAATGTTGTAAGAGAAGAATTTGAGGGACAGTAATGTTTGCCTTTTTAAAATACAAGGAATGCATATAATTAAGGTTATCATTCTGCAACTGTGAACCACAACAACTTCTCTGACCCTGTTACTGTAAGAGAATCCAAATATTCACCTGCACTTAGATACATGGCTGCATTCATTCACATGGTGCATAAAACTCTTGTATCATCATCAAGGCTATTTATATTACCTACCAATGAATCTTAATGTATTACTTTTCCAGTTGGCAAAATCATAAATTGTCCTTACATATCTCCTGCTGACATCTCTGTTGGAGCTGAGAACCCTTGATGATCTGATGAATGCTTTAGCAGATTTGAAACCCACTGGTGCATGTTGAACTCAGCCATAAGGAGACTAAAAATTACTCTAATAGAATATTTGATATATAATATCTTATGAAGCATCTCAGTTAAAGCTGTTATTTTATTTTTAGAGCTGGAAGCTCTTTGTTGTTTTGATTAATTATTAATCAACATTTATGATGTACTTGCTTGTGATTTATTTTAAGTAACCCTTTTGAGAGGATTGTATTTTACATTTTTTTTATAAACAAATAATACATTGTAACAAAGGAGGGTATTTTAGTAAACTCAGTTTGGTCTAATAAGGAAAAAGATAAATGCCTAATCTAGTATTTTCCATTTTGGAACCTCACTGGGTATCCATACAATCAAAAACATCTGGAAAGTAGAAATTGGGAACATTGGTTTAGTCATTCCCATTTAATTCAGTGGTTTTAGTCCCAGTTAAATGGGTATAAGTTTGCAAAGTCATCCAATAAAGATCTATATCCTATTTACTTAGTTTTCTAAAATATATATTTTTGTTCAGAATTTTTTAATGGAACATGGTTCCATTAAACCATATCTTTGGTCTTATTACATTAAGGTCCTCTAACTCTCCATGACTAGTTGAGTCATGTCTGAAAGTTGTCATTCCAAGGACTTTCTCCTGAAATAGTGAGTATTAACCAGAAAAATATCCATAGGGTTTTCATTGGCACATTTTCAGGAATAGATTGACAGGCCTTGCTCCCTAGTAGTTGGACATTAAAAAAGGAAGATAGAAGAAGAATTGATGCATTCAAATTGTGGTGTTGGTGAAGATTATCGAAAATACCATGGACTGTCAGAAGAACAAACAAATCAGTTTTAGAAGAAATACAACCAGAATGTTCCCTAGAGGTGAAGATAACTCGCATATTTTGGGCACATTGTCAGGAAAGAACAATCACTTGAAAAGGATGTCATGTTTAGTAAAGTCAAGGCCAGTGGAAAAGAGGAAGACCTTCAGTGCGATGGATTGATACAATTGCCACAACAATGGATGCAAACATTGGAACAGTCAGGCATATGGCACAAGATCAAACAGCATTTCATTCTGTTATACATAGGGTCACCATGAGTCATAAATGACTCGGCAGCAACTAACAACAACAACCATAAAAAAGTGTTGCCACGTTTAGTAGAAGTAATAGTAGTAGTATATGTATTCATTATTGCTAATTGGTTAATTTTGTTCCATCTCCACTATTAGTCTTTTCTAATAGTGTTATTAGAAAAGACTAATAGTGGATTGTTATTCTCTCTCTCTCGATATACAGTATACATATACAAATACATATACTACTTTTGCTGTTTTATACTATTGGTTGTATACTGCAGATCTTTTACTGTTGAGTGTTATTGTAAACCACCATGAGACTATATTTGATTAGACAGTATATAAATTGAATAAATAAAACAAATAAAAATACATATCAACATGCAGCAAATAAATGCATTTCCTAAATTGCATAACGGATGGGCAGTTAGTAGGGAAATCGTTCAAAATAATTCCTACAGCCTATTTTCTCAGATGCCTTTTTTCTGTCCCTCTCTGCTTTTCTTCTCAAACAGCAGGGGAAATAATATGTTCTTCCAAGTGGCCTGAAGGATCTCTCACACAGAAGTTCGGAGAAGGATTGCAGATTGATTTCTTCCTTATTTTAGGCAGCAATCAGCAAAATTCCCATCAACCATTTGGCATGAAGTGGGTACAATCCTTTTGAAAAGCCACATTTTTTCCTATCTATGCACGTGTGTGCACACACATACACACATACAATGGTAGGGCTTCCCAGACATTGTACTACCATGACTGTCTAAAATGATAAATGAATTTATATATGTGACTTCCCCCCCACCTCATAAAATTAATGAAATCCTACTCAGCGGTATAGAGTGTGCCAACTATTAGTTTAGCATTCAATCCCATTTCTCACTCACTTTGTATGCAAAAAGCCTGAGTCCTATCAGAACTTGGCCCCACTGACAGCCTGCCTGAGCAGACTGGGAAGGTTTGGCAGCAATCCAACTTCAGGTGGACACACTATCAATTTTCCCTGGGTTCTGTCTTTGTGCAAGCTGGCTCATTGTCAGAATGTGTATGCAAAGCTGGAAAGCTATAGAGAGCACCCCAGCTCCCATACTCAATGCTCCAGTTTGGAAAAACTGCACAAAGCCAGAGGCTGTGGTAAAATCAAGGCATGCCGAAAGATGAAATAAAATTGAGATTAGATGCCCAAATTCTAATAATGATTCTGGTACATAAGCAAGAAAGGAGAAGAAGAGCAACCACTGGTTTCAAAGAACCACCATGCATAATTCTTGTTCTCCATTGCATTTAACACTTCTTACCTCTGCCCACCCCTGCATGAGATATTGTGCAAGATAGCATAGGTGTCTTTCCATCTTACTTGTCTCTGTTCCAGGGACTGTGGTTCTAGAAAGAGAGGATATGTGTGAGGAAAACACAGAAGTTGTCAGGGATTCTCTGCGGGTCATCCTTCTACCTCTATTTGCAGAGTCCACTGCCTCCCAGGTACCCTTCATTCTCCAAGACCCACCACCCCTCTTCTCTCCCATTACACTCCATGCTTATCTTCCTTCCCACTCTTATTCCTAAATCTGCAAACCTGTCCAACACCACCTGTGCTTCAAGCAAAAATAAACATTAAACATTTTAATATCATTACAGTGGTGAAAATAATATATATATATTAGTGAGAGCACAAAGATCTTATGAGATCTTGTAACTTGTGCTCTTGCAAGAAGTATTTAATTGAATGTAAACTTTAAAAACTTATCCTTGGTCATCATTTAATGGTATAACAGGACCATATTGCTGACTAAAGTTTTAAGATTGCTTGCCAGGGAAAGCCGTAGCATGTAAAAAATTCCACATACTTCTTAACGTTATGTGTTCAATTCTCAAATGTTTACCAAAATTCCTGTCTATCTGCAAAAAGTGCAGTATGACTGACTACCATTTATAAAAAGGGAAGGAAGTTGCAAATTCAAGAATTGAATATTCAGACAACACAGATGCAGAAGAATGGATTGTTGGATGATCACTTCTCCAGAAAAACAGGCTGTTAAACTGAATCTCAAATTGTGATGTGGGGGGGGGGGGACTGTCAGTGGAAAGTTTCCTAAGCAACATATGATTGTTCTCTGTTTCAGTAAGGAGTTTTACTATTATGAAATGCAGATTACACTGAAACAACTAAAACAAGAACTATGTACAATAGGTTCATGTCATCCTTTTCTTTGAGTCATGCTGACAGATAACCACAGGATGAGTTCTGCAGAACGTTCTTTAAGAGACCCTGAAAAGTTCATTGTAAGTGTACAATCTCAAGGTCCAACTACATGTCACACAAAAATGCTATCTGAAGCTGTGCTTTCATTAAATAAAAATGATTACAAATGCAAGAACCTCAGTTGTTATCTACCTAGAAAATATGACACAATAACTATTTCTTTTTAAAACTCAAGGTAAATAGAGGGCAGTTTTGAGAAAGGGGTGAATTCCTAGTTCTTGGATAATACAACCCCCAAACCAGTTCTCCCAATGCTTATAATTAAAGAAAGATTCCCTCAAATTGATCTCACTTCCCAGAGATGTACTCTACTCTACTCTACTCTACTCTACTCTACTCTACTCTACTCTACTCTACTCTACTCTACTCTACTCTACTCTACTCTACTCTACTCTACTGCCTACTGTCCAGGGATTTCTTGGTAGTTTCCCATCTAAGTATTAATCAAACTTGACCCTCAGATCAACCAAGGTCACTAGGTGGGGTCACCTGCTGTGATAGTGCCTGTAATTAAAATTGAACATGGCTACACATTCAGCAGAATTTGTAGGTTAGACATAAAGTATTTATTTCATCTGTGGCTGAAATACAAAAAAGATGATACAAGGAAAGTAACCGTAACTTCAATTTGCAATCCTATGCCTCCTTTCCTAAGAGTAATCTCATAGAACATATGGGATATTCATTTTTGAGAAATCATGTGCAGGCTTGAACTTTATGGTAATCTACATACCCAATAAGTATTTATTAGAACTCCAAATTATAACCACAGAGGTTATTACAGAATTGCATTATCATGATCAGGTAACATTAAAATAAAGAAATAAAAAGTTGCTGCCTAAGGTGGAAAAGTTTTCCTATCCTTGCGGATGATAACTTTTACTAAACTTCATATTTTGGAAAAAAAAGCTGACAGTGTAAAATAAATGTAATAAAGAAGCAGTTTTCCTTTTCTTTTTGTAATATAGGACATTTAAACAAATTGCCTTTCACTGCAATATATCCTTTCACCACAGAGAAGAACAGTGTCCCACGCTGTACTGCTGCTTAGAAACTTAACAAAATTAGAGTCTATTTCTAGTAAAGCTTTAAGAAAAGAAAACAATTCATGTTGTACTTCTGGCTAGTGCCAAAGCAAGTAGGTCCTCAGGATATGGTCAAAAAAGTCACAATGGATGCCACGATGGTGTGATGAAAGCTGTGCTTGTCTTTTATGTGTATTGCCATATGTATACCAAAGAGTGAAAGGTCTCTCTTTATTCTGTTCATTTGGCTTCCACAAATGTACCAGATCTTGAATTTCCTTCCAGAAATCTTGTACATACAGTCAAAATGACCATTTGTTCCCATTCCCCTGCCACACTATAGGGAGTACTATAGGCTACTATAGTAATAGTAACCTTCCTTCAGTACATACAAATATGTTGGGCTCCAAAAAGTTCCCAACCCATCTGAATACCAATGAAAGTATCAAATATATGAACTCCATATATATCAGGGATAATTTTTACCACCATGGATAAGTAACAGGCCATAACTATAATTTCCCATGCCAATATAAGTGGGCCCATCTGTAGTGAGAGTTAAGGATGGCCTTGAAGGAGACAGGGGAGATCCATTGCCAAGGTAAAAATCAGTTACATGAAGCTTGATCCAAGACTAAGAAAGTAGTTTACAAAAATATCTCGAGCAACCCCCTACTTCCCTGAAGCTAAAAGAGGGAAGAAGGGAAGCTCATTCAGACTTGCAAGATTCTGTTACTATAACTGTTCTAATAAAAATAGCTTTACGTCTACATGGTGTCTGTTTCTTTGTTTGGTCTACTTTAATGGACTAACATTCTTGCAAGTCTGAATGTGCTTCCCTTTCTCCATCTTTTAGCTTCATGTGAATTAAGGTGGGGGAAGCGGGTCAAGTCTCATTTATTTTATTGTTCCCTTGCCAATGGATCTTCTGTCTTTCCTTCAAGGCCATCCTCTATACTCACTATACCACCTCATGACTCAGCTGATCTTGGTACAGATGAGCATTTTTCGACAGAAGCTGAGTGAATTAAAACTGGAAAGGATTTTTTAAAATATATATATATTTCCTCATACTAAACAAACAAATCCCAGCAGATTGAAGTAAGCGAGCCCAATAAATAAAATAGGTAGAAAGCTTTAGTAATCAGTCCCTTAGTCACATGCAACTGCCAGCAGTCTTTCTTCCTGCCCTAGCTCCTTTCTCTTTGTCTCTCACCCCACTTGAGCTTAGAGGAGTCTGCTGATTAGTTTGTTTGATGGATTATAAGAAATAGACTTTTGAAGCTGTAGAGCTATAATGCTGTTTGCCAACAGTTTGCTGGACTGTTGGCAATCCAGTTATACTAGATGAAGCAATGCTTTTATCCATTATTATGAGCGGGGGCTGTATCTCTCAGTTAATTTATGCATATGCCATGTATTTATTATTTATTTATTTATTTATTTATTCATTCATTCATTCATTCAATTTGTCCCCACCCATCTCCTCCCATCATGGGACTCTGGGCGGTTGTAGACCCATGTGCTATTCAGAAGTGGTATTAAATAACATATCTGATACTGAAAACATTGAAAGCCATCTAG
The DNA here is from genome assembly GCF_035149785.1 of Candoia aspera. Lineage (NCBI taxonomy): Eukaryota > Metazoa > Chordata > Lepidosauria > Squamata > Candoiidae > Candoia > Candoia aspera. Next base: position 22,285,393 of record NC_086157.1, read on the forward strand.
CCTTTCTCTGCAACATCCATGGAGGAAGACAAACTGACATTAGGAAGATTGCAGTATCACAATACAAACTCCACCCCTTTTCTCCACACATCTCAATGTTGCACACCAAAAGACGTAGCTTATGTTGCAATATCTCTTACATCACTCTGAAAGGAACATCACTGCCCCTTTTTAATACAGCCTATATATTAACATACTTCTTACTTCCATTCTGCAGGGGTTCAGTTCATTTTAGCATGTCCAACTACTACAGGAGGACAGTTTATAAAACAGTTCACCCAATCAATATCACCAGAATACAGCAATCACAACAAAATATTATCCCACTGGAGTTCCCTTGATTGTTGCATAACCATAGTAGACATAAAGTTATAGACATTTTACCCAGAAGAACAAATTGATTTTAATGTGCATATAATTCATCCCCCCCCCCTAATGTACTGTACCAATGCACAGAATACTGCATTGCAGACCAACATTTTAAACAAGTAGTATGGGAAGCAATTTTTGGAGGTCTTCAGATTAATGCTTCAACTCGCCCTAAATTACAGCCATAGACAGGGTGCCTCAGCATAACCCATTTCTAAGATCCCATGTTTGAGCCCTGCTTAGCACAACAAGCTCAAAATATTTTGCTACCAGATATTCTAAGAAAATAGTAGGAAGGCTGGAGTTTAACCAAAGAATTTGTGCCATTGCAGTGTACCAAATTCCAGCAAAGCTTTGTTTCCCCTCTCACCCCCTTAAAAATTAAGGAAGATGCTAGTTAATACTATGCTTTGGAAAAATCTATTTGTTTAGTTATTTAAATAAATTGTTTTTTTCAGAAGAAAAAAAACCCTTATAAATATAAAAAAAAACCAGTCCTTAATCCACTGTCAGGATGTACAATAAATCTAGTGTTTAGCACTATAATAAAGTCAGCATTGATTAGTAGGGCAAATTACATTGCTATAATCTGTAATAGTTTGTTGCAATGAGATAAGCCAGAATGTCAATACAATGGAAAAGAAAGGAGAAAGACAGAAGGAGGAAGGAAGGAAGGAAAGAAGGAAGGAAGGAAGGAAGGAAGGAAGGAAGGAAGGAAGGAAGGAAGGAAGGAAGGAAGGAAGGTGTTTACAAAGCCTGCAAATAAAACAGAACATTAATTCATTATTTCTACTATGCACTTATTTGAAAATGTATTTAGCCATATACATTTTTTAAAATATATATATATATCTTTAATGTCTGTTGTTTCTTGGCAGGTTTACACAGAGTATAGGGTTTTACATGGGAACTTGTACACAGTCTAAAATAGGAGTTGGAGATGCACGTTACAAATTGAGCTCTCGCACTAAAGGATTATGTCATGAAGTGTGTATGGGGAAGGATGTATCTGATGCTTCACTGTGCACTGCAACTGTAATATATATGTCTATGTGTGTGTGTGTGTTTATGTATATGTGGTATGTGTGTATGCGTGTATGTGTGTATGTTTGTATGTATGTGTGTGTGTGTGTATACATAGAACACACACACACACACACATATATATATGGAATATATATATATATTTATATGGAATATATGTATGTGTGTGTTTGTGTGTGTTCCATATATATCATGTTTCATATATATGGAATCATGTTTCATATATATGAAATGGGAGAATCTGTGGAATAAAGGTATGAAATTTACTCTGAACTATAATTTGAAATAGATTTTTTATAAACTGATGTACCATTGGTATTTAATTCCTGATAAGTTGTCCAAAATGTATAATGGGGTATCAAATGTTTGTTGGAAATATTTACAGGGTGAAGAAACTTTCTATCATTTATGGTGGACTTGTGGAAAAACTAAGAAATTCTGGAATCAAATAGGTATTATTATTGAAAAGGTTTTCAAAGTAGACTTACAATTGAAACTGGAGCTGTTTCTCTTGCATTTGATGAACTTGAGAAGCAACATGGAACTCTGTTCTTTTATATGATAACAGCAGCGAGACTCTTATATGCTCAAAGATGGAAGGATGCACAAATTCCCTCAATGGAGGATTGGATGATTAAGTTAATGGAACTGGTGCAAATGACTAAACTGACAGCATTGATAAGAGAAAAAATACTGTAACTGGATTTGTTTCTGTTTGGAAGCCGCTTTTGGACTATTTGCTAGTGATGGAAAAAAAATGAAGTTCTGATTTTGGGTTTTGATGATAAATGGTTTGATTTTAGAGAAATAATGTTACTAAATTTTTACTTAATAGTAACAGATTAACTTTTATGTGCTTTTATATCTGTGTTGGGGAAGGTCAGAAGTCACCTGTCTTTTATGTTTTTCTGTCTATTCCTGCACTGTTTTAGTTTCTCTTGTTTCTTTTTTAGACTTGTATTCTATCTATATTCTCTATTTTGTGTTTTAATTATATCTTGAAAATTAATAAAGCTTTACTAAAAAAAGGTAGAATTCTGATGTGTTGTTCTAGTTAACAGCTGTATTTTATACCAAACGTGACCTCCAGACCATTTTCAAGAATATTGTACAAAAATAGTTTAGATGGGACGTGACTAAGGTGTGGATAATAGCTATTGAATCCAACTGGATTACGAACCATTGCAGCTGGCAATCTAGGTATAATTGTACAAATGGTAACCACACTTTGCCAAATATGCACAGCTGTGAATGAAGGAATACTCCCAGACTGTGGACCTCTCCTTCAGGAGGAGTGCAATCCTGACCAAAACCGTTTGAATCTCATTCCTTCAGTCTAGTTTCTGTTTACTAATAGCACTCCCATTTGTCCAGATTGAATTTCAGTTTGTTTGCCTTTATCCTATTATCAAATTTAGGCAACATTCAAGAATATTACTGTTTCCTTGGTGTGAGATTGCTGATAGCTGAGTGAGGACAGTATACTGATAGTACTCACTCCAAAGTTCCCAGTGAATTCCCCAGCAATTTCATGTAGAGATATATGTTGAACAGTGGGGAGGAAAAAAAAAAAATCAATCAAAGTGAACAACTTACTTTTCTGGGGCCCTCCTTCAGTATATGGTGAAGGAGAAGTCACACAAGGTAGAAAAGCAACACTGACATATTTTGTAGGTTGCAGTGGAAACAGGAATGAGCCATAGAGTGGGACTCTGAATGGACCTAATATATACTCAGCCTGATTCATCCTGAAGTTTTCTCCAGTTGAGGTCAAGCTGTTGTCCTGTCTGTTTTAACACTTTCCATTCCTACTAAAGAAATGGCTAATTTTTCTCTGTGGTAATGAAGAGGTACTGTAGTTTAAGAGCAATAGTATTACCTGCCCTGATTTTCTCTGTACTCCATAGACCAGCTGTGATGGTTGCCTTGCTCCCAAAGAGACACGGACTCACTTAGATAGGGCTAAGGATTTCCGGTTTAATGGGAACAGAATGCATACATGGAAAAAGACAGGAGTGGGCACATGGCGTGCAGGGTATCCTGTAAATACCCGCGGTGTGGACCTGGACCTTCTCCACCCCCCATTGCCCCACAGTCCGGATCCGGATTCTTGATGGGCGATCAGGGTGCGATACCGGGGTCTTGATGGGTGATCGGGGGGATTATCGCTGATCGCCTCTGTCTCCTTCCCGTGTCCGGCGCAGGTGCGTCCCCCGGGGTAATGCAGAGATGCCCGGGAGATATGATGATGGCTTCTTTGGTCAGGGCAAAGATGTGCTTCCTTTGTCCTTTAATTGCATTTGTACCTGAGTGTTTAAAGGATTAGTATGATTCCTTCCTCCTTCCTTCCCTTATCCGGAAAGGCATGTTCCCCGTTGTGATGCATGATTGCATTGCAACGGGGGACATGATGCCAGCCAGGGCTTTAATGGTATAACTTACAGGAAAAAAAAAAAAAATCTGAGTGCAAGGAGCCCTTTGATGCCATCAGATACCTGGACAGGACCATTTTTTAACCAGCTCACCACACTAACAGAAATTAGTGCTAGCCACCCATCTAAATCTAATCAGAGAGCTATCTGTTTCTGACAGATGTTTCCCATCCCCAAGTCACCAGTTGCACTTGAACTAGTATGTATCCTGCTCTATAGGTGAAGCAAAATATTAGTTGAGAGAGATCAAGGGGATATTTTTGACTGTGAAAGTTCAGCATGGATGTAGAAGTCTTCCAAGAGAAGAAGCCTAGGATGATCCTATATCATGCCCAAAATTAGTCCTGCTGTCTCAGGAAGGGCAATGGCTGATCAGCAAAGTTAAAAAACACAATCTCTATACTGTCCTAGCTATCCAAACCCAGCAACAGGCATTCAACACTGGCATACTAATGACAGAACCCATAATTAGCCCAAGAAGAGTTTTAACCACCCTGCTCTATAGTCTGCCAAGAAAACATTGTGAAATTGGCATTCCTCCAAAGGGTGAGAAATGACTTGGTGCTTGCGCAGGGGATCGCTCACCTTCACAGAGTTTTAACACAAACTTTCCTTTTATTGTAGTATTCTAATTATTCATTAACAATGAACAAGAAACATTTAGAGTCGGTGAGAGTTGGATGGCATACAAGATTATTATTATTATGGGTGATGTACAATTAGATTCACAGTCTAAGACTGGTGTTGTTGTTTATTCGTTCAGTCGCTTCCGATTCTTAGTGACTTCATGGACCAGCCCATGCCAGAGCTTCCTGTTGGTCATCAACACCCCCAGCTCCCCCAGGGACGAGTCTGTCACCTCTAGGATATCATCCATCCACCTTGCCCTTGGTCGGCCCCTCTTCCTTTTGCCTTCCACTCTCCCTAGCATCAGCATCTTCTCCAGGGTGACCTGTCTTCTCATTATGTGGCCAAAGTATTTCAGTTTTGCCTTTAATATCATTCCCTCCAGTGAGCAGTCTGGCTTTATTTCCTGGAGGATGGACTGGTTGGATCTTCTTGCAGTCCAAGGCACTCTCAGAATTTTCCTCCAACACCACAGTTCAAAAGAATCTATCTTCCTTCTCTCAGCCTTCCTTATGGTCCAGCTCTCACAGCCATATGTTACTATGGGGAACACCATTGCTTTAACTATGCGGACCTTTGTTGTCAGCGTGATGTCTCTGCTCTTAACTATTTTATCGAGATTGGTCATTGCTCTTTTCCCAAGGATTAAGTGTCTTCTGATTTCCTGACTGCAGTCAGCATCTGCAGTAATCTTCGCACCTAGAAATACAAAGTCTTTCACTGCCTCTATGTTTTCTCCATCTATTTGCCAGTTATCAATCCAGCTGGTTGCCATAATCTTGGTTTTTTTCAGGTTCAGCTGCAAGCCAGCTTTTGCACTTTCTTCTTTCACCTTCATCATAAGGCTCCTCAGTTCCTCTTTGGTTTCAGCCATCAAACTGGTATCATCTGCATATCTGAGACTGTTAATATTTCTTCCAGCGATTTTAACTCCAGCCTTGGATTCCTCAAGCCCAGCTTGTCGCATGATGTGTTCTGCATATGAGTTGAATAGGTAGGGTAAGAGTATACAACCCTGCCATAGTCCTTTCCCAATCTTAAACCAGTCCGTTGTTCCGTGGTCTGTTCTTACTGTTGCTACTTGGTCGTTATACAGATTCTTCAGGAGGCAGACAAGATGACTTGGTATCCCCGTAACACTAAGAACTTGCCACAATTTGTTATAGTCCACACAGTCAAAGGCTTTAGAATAGTCAATAAAACAGAAATAAATGTGTTTTTTTTCTGAAACTCCCTGGCTTTTCCCATTATCCAGCATATATTGGCAATTTGGTCCCAAGTTCCTCTGCCTTTTCTAAACCCAGCTTGTACATCTGGCAATTCTTGCTCCATGAGTTGCTGAAGTCTACCTTGCAGGATCTTGAGCATTGCCTTACTGGCATGTGAAATGAGTGCCACTGTTCGATAGTTTGAACATTCTTCAGCGTTTCCCTTTTTTGGTATGGGGATATACATTGATTTTTTCCAACCTGATGGCCATTCTTGTGTTTTCCAAATTTGCTGGCATATAGCATGCATTACCTTGACAGCATCATCTTGCAAGATTTTGAACAGTTCAGCTGGGATGCCGTCGTCTCCTGCTGCCTTGTTATTAGCAATGCTTCTTAAGGCCTACTCAACCTCACTCTTCAGGATGTCTGGCTCTAGCTCACTGACCACACAGTCAAAGCTATCCCCGATATTGTTATCCTTCCTATACAGGTCTTCTGTATATTCTTGCCACCTTTTCTTGATCTCTTCTTCTTCTGTTAGGTCCTTGCCATCTTTGTTTTTGATCATACCCATTTTGGCCTGGAATTTACCTCCAATGTTTCTAATTTTCTGGAAGAGGTCTCTTGTCCTTCCTATTCTATTGTCTTCTTCCACTTCCGCACATTGCTTATTTAAAAATAATTCCTTATCTCTTCTGGCTAACCTCTGGAATTTTGCATTCAATTGGTCATATCTCCCCCTATCACAGTTGCCTTTTGCTTTCCTTCTTTCTTGGGCTACTTCTAGTGTCTCAGCAGACAGCCATTTTGCCTTCTTGGTTTTCTCTTTCTTTGGGATGTATTGTGTTGCCACCTCCTGAACAATGCTGCCAACTTCTGTCCAGAGTTCTTCCGGGACCCTATCTACTAAGTCCAGTCCCTTAAATCTATTCTTCACCTCCACTGCATATTCCTTAGGAATATTAGTGAGCTCATATCTAGCTGATCTGTGGGTCTTCCCTAATCTCTTGAGTCTGATCCTAAATTGTGCATGAAGAAGTTTGTGATCTGAACTACAGTCAGCTCCAGGTCTTGTTTTTACTGACTTAATAGATGTCCGCCACCTTTGGCTGCAAAGGATGTAGTCAATCTGATTTTGCTGTTGTCCATCTGGTGAAGTCCATGTATAAAGTTGTCTCTTAGGTTGTTGGAAGAGAGTGTTTGTTATGCAGAGTGAGTTATCTTGGCAAAGTTCTATCAGCCTATGTCCTGCTTCATTTTGTTCTCACAGGCCATGCTTACCTGTAATTCCAGGTGTCATTTGACTGCCCATCTTAGCATTCCAGTCTCCCGTGATGAAAATAACATCTCTTTTAGGCATGTTGTCCGGTAGGTGCTGCAGATCCTCATAGAACTGCTCTACTTCAGCTTCTTCAGCATCTGAGGTTGGAGCGTATATTTGGATCACTGTGATGTTAGATGGCTTGCCCTTAATTCGAATTGAGATCATTCTATCGTTTTTTGGATGGTATCCAAGCACTGCTTTAGCCACTTTACTATTAATTATGAATGCTACTCCATTTCTTTGTGGTCCTTTTGTCCACAGTATTAGATGTGATGGTCATTTCATGTGAAGTGGCCCATCCCAGTCCATTTTGGTTCACTGATGCCCAGAATGTCTATCTTGAATCTTGACATCTCACCAATAACCACATCCAATTTGCCCTGGCTCATAGATCTTACATTCCTGGTTCCAATGGTGTGTTGATTCTTAGAACATTGGATTCGCCGTTCACCACCAGCACCGTCAGCTGCTAGCTGTCCTTTCAGCTTTGAGCTAGCTGTGTCATGACGTCTGGGGCTAGTTGAACGCATCCTCTGTTCCTCCCCAGTAGCATTTTGACCAACTTCCAACCTGGGGCTCTCATCTTCCAATGGTATACTGACATATCTCTGGTTGTACTGATCCACTTATTTTTCACGGCAAGAATACTGGGGTGGGTTGCCTTTACCTTCCCTCTCTGTCATGACCTTCCCGTCCTGGGTGGCCCTTCACGGTTTAGCTCATGGCATCATTGAGGCGCTCAAGCTCCAGCACCATGACAAGGTAATGATCCTTTGCTTAAGCTAAGACTGGTAAAGGCCTAATAATTCAAGTTCTAACCAAGGACCTAAGAATTATTAAAGTAATGTCTGAGAATATAGGCAATTACAAGCAGTTTTTTTTTTTTTTTTTTAGTATGTATGTATGTATGTATGTATATATTAATATAAAATTAGGGTGTTTAAGTCTAAAAAACTCAAAATTTCCAAATATCAAAGGAGTCCTTTAGATATTGCTGCAAGGGTTCCAATCACGATTGGTAAAATAGTGGATTTCTTTTTCCATAAGTGTTAAACTTCAGTCTGAAAGTCCTGGTATTTCACAATTATTTCCAGTTGTTTTTCCTCAATCCTAGCCTCACCTGGTATAACAACATCAATGAACCAGACTTCCTTCTTTTCAATGACTGTTTTATCAGGCATGTTATGAACAAGATGCCTGTCTGTTTGGATCTTAAAGTCTCATAAGATCTTAGCCCACTCATTTTTCAAAACCTTCTCAGCTTGATTATCCCAGTGCTTCTTGCTACATTCAATATTATTATGGTTGGTCACACTGTCAGCCAGATGTTTAGACTGGATTTGGCATTTTTGTCCACCTATTGAGTCCTTCCCAAGGTTCTGGGATAGGCAGAGGTTGTTGTTTAATAATATTATAAAAGGTACCGTTGCAGGATATAAGCTGTTCCAAGTAAAGCTGCCTTTTGCAATTGACTGATGGTGATTGGTGATTTTGTCAATGCCGATGGAGTTCAAGTGGTGCTCCAGATGTTTTGGAATTGCACCCAGAGTACCTATTACTATTGGTGGTATTATTATTATTATTATTATTATTATTATTATTATTATTATTATTATTATTGGGTTCTTAGTGGCTTCAATATCAGTCCCATGCCTCTGTTACCTGAATTAATATTAAGATCCCTCTCATGGAGAGAGTAATAGGCAAAACTGAATTTAATTAGCAATGGTTCACTCAGAGTATCTGGACAGATTTGGCCCAGCAATCTGAGAAAAGTCTTCTATCTCCAACATTGGCAAGTCTATGACATTTTTGTATCTCTTTGCCTTATGAAGAATAATCAAAATTCCCAATCCTGATTTTTGTTCTGTGCTAATAGCGAGTTAAACCAAAATAAATACTTTTTAAATAAATGTTTCCCTTTTATGTTCAAAAATGTTTTATGCAAAAATAGGCCATGTAATATAATAGCAAAGCACATATGGCTCATGTATTTTAAATAATCATAATCATATCAGACCATAAATTTGCCAGGCATCTTGATTATAACTAGCATCTATTTAGCGTTTTTCAGATTGTGGATTGTGTGTGTATGTATATGTCTAATTTCCTCTTAATCTTCTTTTCATTGATCTTTTCATTATTGTTTATAATTTAATTTAATTTCACTGTATATCAACTGGTACTCTAGCAGTTATGAAGCATTCACCAATGTTTCTTTAACAGCATAAATGTGCATATTTATGTAATGCACTGCTGCTGGCAGTATAGATCAGAAATTGTGCCAGTTCATCTCAAACTTTATTTTGAATCTAAAATCCAAGTGGTTGGAAGAGTTTAGTGCCACAGGGCAACTTGAAGCCACCTACCATTAAAAAACAGAACTCAGCATTCATGTCTTGGTTTAAAAACTATTTGGAATTTATATATATATTTTTACACTTTTAATCTTAAAAAAGAAAACGTATCCATGACGAAGTATTAGTTTTGCTATAGAAGTGGGTAAATTTTCTTATAGCATACTGCACAGACATAGGATAATACTATAGAATTGGGATTTCACAGTACAACTACATGACAATTCTAGTAGAATATCTCAGGTGAATTTCTTTGGCAGCATAATACTTACTTATTACACTCCACAGACAAAGGTCATATTTCATGGACCTGTTTTGAAGTCAAATACATTAGACAGTGTACTATTTTTTTTTCCTTTTCTTTTTGGTACTGAGTAACAACTGAAATAATCTGGGAAAAAGGAAACTATTTAAAATTAAGTAATACTAACTTTTACATTTCTAAATGCAACTTGATCATCAAAGAAAAAAGGATAAAGAAAATGGATATAGAGCAAAATTGGCAGCTATTGTTTTTTGCTAAGAATCTGGCCTTGCTATGCATGAGCAGCTGGCTAAACAACTGGGACATGAATCATGACCAAGCTAGACAAAAGGCATAACCTGCAATTAAGATAGAAGTGGCAGATGGCCAGGATAACATGTGGATATATGAACAGATTACCTTTGTTTCTGCTGTCTCCAGCAAGTTAACAGAAGTTAAGGAACAAGTGGTAGTAGAGACAGGAATCAAGAAATCAGTTAATGGCCCCTAACTAAATGAGAATCAGTGAACTAAAATGGACTAGAATAGGTCTCTTCATATCAGAGGACCATCAGATCTCTAGTCAGCCTAGAAACTAGATGACTGAGGTGGTGAATAAAGGCTAGCAGAAGACAAGATGACTAGATGTTCCCTATGATGGCAAAATCATGAATTTACAAGAAAGTAAAGAAATAGTTACTGACAGATAATCCTGGAGAAATGATATCCAGTGAGTCAGGAAGAGTTAGAAGCAATAGAGTTACTGAACAAGTTGAAATGGAAATTTGAAATACTCAGACTAAAATCTGGCTATATTTCAAATCTCAGCTTAATTTTGTTTTCAAAGATTGACTTGGTAGAAATTAATCAATAACTCTTGGGGATCTCTTCATGTCCTCTATTTATCTTTACAAAAAGTGCCCACAAAAGTCCCCAATGAAAAGAACAGGGGAAGAGAGAATGAAACTATTTTCCCACCAGTATAAGCATCCTTGTAAACCAAGGGTAGGCAATTTCTTTACATGCAGTGATGCATGTAATGTTTGAGAAGATGAAGCAATTACACAAGTGGACAATTGGTGGCAAGATTTTCTCCATTTTATTTATGTATTTGGCATGGGAGAAGTTTGGGGTTTTAAAATTCTGTCACATCACTGCAGATTGTATAATCTGGCTGATTTGGTCTGATGTTGAAAAAATCAAGAGAATAGAAACTAGCTAATATTTTCCTAACTTTGGAATGACTAGAAAATCCCAGGACTATGCATTAAACTGGGAAGATAGGTAGGCAGGTAAATAAACAAAGGGATTTATATATACAGTACATCCCAGAAAAAAAAAAAAAAGAACAATAGCAAACTACTTACATACAGTTGTCAAGAAAACAATATGGAGATATCCGTGTTGTCACCATGACTCAGCTTACACTCAATGGGGAGTTTGGTTACTGCAGGTGGCAATACCTAACCAACTTTGACAGATATCAAAAATCTTAAGTTGAACCAGATCTACTTAGTACTTGGATGAGAGATAACCAGGAAATTACAGAAAACAACATATAGAGTATCTCTTCACACAGTCCTCAGGAATTGAGCTTGACTTTTCCACAATGGGAAAGAGTACCAGTTTAGTGCCTAGGTGTCTCTCAGTCTCTGTATTTTGCTTTGCTTTTGGGGTTTTCATCTGTTTGTTTGTTTTGCTTCACAATAATGGGAAATTGTGCAGCTGAGTTTGGGGAAATCTGGCCAGAGTTGTTTTAGGAGGCTGCATGCAACCTCAATCTGCTCAACTAGTATATAAACTTATAATTTGCATAATATAGTTTCAGTATGATTTCCTGAATTATGTTTTCTTCAGCTAATATATATGAAAAGCATTGCATGATTCCCCACCCCACCTTCCTATAAAACTGGAACAATTTTTTTGAGAGTGATAATATGATCTATACCTTGTGGTCTAATGTACAAATCAAAAGTTAGAACTTTATGATAAATTAAATAGATACCTTGCAGCTTTCCTTCTGATTTACTTATTTATTTTGGAATAGTGGAGGCATATAGCATATTCTAATTCAGAGCCAAGGAATAAACATTCCATTCTCCATCAGTTGTTCCCCTAAAGTCAGAATTCCCCAATGCTGTTTGTGTGTGTGTGTGAGAGAGAGTGTGTTTTAAGGTCAGAAACAAAACTTCAAATCATGTCAGTTTTCAAGAAAATCAAATGAGCTGCAAAAGGGAATGACTTTATTTATTTATCATTATTTCCCCAAAGTCATCCCAAATCAGGGCTATTCTTATAATCATGATGGTGTTATGATTTGCATGAATTTAAAATGTGAAACTGGATAGGGGCATTGCTTAAAAAAAGGCAAAAAAAAAACACACCCAAAATCAGGATCCCCGCCCCTTCTTTTGTGCTAACATCTCAGAAATCTGGAAGTAGTTGTAAAGCTTGGAACACCCAAAATAAAATACTGTTTTATGTGACCTCATGAATAACAATTAAGGCCAGAGCTGAAAACTAAGCAGCTGTACATAGTATATATGTCACTTTAAAAAAAAAAAAAAAAAGTGATATTATAGGTATTTTCAGTAACAGTGACCCACATAAATTTATTAACTTCCTCAAGCATGCAAGCATCTGCTTGCTTATGACACCAATTCTAAAATGAGATCAATCCAACATTTTCTGCACAGTCTGCAACAAATTTATTATTAAACATTCAGTAATGAAAGTTTTGTTTCATGCTGTGATATGTGACATCGTGACAAATAAAGAGGCCAGTCTTAATTCTTATTATTGCATAAAGGTTGCCCGTGATCTAAACTCTTATAAGTTGGGTTAGCTATTTCTCCTTTAAAGTTTCTAAAATATGGGCTTCTCATTCTGATCAACTTAAATAGTTACTGAGGTTGACACAGATATCACAGGAACTCTGGTAGCCTCAGGTTGTCAGATTTATAACTTGCATGGAATTAAATGTATAAATTACTATCTTATTTGCCCTGTAGTTTGAATTAACATAAAGGAGAAAATGTTAGGTAGAACTATAAAAGAGGCCATTTCAGGAGGGATATTTTACATAGGCAATGTGTAAGAGATGGAATGAGATGTGCTTTTTGCCATATATAAATTATTTTCCAGCTAAAAGGGAAAAAAAAAACAAAGATATTATAGATATCTTTCTTTTTTTTCCTTATTTTTTGGAGGAAGTGTGAGGCACGAATGTGTTTCAGACCAAGGCTAGATAGAAATTACAGTATATATTACTACTTATTACTTTCTCAAGAATAGGCATGTAATATGCCAGACTTTTCTGGCCAACAAGGCAAAACAGACACAAAGGGTCAAATCTGTAGTCTCTTGGTCCCTGCAATAGTCTTGATCACAGGGAATAATAGAGCCAATAGTATACAAAATTCATGAGTTCAGTTCTTTTCACTGGCCAAAAAAGTCTATGGAGGCTTTGAATAAGCAGCCTGTTCTGTCTTTGAATTTTCCCAACTATATCTTTAGGATTGTTCTCCTTGAGTATTAGAGCTCACCCTAGATTATCTGATCTTCTATTGTGTGTGCACACATGTGGATTTGTTTTACTCTTCAATCAAAGCACTGAGAAGTATTAAGTGGTCTCTGCAAGATTCTATAATGTTTATGTTAAATGATATGTATGTGTATATAAATTCTTTTAAATTGGAAGAGGAGGCACAATATTTTCACTTCAAATATTTTTTTGAAAAAGAGAAACCTAAGTAAGGTTCTGCAGGAAATAGAAGTCAAAACAGACATCTACAATAGGTCATTCCTGCAATACAATTTAGTGATATAAAACTGACCTACATCTCTTCATGCTTTCAGGGAATGCACATTATTCGTATTTATGTCCTCTCTAATTTACTTCATTTGCTTTTTGTCTTTCATTCTTAAAATTGTATTTTACTATTTTTTTTTAGCAAGAACTGTATTATTTGTTATTTAGATACATCATATAATTATATCCTTAGATAAAGTAATAATTATACAGCTGCTACAGTAAATGTCAATTTTATCCAGTGTGTAAACATATGAAGTAGAAATGGTAAATGCACAAATTAAAAACAAAAAACAAAACACATAGCTTGTTAAATTTAAAAAAAAGAAATATTCTGCACTTTTTCACCATTATTTTTCAGTTTTATAGAAAATGGTTGGGATTTTTTTTAATAAGGCAAAAAAATAAATGAAATTCTCAAATATATGTTGTAGGCTTTAAATCTTACCTTAGTGCAGCCTTTCTCAACCTTTTGACCCTAGAGGAACCCTTGAAATATGTTTCAGGACTCGGGGAACCCCTGCATATTCAGGGTCAAATATAGACCAGAAGTTACAAAATTATTATATTTGTTTCATGCATAGGCCTGTATACATGCATTAACAGTGTTCTTAAACTAAAAAAATAAAGAATGAAACTTACCTCTTTAATGTGAAGTTGCCCAAATCTGAAATATTTTTTTTTTTAATAAATTGTGATCTTCCAGGGAACCCCTAATGACCTCTTGTGGAACTCTGGTTGAGAAATCCTGCCTTAGTGGATAGCCATCCAAGAAATCTTGGGCTACAAGAAGTGTGTTTATTTACAATGTCAAAAGTCTTGTTGTTTTGTTGCAAAAGATTAATATGTCTGTGCCTCTGAAAATTCAATTATGTTCCAGCTGGAGATTTAGCTAAGTTCCAGGTGAGGGATTTGTGGGAGTGTCCTGTCTTACATGACAGTCATCCCTTCTTCATGGCTTTTAGTCCATTATATATCTCATACTTCTCGACAGATACTCGTCTTTATAAATAGTTGTGAAATGGGTTTGGATCAAGAATCAAAAGAAGTAGCAAGATCTTAAACAAGTTCATTCAAGGACAGATCTGGGCTGAAGGAAAATGTGGGCTAAAGCATGTGACCAGGGAGAGACCAGGAAGGAGGGTGGGAAGGAAGGAAGGAAGGAAGGAAGGAAGGAAGGAAGGAAGGAAGGAAGGAAGGAAGGAAGGAAGGAAGGAAGGGAGACATTGTTGCTCACTGACCTAACTATTCTTTGATTAGTTCAGCACAGCACATGTTATTATCTCCTGGATGGAGTCAGTTGTAAAAGATGAAAGAAGCAATAATAGAAGAGCAACAGAATAGACTAGCTTTATTAAATAAAGAAAATATGAATGGTGATGTTCCTCACTGTTTCTGATAGCTTTTTGATTGGGATCTGTAATATATTGGGAAGATGCAATTGTTCCAAGCAATAATATAGAAAAGTATTTCTTCTCTCTTAACAACATTCTGAAACCTGAAATTGATTATATTTATTATAGCTCATATTTCTTATATATTAAATTAACAAGTGAATCTGTTACTGGCACTCCATTTCACTAATAACACAATGCAAATGATACAACCTGGTTTCCAAGTTTAGCTTTATTGTTCTTTCTTGTTTCTCTGATGTATAAGCTTCCATAATGCAATTTTAGCTTGCAAAGCAACCAGGAATCAGAATATTTTCTATAGATTTCTCATATAAAATAACTGCAGAAATAAATTGCATGTTATGCAAAGAGAAGAGGAAGAAGAAGAGAAATATGTGTGAGCATCTTATTATGATTGTAGTAGTTCTTATGGAACTATGATGTTAGGCTAAATCAAATGCTTAGATATAGTTGAGTAAGGTGGATGCTAATTTCAAAAGAACAGGACAAAATCATCTGAATGCCATCGAAAATAAATGAAATGGAAAGTGGACAGGATTGTAGCTTAAGTATTATTTAAACAAATATAGGTTTTTCTAAATAAACCCATTTCAGGTATTATGGAAAGTGGGTAAGCCTACCCTCATTGCATTTACCTATCTGCTTATCATCTCTCTATCTATATCTCTATCAACACTATATGGAACAAAATAATAATAATAATAATAATAATAATAATAATAATAATAATAGAGGTTTACCTAGATTTTTTTTTCCTGTAGGAATTCTGGCCTCTTTAAAATATTTAAATATTTTTCCTTCTCTTTCTCTCTCTCTTTTTTCTCCCTTTTTCCTTAAATTCTGTCTAACATTTTTGGCAAACTTAAACACTTTCAAGGAACTGAGCTGCCTTTCTCTGGAGTTTTTCAATGTGCATCTGGCAGGGATGTTTTAATCTGCATTGAGTCTATGGCCTAAATTCTCCCTCCCAATTCTATGACTATTATTGGGCTGTTGATTCTGATTCTTTTTTCCATAAATATTCTCCTCTACATGATTAAGGACCCTGATTTTCTGAGGATCCTTAACTCCATAACAGAGGTGACCTTCTGTTGCAGATAGTCACCATCTATTCTTAACAGATAGGGAGACAAACTGTTGTCCTTATCTTCTGCAGTGCTGGAAGACACCTGTCATATTAGTTCTATTCAGTGCAAATTTTATGGCTATATAGTGAGGAAGTAGAGTATTGGGTATTAATGCAAAATGTTCATTGTAGGAGGTAATAATATTAAGGTTATGAAAACTAACAATTATGCATGATTAAGCCCTGGCTGTTAACAAAAAAGCCAAAGCACCATTTCCCTTGCTTTGTTTCCCCATCCTAGAAAGCCCACAATGCCAACCTAATCTATATACTACTAAAATTCTTGTGTTTGTCTCTTTGTAACCTTCAGCTGAGTAAAACAGCACATCATAGGGCAACAATTTTTGAAGCAAGGTACCTGAAATTAGCTAACTTACACAATGCCAGGATCCATTATTCCTGTGGGAATGAAATTTGGCAAAGTGATGGCTGCTTCAGTGCTACCACACTGCTGCTGCTTCAGCACCACTATGCTGCACAGTTAGCCACAGTCACATGATCATTTCCAACTCTCCCTGACAGCTTACCACAAGTCAATGGGGAAGCTTGGAAGTGTAAACTCAATTGATATAGCTAACAGTCCCTGCCTGCTTCCCACTATCAACGTCTTTGCCTATGGGAAGCTTGCAGAGAGAAAGTCAATGGGGAAGCCAGCAGGAAAGGTCACAAGTTGCTCAGGTAAGCCTCTCCCATGCATGAACCCTCCCCCAGTCCCTCTGTGCTCACACCACAGTGGCCACTCACTCCCCCACCTGGCAGCAGCCACTTACCTCTCTGTGGCCTTGGACTTGCAACTTCCTTTCAGCTTCCACTGACTTTCCCCTGCAAGCTTCCCATAGGAAGTTGCAAGTCCAAGGCCAGTAGGCAGGTAAGTGGCTGCTGCCACATGGGGGAAGGAGCAAGCAGGTGTGCAAAAGTGTGGCACAGGTTGGGGAGGCTCTGTGGGGTGCACGAGGGAAGGAAGGAAGGAAGGAAGGAAGGAAGGAAGGAAGGAAGGAAGGAAGGAAGGAAGGAAGGAAGGAAGGAAGGCAGGCAGAGGGAGAGGGGAAAGAAAAGGAGGGAGGGAAGAAAGGAGGGAAGGAAGGAAGATGTCTGATGCTCCCTGCCAGCTTCCCACAAGGAAAGTCAATGGGGAAACTGGCAGGAAGTCAGAAGTCGCTCCTGCTCCCACTGATTTTTTGCCCACCTGTGGTCATTCTGTTTCTCTGTTTAGGTAAGGAAATACAGTATATCTGAAACAATGACCTAACAGGTCATGGGGTGTGTAGTTCCAGATAAATTATGCTCTTGTTCCAGATGAATTCTGCTCCTATACACTTAAAACATTCTGGCCACTATAAATAAGAAGGAATTTTAAAATAATGTTGATAGGCCTATCAAAGCCCTTTAACACAATGAGATCCCAAATATGCTGATAATGGGAATTTACGCAAACTATCAAAGTGAGTGGTGTGGATCCAGATGTTGTCATGCTTAAAATAGACTTTTTGAGACCAATGACATTAAGTCTGGATCCAGCAGCATAATTTGGGGAAGAGGGGCATGCAAATACAGCAACTTCTCATTTAGCAGCTACTGTAGCAGCTACTTAGTAACCATTCACAAATGTGACAGTAATAATAAAAAAAAATATCATTTTCAAACCAGTGTGTGCATTTGTGACCAAATTTCATCTGCATGGCAACCAACACCTTCAGTGTGGAACTGATTAAGGTCTGGTCAGTTTCAGGCAGCGGCCAGCATGCCAGAGGTTTCTAATCAACTAATTAAGGTCACAGAGCTGAGCTTGTTAATTTGCTGTTTGCATTTTTTAGGGACAGGCTGTGCTGCACAGAAAAGCAGCTCTGGAAGAGATAGCTTGTTTAGGCAATTTCTCTGCTCTGCACAGAGGCGAAAAAAGGGGAAAAAAGGGGGTCAGGCAGATGACACATTATGAGAGAACTTTATCTGAATGAAATGACAGCAACCAGTGATCTTTGCACCATCGCCCTCTCTCTCTCAGTCATGGATTACCTTAGCAACCATTTTGCTTAATGACAAAGTTGCTGGAATGGATTGTCGTTGCTAAATGAGGAGCAGGTGTATTGAAGTCTTATCCTTATCCAGTCTGGGGGTGGGGGGGGGAATTGGAAAAAATCCTGTAATAAGTTGAAAGAAATTCAGTCTTCAATCAATGTGCTTTACATTGCAGCCATGGTCTCTCAGTTCCAAGTGCTTAACTAAATGACAATCAAGTCATATTGTTAAAATGTGCTGATGGAAAGAAAGAAAGAAAGAAAGAAAGAAAGAAAGAAAGAAAGAAAGAAAGGACAAATTCAAAGCCAAATTTAGCAGATATATTAGATACAATGGCAGATACAATGGTTGATGTCATTTCATTCAGATAAAGTTCTCTCATAATGTGTCATCTGCCTGACCCCCTTTTTTCCCCTTTTTTTGCCTCCGCGCAGGGCAGAGAAATTGCCTAAACAAGCTATCTCTTCCAGAGCTGCTTTTCTGTGCAGCACAGCCTGTCCCTAAAAAATGCAAACAGCAAGTTAACAAGCTCAGCTCTGTGACCTTAATTAGTTGATTAGAAACCTCTGGCATGCTGGCCGCTGCCTGAAACTGACCAGACCTTAATCAGTTCCACACTGAAGGTGTTGGTTGCCATGCACATGAAATTTGGTCACAAATGCACACACTGGTTTGAAAATGATATTTTTTTTATTATTACTGTCACATTTGTGAATGGTTACTAATGGTTACTATGATAAGATAGCTAATATTAGAAGCAATGTTCAGTTAGCTTCTCTTGATAAGCCCAAAGTTGGCAAATATTAATGTTACCAAAGGTCCAACTGGCAGTAATTTACATTTACAAAGGCCAGTGATGACATCAACCTGTGAAATTTCCGTAAATTAACTCACACTAAGATTCACAAAGGTTTTACACTCTAGCCAGAATGGCGGAGGGGGGTCCTTCAGGACTGGTCCTATCACCTTCCATTAGTCAGTGTAACAGTTATGTCAGGTAGCAAAAGATGAAGTTTGGGAATTTCAGTGAGATGTCGGAAAAGAGACCTACTGTATTATCTACCACAGTGTGGCAGCCTGTGGGTTATAGGTTGCTTCGTACAATATATGCAAAATAATCTGGATTTTCCCATGGTAAAAGACATTAGTTTCTGGTTTGTATTGTTATTAAATCTTGTCTGATTACATTTTTATTAGTTTATTATTTTTATACATTTTATATTTATTTATTGATATTGATATTTATGGATTAAGGATATTATTTATGATTTTATCGAATTTTAAACTGTTTTATTGTGAACCACCCAGAGTCCCCCGTATGTGGGAGATGGGTGGTGATAAAAATATGATAAATAAATAAAATAAAACATTTTTTTCCATCTTTTAATCTAATTCCTTTTAGTTAGACTTTGCTTATTACCCATGTCTCCAACAGTCTTTCCTTTTGGTGAATAGAGGGATTTCTTTTGCTGGCTCTCTTCTCCTTGTTTCAACCCCTTGTGGAGTCCACACATTGTTTTCCAGCTTTCCCTTTCTCTACTCTTAGCAGCTGCCACCACTCTTAATGTCTAACAAAGGATTAAGGAAGTGACAAGATTGATGTCCTGTTCAGACTATGAGACAGCTAGGCAGAGTACTAATAAAAATCTTTATTGAATAACTATTTACAGTAGTAAAAGTTCTGCAAAAGATTAGAATATGTAGTTCAAATCAAGTCCAACCAGGTGGCAAAGGACACACAGGCAACACTGCAGGGTCAGACTGTGGCAAGACAGCAAGGCAGAACTTGGCCAATCCTCTGATTGAAGCTGCAAGACTGGAAGGAGCTAGAGTACATGGCAAAGGAGAGGCTGAACACTCAGGTTGATGTCCTGGCATGCAGGCTGGATCAGGCTGGCACACAGAGGCTAGACAAGGCTTGACTGGAATATCTAGGCAGGGCTTGGTTCTGGAGATGAGACTGGATTTGGCTGGAGCGTCTAGGCAAGGCTTGGTTCTGAAGGCAAGACTGGACTTTGCTGGAATGCCTAGGCAAGAATCTGATTTGAAGACTAGGCTGGACTGGACTGGAACATCTAGGTAAGGATCACAACTGGAGACAAGGCTGGACTGGACTGGAGCATTGAGGCAAGGCTTGAATCTGGAGACAACACTAGACTGGGCTGGAGTGCTTAGGCAAGGCTTAGATCTGGAGGCTAGGCTGGACTGGGCTGGAGAGTCTGGGCAAGGCTGATGTCTGGAAACAAGGCTGGACTGGACTGGAGAGTTTGGGCAAGGCTGAGAGCTGGAAGCAGGACTGGACTGGACTGGAGAGTCTAGGCAAGGCTTGAATCTGGGAGCACACCTGGATCACACTGGAGCAATGTGATGAGGCTTGGAGCTGGACGTGAGGCTGTGCTCAGCAGGGACAGCAGGGAGAGGCTCTACTGGAGTGACCCATGAAGAAGGCGGCTCTGCAAAGGCAGAAGACACTGGCGCTGGTTCCACGCTGGCTACAGGCAAGGCTTCTGATGTTGGTAAGGATTCTTCCACAGGTGCCGTGAGCTCGAAGGATTGGTTGTCTCCAGCAGCTTGCTCTTGGCGTGTCTGCCTTTTTATTCGCTCCTTTTCATGCTGTTTCCCATTAGCAGCCAATTGGGCTTCTTTTTCTTTCATGCTCTTCTCTGCTCTCCTCTCTCGAGCACTGATTGGAGGCTTCAAATCTCCCTCCGGAGTTTGTCCAATCAGTGCCTGAAATTTCTCCCACTCTGCTGAGTAATCACTTCCAGGTTTTGATTCTCCAAGTCCTTCCTGATAGGTTTTGTTTTCCCCTTCTGACTCTGGATAAGATTTGTTTTTGGAGTCAGAAGCAGGCTCAAACCTCACAATTGACTGCTCCCTCCCCCATGTTCTTCTTTCCTAGTTCTTTCCTAGTCAACTTTGCATGGAATCTTCAAGCGTTCAGTCTGCTGGCTTGCTGATTGCAGCTTCTCCAGTCCTGAATACACCAACACTCCCAATAGCACTCTCCTTCCCTCACCTCACCACTTTGTCCTCTTTCTCTTAGAAAGTCCTCTGAGACTTGAGCTTTATGATTTCTTCCTGCTTACCTGCCTTCCTGCCTTCCTTCCCTCTTTCTCCAAGTCACTTTTTTGATGGTTTCACAAACAGCACTCCTTCATTAGCCAACAGTTCTCCTGAACTGCCAATCTCAACTGCCTATACTATATTTAACAATTCTCATCTTCACCTTCACCTTTCTAGAAAGGTGATTGTCTACATGCTGTCAGACATATGCTCTTGTGGGAAATGCTCATGGGTGGCTAATTATCTTGGTGGGAGGCAAGCAGATTGTTCTTTCATGCTATTACATATATGGTGAAAGCTGCTATTCTATTTCCATTGGCAATGTTAAAGCAAGTTTCTGAATATGAAATGGTGCCAACATCTCCTACACCTTAAGCATCAGGAGGAGAATTAAGTCCTAGAGCTTCCAAGTGTTTGGATTCAGCCTCTGAAAAGTACTTTGGAGCCTGAGACAATCTGACTATTTAAAGTAATCACATCTTTTCCTTTACAATTGTCTCATGATCTCAGAAAAAAATACATGTCTGCTTTAAGGTATTGCAGACAGGGATTATACTTGATGTCCTAAGCACTCAAGAGCACCTTCTGGAGATGCATTTTGAATCACTATATGCTATATAACCCTCTTAAGTACTACACTTGTACTACTGTATATCACTTTCTTTGCTTTGCTTTTAAAAATCTGTCCATGTTAAATTATACAAATCTCTATGTAATTCCCAGTGAACAGCTTAGATAAATTATTTAGGCATACTTTATTTGGGCTGTAAAAATGTGGTTTCCAATCAGCAAAGCAATACAGACAGTACTGTCATGTAAGAGGTGTCCAGATGTATTATTTTTGCAGCCCAGATCGAGTACCTCTTGGTAGTTTATGAAACTAGCAAGCTCAGCCCAACAATAAAAGGAGAAGGACTACTGTTACTTATTTTCTACAGAACTTTATAACTTTTTTGCATTAAAATAACTAAGAAAGGGGCTCAAAACTAGAGCCTAATTGCCTGATCTTTCCTAAAGGGATAAACATTAAAATAATGATAAATATACAAAAAATGCATGTAGGCAAGGAGCAGTGGCTAGTAGAACGAACCAACAACTCACTCTAAACAATCCTGATTTTAAAGGAACTGTTCTTAAAGTGGTCCCTTTTCTTCATGGTTAAGACTTTAGACTGAGACCAATGATTTATCTCCTTGTTATTTTCGATGAGTTGGAAATACACAAATGCTTTTTTCACAAGTATAATTTCACAAGATCATAACATTAGAAATGTCTTATTATGTGAGGATAAAAGCTTCAGTAGAATTCTTAGCAATATGCCAGAAGACAATCGTTTATGATCTCCCTGGGAAAAATCAGTCTATCATCAGTTTGGGGACTGCTGCTGTTGATGTATTTAATTCAGGCTAGCATTAGAAAAGGTCATCTCAGTATTTATAGAATGAAAGAAATGGAAGATGAATAAAAGTCTTGTCCAGAATTAACATGATAGCAGAGAGCAAAAAGGCTTGTCTCAGATCAAAGGGATTCATTTAAAATTATTTTTGATTTAATCAGGACATGTTGTTTGTTAGCTAGTGAATGTAATGTGAGAGAAACAAAATTATCCAATATCTACAGTTTTTATTTTGTTGGTTAGCTTTTCAACATTAAAAAAGAAAGAGAAAATATGTTTTCATGTTTCTCATACTTTTGGAAGAAAATCCTGGCCATGAATCTCAGTGCTTGGTTCTCAGTGATGCCAACCCATGCCCCCACCAGGATGCAACAGTTAGAAAATTGCTGCCAACGTTGGGAACAAAGTATACAAATTCCTGCCCTTATGGCTCTATTTTTTTCATTGATGGAATATATATAGTAATTTAGAATTCTGTTCGATATTCTCAGTCCTTACTTCATAGACCCTGAACAAAATACGATCCAATTTTTATGTGTTCTGGAGGTCAGCTTATTTCTGCTGCCACAGCTGGCTCCAATCATCATCATCATCATCATCATCATCATCATCATCATCATCATCATCATCATCATCATCATTTTCTGAGCCAGAAATCCAGCTTTAGTTAACAATAAGCTTTAAAAGTAAATATTTCAGCTGATTAACTCTTACAGAATTAGAGTTTTTCACTGGATACAGTATATAATTAAAAAGGGGGGAAAGGGGGTCTGGAAAATCATCTATCATCTCCATGCAGAGGAATTTTCAGAGCATCTGCAAGATAAAATTGCTTGGATTCACTCCAAGTTGGACTCCAAGCGTGAAGCAGGGTCTGTGGAGCTGCCTGGGGAACGAACTTACCCAGTTATCTGGGAACAGTTTGATCCTGTTGGACCTGAGGAAGTGGACAAGATTCTCCAGACAGTAAATGTCACCACCTGTCAATTAGATACATGTCCCTCCCAGCTGGTGAAGGTAAATCAGGAGGTGACATGTAGTTGGGTCCAGTTGATGGTAAATACATCCTTGTGGGAGGGGGTGTTTCCAACGGCCTTTAAGGAGGTGTTGGTGCACCCCCTCCTCAAGAAACCATCACTGGACCCTACTAAACTGGATAATTTCCGTCCAGTTTCCCACCTCCCATTTGTGGGGAAGGTGCTTGAGAAGGTGGTGGCATTGCAGCTCCAGAAGATCCTGGAGGAAACAAATTATCTAAACCCCTTTCAGTCAGGTTTCAGGCCCAGATATGGAATGGAAACAGCATTGGTCGCACTTATGGGTGATCTCTGGCAGGAGCGGGATGGTGGCAATGCATCCATCCTAGCTCTCCTTGATCTCTCAGCGGCCTTTGATACCATCGACCATGGTATCCTGTTGGGTCAGCTCAGGGAGTTGGGGGTGGGTGGCATAGTTTTACGCTGGTTCACCTCCTTTCTCCAGGGCTGGCCCCAGTTGTTGTTAGTAGGGGAGGAGAGGTCAGGCCCATGGCCCCTCCTCTGTGGGGTGCCACAGGGTTCAGTACTCTTTTCCCTCCTGTTTAACATCTACATGAAACCGCTGGGTGAGATCATCCATCCCCATGGGATGAGGTATCATCAGTATGCCAATGATACTCAGTTATACATCTCCATCCTGGGGGAAGTAAGTGATACTGTGGGTGCCCTTTCCAGGTGCCTGGGGGCTGTTGGGGTCTGGATGGGGAACAACAGGCTTCAGCTGAACCCTGGTAAGACAGAGTGGCTGTGGGTTAACAGCCCCTCAGCTCCTAGGAATTTGCCATCTTTAGTTCTAGATGGGGTTGCACTGCCCCAGACAGACTCGGTGCATAACTTGGGGGTCCTCTTGGACTCACGACTCCTGCTCAAAGAGCAGGTGGCAGTTGTGGCCGGAAGAGCCTTTGAACAACTTTGTGTTGTGCTCCAGTTACGCCCCTTCCTGGAGCGAGAGGCCCTTCAAACAGTCACTCACACCCTGGTCATCTCCCATATAGTCTACCGCAATGTGTCTACATGGGGTACCCTTGAAGAGTATCCAGAAGCTTCAGTTGGTTCAAAATGTGGCCGTGCAAACAGTGATGAGTGCTCTGAGATCAGCACATGTAACACCCTTACTGCGCGAGATGCATTGGGTTCCAGTTTGCTTCTGGGTCCAATTCAAGGTGTTGGTTATCACTTTTAAAGCCCTACATGGCATGGGATCAGGCTATCTGAGGGAACGTCTCACCCCCATTACATCAGCCCATCCCACCCAATCATGCAGAGAGGGCATGTTGCGGACCCCATCTGTAAGAGAATTCCATCTGGCGGGGTCCAGGAGGCGGGCCTTCTCTGCAACAGCTCCCGCCCTTTGGAATATCCTTCCCCCAGAAGTGAGGCTAGCCCCCTCCCTCCTGGACTTCAGAAAACAGCTGAAGATCTGGTTTTGTCACCTTGCCTGGAATAGGGAGGGGAAGAGCCATCCTTGGGGCTGGTTGATTCCCTAGTTCTGCGGGGACTAGCTTTATGCCCTTATGGTTTGAATTAGATCTGCCTTGGCTTGGATGTTTATTGCATTTTATGCTGACTGATTAATGGTTGTATTTATGATTTTATTAATTTTTTTATTGTTTTTATTGTGAACCACCCAGGGTCCCCCATGTGGGGGAGATGGGCGGTGATAAAAATCCGATAAATAAATACAATAAATAAATAAAAAGCAACTCATGGCATTGGGAAAGGAAACTATAGGAAACAATGAAAGAGAGAGGAGGGAAGGATAAAAAGTTAAAAAAACCATGAGTATATTTTTAAAAGGAAAATATTGTTTCTACCCAATGTACAACCAAGAGTGCCTATTTAAGCTTACTGAATGTGCTTGTGTTGAACTAATGGTTTGTATGGTTGATTATGCAAATACATTAAACTCATGTAATCATCCCCCATCATCTCACTTGGTAGGATAACCTCTAACCTTAATTCAGGGGAATCTCCAGGGGGTGGGGTTGGGGTGGAAAGTGTCAAAATGGAGGTCAATACCTGACAATCAGTGTCTTGTCCCTTTTTAATGTGCCACATACAATAGTACAAACCTAAAAAGGGACAGAGCTTCAATTATCCCCATTGCTGTAGAGGGAAGAAGGAATGGCCTTGAGGGGCAGGAAGAAGAGCGTTTGCCAAGGCAAAGTTAGATAAAAGAGGTCTGAGCCCTGGCCAAGAAAGTAAGTTGATAAAATGTCTCAGGCAACCCCCTCCCTAGTTCACATGAAGATAAAGGGAGGGAGGGAGAAGCACTTTCTGTAATGGGTAGAAGGAATTACCTTGAGGAGCAGGAAGAGCCACTACCAAGGCAATGGTCAGATAAAAGAAATTTGAGCCCAGAACAGAACTGTAACTTGAAAAAGCATCTTAGACAAGACCCTCCCTTGTACTCATGAATATAAAGGGAGGGAATGGGGAAGCACATTCAGACTTCCAAGATTCTATGACTGTAGTAGTTATAATAAAAGTAGTACTGACCTACTGTAAATGGCATTAGTTTCTTAGTCTGGTCTACCTTGTAGAGCTGACACACTATTTTGATGCTTTGGACCTCCCCACCTCCTGGATGTACCCCTGAAATCATTAATTAAACTCAAAATCCATACAGGTATTTTTGCTGCTGCATATCCTTGTTTCCCAGATTTCCTGATTACAATGGGACTATTTTTTGTTATCTTGTGAGATCCATAAAGCAGAGTCTAGAATATGCCATCATAAACAAGTTGTGTGGGATGGGAAGCTCTAGAACCCTTGCTCAGAATACCCTAAATATTGGAGTTAATTATTTACAGGAGAAGAAGCAGAGTTTGGAGACTGAATAAGGCTATACTCAAGAAAAAGAAGTATGCTTGCTACAATCCCTAACTATAGTAACTACAACCTAGTAGTACCTGTGAGACAAGGTCACACTTAGATGCTACCACATTCTCTTGTTCAGGTCCTCAACCACCTTTGACAATTCTTAACTAGCAATTTCAACTATTAGTAAGAGAACACTGATCCTAACAGTTTATCAGAGGCCTAGGTATCAGATTCTGTTAAAAAACACATGTACAATCTTTACTTTTCTGCAGCATATGACCATATACCTGACACACAAACCTCTTAATATACTTGACTTAGAACATTATTTCCCAGCCTAGAACACAGCAGATATTCTGGAATTTCTAACATATGGGATGCAATATTAGGCTGGAGACTGTTGTTCTAGAATGCTTAATGTGTATAAATGGCACAAACATGATATAAAATGCAATCTTCAGAACTAGGAGGGCTAATGCTCCAGTTAAATGCTTCAGGTTATGTTCCCATTTGCACCTAAAAATGGCACAGGTATGTGCTGGTACTTTTTTTCCTGCCTCTACCACATCTCCATGATAGTGCCTTAATCTCATCCCAGTTCATAAGAGTAACACCTGTGATTGATTGATTGATTGATTGATTGTTATGTGCCATCAAGTCATTTTTGACTCCTAGTGACCACATAGATAGATTTTCTCAATGACAATCTATCCCTAATCTGGTCTTTCAGGTCTTCGAATGGTGCACTCATTCCCACTCTGAGTCCATCCACCTTGCTCCTGTTCGTCTACTTCTTCTCCTCCCTTCCATCCTTCCCAGCATTAGAGCATTTTCCAGAGAGCTGGGTCTTTGTATGATGTTTCCAAAGTAAGATAATTTGACACTGATCATTTGTGTCTTGAGCAACAACTCAGGGTTGATTTGTTTGATGATCCATCAGGTTGTTTTCTTCACTGTCCATGGTAGTTAGGAGTCTTCTCCAACACCAAATTACTGCTGTACTGCTATCAAAATAGCCTTTTTTCCCCTTTATTCCAACACTTTCCAAGTGCAGCTTCAAGCTTTGTACATTCTGGCTTGCCACCCATTATCTTAAGGGAAGTTTGTTGACTGAACTGAC
Organism: Candoia aspera; assembly: GCF_035149785.1. NCBI lineage: Eukaryota > Metazoa > Chordata > Lepidosauria > Squamata > Candoiidae > Candoia > Candoia aspera. The sequence goes on from NC_086157.1 coordinate 22,312,811, forward strand.
TTGAAAGAGATGTAAATGGGGATAGCATGCAGTATATCATACGAGAATAGTTTTCTGCTTAATGGGCACACAGCACTTCAACTCAGCAACAAGGCAAGACATTCAGAGTGAAATAATGCAATGACTCCCATATCAGGCTGACTAGAAGCAAGTACCACAGGGTTCTCCCCTCCCATGATTATTTCATGCCATGTCTGTCTGACTGTCAGTATATCTGCCTTTAGGGTGGATATGCAAATATACCCATCACAATAGACAAAAGGGCAGAGATCAAACTCTTGACTCCAGGGAGGTAAAGAAAGAAGTGCCCAAAATATGAGGTCAGACAAGTGAGGCTGGGAACTGGGATGACTGGCCTATTTCAAGCCATTGTTTCTGGAAAAAAAAGTAATTAATTGATTAATTGATCATTTAGTTAACTTGATAAAATAATTAATTGATAGTTTCCTGCAATAGTTTCAATTTAAGGAAGTTGACGTTGAAATCCATCCATTAGCTTGCGAATAAGGAAGATGTACATTGTTGCTTCTGAGGCTGCATTGTGATTTCTGTTATTCTTTGTCCACTTACATGGAGGATCTGCTTGTTTTGTTTTTTGTTTGTTTTAATCACTTGTCACCTGACATTGAGTTGGGCTGAGACAGAATGACTGGCCCAAACTCATCCAGCTTGGATGACTAGAAGTCGGGTCTCCCCATCTGGCTATCTTGCACTGTGATTGTTATTTTTATTACTTATCATTTTTATTTTATCATTTTATTTTTGTATTATTTTAGCTACACTGTAAATCTATGAGAAACATTTTGACTATGATGGTCTAGGAATTTAACAGTCAAAACAAACAATATTTCAGGATGTCCTAAATTGTTGGAGCAAAATCATAATCATTGCGTTTCTGTTCTTGAATTCTGTTTCAGGTTTCAGGGATAGAGTTTATAGATACATGTCAGTGTTGTCAAGCCATGCTTCTGCTTACTCTAAGTGTATGTGATATCCTTTGGTACAATTTATGTGATAACCTTTGGTACAATTGAATCCATCGGTTGTAATCAGGAAATCCATGGAATATATAGGAGGCATTCTTTTTTCTTTGGGGATGGGGGAAGAAAAGAAGGAAGGACAGAAAGTCTGCGACACATGCATTTTTAATGAAATTTATTTTGTTTGCTTTAACAGGTCTTAGCAAGGGCTTGTTTTATTTAATTGGAAAAGTACCAAAATCACTGATGACTCTAGTTAAATAATTAAGTATAAGTACTGCATTTTTTTCCTTGCAGTTAGTTTACTGAAATATACCAGTACCTCAAAATAGTCGTGCAGCCTCATACACTTAGAAACAGTCTTCTTATATGTGCATGCTTTATCACATGGAGAATTAGCCAAGTAAATATATATATGTGTCTCAAGTGTAATTCAATTGCAAGAGCTAAACTCATTTAGAGGCAACCATTCAAACAGATGCAGTCTTCTCTAAGAACTCAGATTCAGTATTTTTCCAAGTACTTTAAGCTGGAGAAATAAGGAACTGAAAACAAAAGTTTATTCATGCAATCCATATGTTTTGGTACTGAGCAATGACTGTATATTTTATTTGCTTGAATGTCTGTGAGGATATCTAGAGTTATTTGCTCATTCCGCCTTCTCACTGTCCTGTCAAACAGCTGATTAGTGGGGTTTTGTGTTCCTTTAAAAAGATGATCAATTATACTCTAGCTCCTCCATATATTTCTCAAATAGCTTATAGTCAAGATGTGTTGCTTGAATCTAGGAATTTATTTAATGCTGTTGGCTCTTCTTCTCATTATAGATTTAACATCTGCTCCCAGTTGAATTTTTATTAATCTGCCTACTCAAGTAAAGAATATCTCATATTTCATTGAGTTGTACATTAAAATAAAATGAAAGTTCAAAAGAAAAAATGTGATTAAATCTGTACATGTACTGACTCCAGTTCTCTTAGTCACAAATCACCATCTGAATTGGATATAACTTGCTTTACCTTGGCTATATAGTTTGCTAAGACATATATGAGAAATACTTCAAATACTATGGTGAGGGCTACATAAAAAGTGTGTTATTAATAGCATTTTGCAGAGTTTTGTACCTAATTTAAGCTATGTCCTTGAGATCTTATATGGTACTACCTTTTCTGTATTTCTGCAATTATGCTATGGAACCTAATGCTTTGTTACGTTTAGTTTAACATCATGACATCTTGTAGTGGCCCTTTGCTCCTACATCTGTCTAATATTTTATCTTGGAACATGATATCTAGCTTTAACACTAGCAATATACAATATTTGGGTCTTTATTTCTCTATTTCTGTTTTGCAAACACCCAAAGCAGACTTTCTCCATTTTTATCATGGAGATTTGAAGTAGTGCTTTCACATTCTAAAATACAAACCCCTCAAATCACAGTATAAGATCTGAAGTGCTGTTGCACATTATATCCACATTCACATCTACTGTACAATGTTTTTATGATGAAAGATCTTATGAATACACTACTACTTTCAAGCCCTTAAATAGAGCACACCACCTGCTATTGAAAAAGGGAAACTGGGGACAGCAACAGAGCTAGAGTATCTTTAATGCATTTCAGAAATACAACATGAAAAGAGTAACAGTATTAATGAAAAGAAGAACAGCAAAATACAGATATCATGTAAATTTAAACAAAATGATACAGACCCAGATTAACTGAAATTAAATTAAGTCCCACTGATATCAAACAGAATGAGTTAATTGTGACTTTATTGAAAAAAAATGTGTTCAATTTAAAGGACAGATCAATCCAAGGTAGACACACAGGGTAATGGAACAATTAAGATAATACCAATCAACAACCATGATGGTAAGGAGGACAGGTTTTATCCATTCATTTTTCAGCATAACAGCTTTAAGATTATCCAAGAAAGTTGCAGAAAATTACTGCGAACAAACTTTAACAAACTGAGCCCTTTTGGCCTTGCTTTATACGTCTTTCTTACTGCTAGTTCCTGGCCTCCTTCACTTGTTTATGCTTCCCTAGTCAGTTCCAAAATCTGGACTGACTCACTTTTTAAATGAGTTCCCCTTAATATCTGGCTGCAATATGGGGATATATTACAACAGAATACTACAGCTGACATAGCTGATGGGCCAGGATAAGGAATATTCCCACGTAACAGAACAAGTCTGAATCTAATAGATCTAACATCATTTGTTCCTTCCCATTCCCATCTTCTGATAGCAGATGATATCCGAATACAGTCTGACAGACTTAGATGTTGCCTCTAGAGCCCTTCGAAAATTGACATGAAATTGCAGTTATCAATTTTGAATGAGAAAAGGATGGAATTCAGTTAAATTATGTTTAGTTTTTGTCTGCCCCATCTACGGTACTTTATGGATTACAGCACTGTCACAAAAGCTAACTGTGATCTTTGGTCTGAAAAAATATTTCATACTTTTTCAATAAGCATAATATTCAAGGAAGTTTAAAAGTTTAAGCTTTACTTAATTTAAAGAGGCTGATGAATCAGAATAGTTTCAAGTGGAAAGTGATCAAGACAGGTTTGGAAATAAATCCAAGTACAAAAATATAAATTCCCTTGCCTCTTGTATGCAAAGCAGTGAATTAAGCTTGCATATTAGTTGATTGCTGCTCTTATACATTTGTAAATTTCTAAGGTGACATTTTCCCATTGGCCTGCAATTTGCCATTATTATTTCAACAACCTTTTCCATGGAATACCTTGTTTTACAGCATTACAGAGGCAAAATCCAACATGGTAACTTACTAGCTGTATGGGCAAACAAGAGCATCTGATACAGTGAAGCTCACCTTAATCACCAGCAGTATCCTACTAGAGAAGGAAATCCTAACTTTATCCATCTACCAAGAGATGTTAGATTGTCCTTTTAATCTGGAGCCAACATAGTTAGATCAAGAAAACAATCCTCTTTATCAGAATATCTAGTAATGCTGCATAATGCTTCACCAGTGATGTAATCTTAAGTTTTGCATGGTATGATGTTAAAATAACAACATGTGTGTTGGCATCTTCATGCAAATACAGCAATTATGCACTTGTGTCACAAAAACTGGTGCTAGTATGTAAGTCATGACAACTGTATAATGACATCATCACATCATTACTTCCCTTTCTGTCCCTGTGTGTTTAGGATACTTGTAATTTTTTTAATTAGGATTAGTATTTTATTTTTATTTATTTATTTGTATTGCTTTAAAATAATAACAGAAAAAGAGCAAAAGAACAAAATGCAAAGATAATCATGATAGAAATACATACATTGTCAAAGAAGAAAAAAACACAGTGCTAAAAAGGTGAAAAAAAACAGAAAAAGGAAACAATGTATAATATTGTTATAACAGTAAACAATTTCAATTCTATATATACTTAATATAAATATTATGCACGTATAAATCTATTTATTTCTAATACACTTACAGTATATAACTATCATGCTTTTTTTAACCTTCTGTATTTTGTAAAAAAATCATTATACTTGTCCACACAAAGTCTGTGTCTATAGGCAATCAGCTCCTAAGTGGCAAGTGCAATCAGGTCCTCAATCCACTGAGTGAATGGCGCCATGCATTTATCTTTCCAATGCTAAACCATATCAGCCTTTTGCCCATAGCAAGGGCACGGAGAATCCATTTATGTTGTCCAGTTGTCAAATTCCATGAACTAGGTATGTAGTTCAAGAGAATATTATCCTCTTAAAATTTTAGCTTTTGTCACCCAGTCACATTTATATAGTCCACTACTTTCTCCCAAAACTTAGTAAGTATAGGACATTGTAAAAACCTGTGTTTTAAGGGAACATTATCCTTACTACATCTCCAACAAAATGGTCTTCTAAGGACACTTGTCCTTAAAAGCAGCATGAGGTTTTTGCATCAGAAATGCAAAATTACTGATAACAGTAATTTATAAATTACTGTTTAAAAAAATTAACTAACAAGTAAAAATATACAAGCATATAAGCAGTGTTGCAGCCAGAGAACCAGGGCTGTATTTGCTTTTATTTCCCTATAAGTGAGACCTGACTTAAGTCAAGATCTGAGATAGAAAACACTATCTATTATATAAAGAATATTTGTAAGATTAGGATTCTGTGATGCTAGCTCCCTTTCAAACCCACAAGTTTGTCTTCATATTTTTGGATCTCACAACTATGCCCATATAATTTTGCCAGACTTCTTTTGTCTCATTCTGCAGGTGTGATATAATGAGTACAGCCAAGAATTTTAAAATGGTATATTAAAGTGGAGCCTGCCAAGAATGGCTGAGTGAATCTTGAGATAAGAATTCAATTATATATTCTTTTGTACTCGGCTGTTTTCTTTCTTTCATTCCTTTTGTTTTTTGTTTCTGTGAAAGCATTTCTCAAGTCATCTCTCTACTTTTTAAATATAAATATTTTACGTGCATCTCTTTAACAACAGAAGGAAAAGGCTACCTTAAGAGCTTGCATTTTTTATTCTTCATACAGATGAAGTCTCCCAGCAGCCCGAACGGTGAGTTAAAATGCCGAGTAAAAATGAATGCAAAATACTAAGAAAATGAACATTCTTGATTGAGTTTTCAAAACCTAATTATGCCAGTATGTTCTACTTTCTATAAATTTAGGAACATTCAGAAATTATAAATACTCAGAGCTCCTTCTCCAACTTCAGCACCTTCCAGCTGGATAGATTCTATTTCCAGAATTTTCAGCTCTAGCTGGAGGGTTGGGGGTAGTTGAAGTCCATATATCTGGATAGTGCTCAGATTAACTATGTGCTTACTGTATATTGTTCAGATCTCAGAAATTATTTCCTGTGAGTTACTGTAAGAAAGAGCAGATGCATCATGTTTTTTTTTTTTTTAATATATATAAAAACAGTAATCTAGCAGCCTTTCTTCTAACTGGATCTGATCCATCTTGAGAAAGTGAAGAGCAGGAAATTTGGGGGGAAGCCAACCCAGCCCCTGGAATTGCCATAGAATCACAGGTTTGGAAAGGACTTGAATGCCTTCTAGTCTAACCTCCTGCACAGTAGCTAGTCTAACCTCATCATACTATCTCAGAAAAATGTCTGTCCAATCTTTGAAAATCTCCAGTGATGGAGCATCCATTTTTCAAGAAGGCTAGCAGTTGTATTGCTTAATGGCACTCACAGCCAGAAAATTCTTCGTTATTTCAAGTTTAGATCTTCTGCTGTAAAACTTTCACCCATTGGTCCTAGTCCTACCCTCACAAGAATTACTGCCAACTAAGGCAGCACCAAACATGTAACTGTATTTCTTGTTTTTGTTTTTTTTCCCTACCTAAGTGCAGAACCCTACATTTCTTGTTACTGAACTGCATTTTCAGGTGCCATAGCAGAGAAAAGAATGTAGTGTGGTATGCAACACACAACCAATGAATCATCATTCATCACAGTTTTCTTGGATAATGAAGTACAGCTTTTAGTGTGTGTGTGTGTGTATGAAAATGTCTTTAGACTGGCTTTCCCTTCTCAACAACACATTATTCCTCCTGACCCCACATATGTTACTGAATTTCTCTTTCTCCTACTTTCCTTGGAAAAAGAGATCAAATACAGTAAATATAAGTGAAGGTCACTTCAAAAGCTTTGAATAAATCAGTTTGGTGTAGGCACTGGGCTTGAAACCAGGAGACTGTGAGCTCTAGTCCTGCCTTAGGCCCAAAGCCAGATGGGAACCTTGGGCCTTTCTCTCAGCCCTAGGAAGGAGGCAATGGCAAACCACTTCTGAAAAACCTTGCCAAGAAAACTGCAGGGATTTGTCCAGGCAGTCTCCAAGAACTGGACATGATTGGATTTAAAAAAAAAAAAAAAAGGGAAGGGAAGGGAAGCTGATTTCAAAAGCCTTGAATAAAGCCACAGGAAAGGACTGCCATAGAACTGGAAGTCACATTTCCAGCAGATACATCAATAAGAGAGCAGTTTGATATATGTGATTTTAAATGGATTCCTTCCTTCTCTCCTTCATTCCTTAAATCTATTTCCTAGAAACCAATAAACACCAAAAGGTGGGATGTGTGCTAAGCTTAGCATTATTGGCTATAGCAGTGTATAGAGCTTATATTGGAATAATAAAAGAGCCAGAAGAATAAAAACAGTCCAGAAGGCCATCTAGATGATCATAGTATTTGGGTTTTTTCAAGCAAGTATAACCACATTTTAAAGCTTAATGACATGCCTTTAATCTTCCTGCAGGTAATCATTTGTGAATTGCTGAGTGAACCAACCTATTGATTCTCTGAATGGAAGATAACAGGGTGGGGGCAAATCTACATAAAACTTGAGCTGTGTAAAGAAACTTACTGTAGCTTGTTAAATGTCTGAACCCACAGAGTCTAATCAGCTCCAGAAAACAATCAAACAAAAGCATGAAAAAAACTAACCTTTAATTCTTCAATATCCATTCCCTCTGATTTCACAGGCTAAGTCATTCTGGGGGAAAAGGAAAAAAAAAAAAAACATAATCAGGGTCTTCACTTACAACTGTACTTGATTGTAAAGCTATCAAATCAGATTTAGCCTTTCATCACAGGGTTTCAAGCAGTGGCAATATCTGAGTCAGTCCAACAAGTCAAAACACCAAAAAGCACTAATAAGCACACAAGAAAGAGAGAGAGAGAGAGAGAGGAAGGAAGGAAGGAAGGAAGGAAGGAAGGAAGGAAGGAAGGAAGGAAGGAAGGAAGGAAGGAAGACAGAAAGACAGAAAGACAGAAAGACAGAAAGACAGAAAGACAGAAAGACAGAAAGACAGACAGACAGAGGAAGCAGTTCACATATCTATAGACTAGTAACACTCTCCTGTCTGTTTGCCTGTAATCTTCAATTTGCTGAAATGGTACATCATAGGGCAAGAATTTTTGAAGCAAGGTACCTCAAATGGGCAAACATAAAGAATGCATCCAAAATCCAGGACCCATGACTTCCATGGAATTTAAATTTCAAGGCTCTTCAGAGCCTTGCATTGGAAAAGTTGTGGCCAATGCATTGCTGCCCCTGTCATGTGATTATGATTTCCGATGCTCCCTCCAGCTTCCCCCAAGCAAAGTCAATGGAGAAGCTGGCAGGAAGTTGGAAATCACTCCCACTCCCCCTGCGTTTTTGCCCACCCATGGTCATTCCGTTTATTCCTTTAGATAAGTAAATATTGACAAGGAATGACCCAACCAGGCATAGGCTGTCTAGTAACAGTTAAATTTAAAGGGTAAGATAGTCACATCTATAAGATCTAGTCTGCCGGGGGGGCGGGGGGGGAAAAGGGTTTCTAAACAGGTATGACATACAGTTTCAAGGCAAAAAGTCCCCTGAAGTTATTCCAGCAAAGCATGTCCTCTATGAAGGGGTTTAAATAGGCAACATTTGTTCACTTTTTATGCACATACAACTGCAACTAAGCAGCCTTGATTCACCAGAGTTGTACTTTGCAAATCTTTAGCTCCCACTCCTGAACTGGACACTTCTTTGGTACCTTCTTGGCTTTGGTATCTCCTGGCTCTCCATGGACTGCAGTCACCATTTCTGAAGGCTTGGGATTTCAAATCCTAATCCTCTATATCAGGCTGAAGATCAGTACAACCTTTATTGTGTCTTTCACTGTTGGTCCTGGGGCTTGATTTCTTGATTCTGAATCGTCAAATTCACTGATTTATGTCTGGCTAGGCCCTGAGATTTGATAGTAGAAATAAGATACAGTGATATTCACATTGCCAGTCTTACTTTCTGCTTTTGGACCATGTTACAATCTGGGTCTACAGTAAGCATGCCAACCTTAGAGGTCAGCAAGGCATGGTCAACAGCTATTACACAAGTAGTGAATTTAAGTTGCATTACATGTGCCATTTGCTCTCCTCAATTCCAGCCCAAAGTGCCCAGAGCTATCCAGTCAATTACATTGCTTTCTCAATACAGTAAACAGAAAGACATGTGTCATAATTAATTAGAGCTACCAGGGAACTGTTGAATTGTCTTGCTGTTCTAAGGAGGCTGTGTATTCAGGTTAGTGACAGTAGTACAGGTAAGCACAAACAGCTCACTCAAACAACAGAATCATTCAGAGGCTCACCAATCTTCAACCAATTATATCTTCACACCACATATTGTCCCTGCTCTTGTGGTGCTTGAGTGAACATAATTTGCCACTGGGAGGAACAAGCTACAAGTCTACATCTGGCTTTGGAACATTATGCCAAGGTAAGCCATTCTGAAATCTTAGCAGAATGTCAATAAGGCATCTGCCTGCCTCTGGCTTACTGTGGTCAGTCTGTGCCAGAATCCTAATGTCCAGAGACTATGGGTGTCTCCAGTATATAAAAGCCTGTGAGGCTGTGATTCCTCTCTCTTATTTCTAATTTTCACTCATGCATCACCCGCAGCAGCAAGACACTGCTCAGTAATAGTTACTTTTTCTTTATTTGCATTTATAGGCTACAGGTATAAATAAATAATAATCCTTACAACCCTAAAGGATCTGCCCAATTGTCATTAATTCTGAATGATCAGAGTAACAAGAATGATCTCAGAGGCAGGCAGAAGAAGAGCTGGTGGTCATTAGGTTCCCATGGAGATAAGAATTGATTAGACAATGTTGGAAGCTTGAGTACATTGTTTAAAAAAAGGATGAAGAAGGGAAAGCAAACCCACATCAAGATTAATTTCTCTCTTCTTGGTAGTAGATTTTTCAACAGCTTTTTATTTCCTCAAAAGTCCAGGCTGATTTCCAGATTCCTTCTCAGGTTCTGATTAGTCTTTGCATTGAATTCTTTCCCATAATCTGACCTTCTGAACATCTGTCTACCTTTCAGGCCATTAGGATTGGTTCAAAAGAGCCCTGCTTACCATTTGACAGTGATCTTTTGACAGAGGAGGAACAACTTGGCCATTCCATTTTTCTATTATTTGTTTACATTCTTTATGTTTGTAGTCACTTCTTCCTTTACTTCTATAGCATCAAGTTTTCTGGCCCAGGCAGTAATTCTTTCTCAGACCGAAAGAATAAACTATAGCTCTGTACTTCCAGCAATTGTAATGATGTAATTTTTTGCAAAAGCCAGAGTATAGTATACAATATTATACAGCAAAATTATTCTGGCCTTAGCTTTGGGACACTGTTACTATTACAAGAAACAAGTGTATGCCGAATGTTAATTTTTTCAATGTTATGTTTTAACTAAAACAATGTTTTTATACCAATGTGACTGTAAACGAATTCCAGTCATCTGTTTGGTCAGGTCTTCAGGCACCTGTATGCAGGAACCATTTCAACACCATCAGTATTCTACATCTGTTTTAAAGCCAAACAAGCTGTGGCTATCATTTCATTCTGTTAGACAAATTCCATCATTCAATAATGTGGTGTATGCAAAAGCACATGCTTTCATTAATCATTAATCCACGGACTCAGTTTAAACATATTAAATGTACTAGTTGCCCCATATCATTATCATTATCCTGATCATGTCATTTTTATTTTTTTTTTTGCTTTTTTCCCCCAAGCTAGGGGGGGGGGGATCCTCAAATGTTGACTCTTTCTCCACCTGGGAAATTGCTTCCTCAGTTGATCCTTTGGATAAACTGTTTCACCTTTTTCCAGCTCTGTAGTATTCTGGAGAGTGACCAGAACTCTGCACCTTTGAAATGGCCCATATCATCAGTTAGTGCAATACTGTTACTTTATGAATGGTTTTGTTTTTAGTTCCTTTCCTGATGAACCCAACCTAAAGTTTGCCTTTTTTACAGTAGGTTCATCCCAGGCCAATCTGTGAATCAAATTCTTCAGCATAGTAATAAGTTCCCTTCTTGGTCAATCACTATCAGCTCAGTTTTACAACATATATGTAAAATTGGGATTCTGTTCTTTTAGTGACAACATTCACCATTCTATACTTATTTACTTCCAAATGTATACGATATAAATCTCTGTAAGCTACAGTCTAATTTATTCTGAGGTTAGAGTGGGGTAGAGTTCATGAAAACTCATTCTCAGTGCTGTAATCATTAAGAAGTCACAAGGAATACTATAGAATATTATATCTAGTCTTCTAGGAATGGAAAATCTAAGCAAATATTTGATCACCCAACTGAGATGCTTGTTGTTACTATCAGAGTATTCTAAAAGCTTAGTAAGACAGGATTTATTTTTAGAGCCAGTGTGGTTTTAAATCTTTGCCTCCACTGGAATGGAAAGAACTCAAGTGGCTGTAATTTATTTACTTTTTTTTTTTTTTTTGAAATGGATGGAATTTACAAAAAAAGATTGAAAGTCATAGATGAATAAAATGTGCCAATCTACCTGTAAGGATTGCCTACCCTAATAGACTCAGACTCACAAGCAGGAACTTAATGATATCTGATTTATTAAAGAATAGTATGCAAATACAGAGAAAGCTGAGAATGAGCAAAAGTGCGCCAAATACAAACTAAAAACCCTCAGCTCAAACGTAATCCCTCCCCTCGCCCTGCCGTTGCAAACTCCCCCCCCCTCCCAGGTGCTGGTAACCATTTCTGCTGATGTCCTGGGAAAGGAACATTGAACACACAAGATAACACAAACACATTCCAATCCTGCTGCTAACATATAACAATCCCACGAGATGGAATCCTCCTCCCCTCCCAGACGAAACACGCATCAGCGAAATGCCATGTGAAACATTACGATGTAACGGAAACATTGGAACGGTGAACATGACATACTGCCCCCCAAAAAAACACTAAGGAGCAGGTTTCAGAGGATAAGCTAGATGAAAGCATCTAACTAAAACAGGAGAGTGAACATCACAGGCAGACACCCATTCAGGGTGGGGAAAGTGTTTCCACCAAATGAGGTACTACAGGGTGCCACGAAGTCGGCGAGAATCAAGGACCTCCTTCACCTCAAAATGTTGCTGTCCGTCAATCATGATTGGAGCAGGAGGTGGGGGTTGCAGATGCCAATGGTGGGAGTGGTTGACAGGCTTGAGCAAACTGCAAGGAAAAACAGGATGTAAACGTTTCAGATTGTGTGGCAAATCCAGTTTAAACGTGACAGGGTTCACAACTCCCACAATGGGAAAAGGACCAACAAACTTAGGAGCCAACTTCTTTGAGGGCTGAGGGGACTTAATGAACTTGGTGGAAAGGTAGACCTTATCACCAACTTTAAAAGCAGGTTGAAGGGCTCGTCGCTTATCAGCGTGCAGTTTATAGGCAGATTGGGCATCAGCCAACGCCTGCTGAATCACTGGCCATGAATCAGCCAGTTGAGCAGCCCAATCAGAAGCAGAGCAGGGCTGCACGGGGGGTTGAGGCAACTCAGGAATGGGAACAAAATCCCATCCAAAAACAATATGGAAAGTGGTGTGCCCTGTGATCTGATGGACGGCGTTGTTATAAGCCACCTCAGCAAAAGGTATTAGATCAACCCAATTATCCTGCTGATAGTTGACAGATGCCCTCAAAAATTGTTCCAGGGTGGAATTAAGAACCTCCGTAGATGCATCAGTCTCTGCATGTGACACAGTGGACAATGCCTGCTTGGTGCCCACCAGCTTCAAAAATGCCTTCCAAAATTGGGAAGTGAACTGTGTCCCACGGTCCGTGACCAAGCGGGAGGGGCTAACGTGAATCTGGTAGATGTGGATTAGAAAAAGGTGGGCCAATTGCTGAGCAGACAGAATAGAAGCACATGGAATTAAATGGGCTTGCTTGGGAAAGTAGTCCTTTACCACCCAAATCACAGTCTTTCTCTGACTAGAAGGCAAATCCACAATGAAGTCCATAGAAACCTCATCCCAGGACAGGAGGGGCTGGCCACTGGCTGCAGCAGCCCGTGCAGCTTACCCCCCTTCCATTTCGACATGGCACAGACAGGACAAGAAGCAACATAACTTTTTACATCATGTCTCAATGTGGGCCACCAAAATTGGCGGCATACCAGATGCAAGGTTTTGACAAACCCAAAATGACCAGCCACTTTATCATCATGAGACCTAATCAAAATTTCCCTTTGCAAACTGTCAGGGACATAGAGGCGGTTTTGCTTCCAAGCTAAGCCTCTGCCAAATGTAACATTGTCTCTATTCGCTTGCAACCAAGTGTCAGATTTCACCTCTAGCAGAAACTGTTGTTGCAATTGTGAGGGAATTGGCATCCTTCCCCCAGCCGGTGAAACTGAAGCTGGGGGCAGCTGCGCACGAGTTTGACTGCGTGTGACAGCTTGCAAACCCAATTGGGGTTCTGTCCACAACATGAGGTGCCTGGACCAAATCCTGGGGCAGGCGGGAAAGCGCATCAGCCAGGAAGTTTTTCTTGCCCAGAATGAATTTCAACTTAAAGTCAAAGCGACTGAAAAATTGAGCCCAGCGGATCTGTTTAGGACTGAGCTTACGGGGCGTGCTGAGCGCTTCCAATTTTTTATGGTCAGTCCAAACCTCAAAAGGACATTTAGCCACGTCTAATAGGTGGCACCATGCCTCCAAAGCAGCCTTGACTGCAAAAGCTTCTTTCTCACAAACATGCCACCGCCTTTCCATCTTGGAAAATTTCCGGGACAGATATGCACACGGCTTCAGGTGGTTGTCAGCATCTGCTTGCAGCAAGAGTGCTCCAATTGAGAAATCAGAAACATCCACTTGAACCACAAAGAGTTTAGTGGGATCAGGGTGTTGAAGAATGGGTTCAGCAGTGAACAGGCTTTTGAGTTTGTCAAAAGCCAACTGGCAGTCAGGTGTCCAATTGAGCAATGCCCCCGGGTTCTTTACCTTGTGTGTGTCCCCCAACCCCTTCATAAGTAACAAGTCAGTGAGAGGCAACGCAATTTCGGCGAACCCCTGGATGAATTGGTGGTAATAGTTGGAAAACCCAAGAAAACTTTGGAGCTGCCTGTGGGTGCGCGGGCACTCCCACCCCAAAATAGCTTGAATCTTCACAGGATCCATCTCAATGCCTTTGTCAGAGATCCTGTACCCCAGGTAGTCAAGCTGAGTCTGATGAAATTCACACTTAGAAAGCTTAGCATAGAGCTCAGCCTTTCTCAGTTTGCTAAGCACCTGTTTCACCAAGCGCTCATGTTCCTCTTCCATTTCAATATAAATCAAAACATCATCCAAATAGACCAGTACACCCTTGAATAAATGTTCATGTAACACTTCATTGATCAATTGCATGAACACCCCTGGTGCCCCCGCCAACCCAAAAGGCAAAACTTTATACTGAAAAGAACCCAGTGGACAATTGAAAGCAGTCTTCCATTCATCCCCCTGCCGTATGCGGATGCGGAAATAGGCTTCCCACAAATCCAGCTTAGAGAAGATTTTCCCCTTAGCCAGATGTGCTAACATGTCTTTTATTAATGGCAGAGGATATTTCTTTAATATTGAGACCTCATTTAATCTGCGGTAATCTGTACAAAGTCTCAATGTCCCATCCTTCTTCGCTCGAAACAAGACGGGAGCGCCCACTGGCGAATTTGCTGGTTCAATAAAACCCCTGGCCAAGTTTTTGTCCACAAACTCCCTCAATGCTGCCAGTTCCTTTTGAGTCATGGCATAAATTTTTGGTTTGGGCAGTTGAGGGTCGGGGACCAACTCTATCGCACAGTCAGTTTTTCAATGGGGTGGAAGTTGGTCCTCTTCTTTCTCATCAAACACATCCGCAAAGCCTTGGTATTGCTCCAGCAAGCCCTCCAGTGGTGTGACAGCAAAATGCGGGGTTGCTGCTGCCGCCCTCCCCACTGCAGCCTCCGGAGCATTGTCCTCCCCAGGGGCTTGATAGAAACCATCCCCAAAAGTCAAAGTCCTGTGTACCCAATTTATATAGGGGTTTTGTTGGACCAACCAAGGAATCCCCAGAATGACTAAGGGATGCCCCACAGGCACCACCACAAATGGCAACCCCTCATGGTGGCTGCCCATTTGCAATGCCACCATGCCCGTGTAATGGGTGACCGGTTTCCGCCCCACCGTAGAACCATCCAGCTGGGTGAAAATCATGGGACGTTGCAGTGGAAAGCTGGATAACTCCAAAGCAGCCACCATGTCAGGGTGCATCAAGCAACGCAAACACCCCAAATCGATCAATGCCCAAACTTCAACGGTTCTTATGCGGGAGCCTAATTTCACTTTCACGTTCAGTGTGGGATAGTTGGCACTCACCGAAACATGTTCGTGCCCATCCTCCACCACCTGCCCACAGGCGCTCCTTAGAGCAGTGGCTGGTGTTTCCCGCTGGCTGGTGTAGATTGGGTTCCCCCTCACCCCTGAAATAAGGAACCTCCTCCACTTCAGTTTTAGCCATGGCTGCCTTCATTTTCCTGGATAGGGAGGGAGATTTCCCCATTGGCTTCCCCGAATGATCATTGGTCTTGTCCTTCGGGCATGCCGCTGCTCGGTGACCTTCCTTTCCACATCAGAGGCACTGCCCTTTCGCATAGCGGCGCTCCCTGTCCTCCTCCCAGGCACATTGACTGGACTTTCCAGTAGGCGCAGCAGGGCGGGAACCCTTGCTGAGCCCAGAATATCTCATCACCTTCCTGTGAGCAAAGGTTTCATGGGCATGCTCAGCCTTCCCTGCCAACTGTATCCATTCATACAGGGTATCTGGGTCGTCCCTACCGAGCGACCACCTCAGGACCTCCATGTTCAGACCGTCCTTAAAAAGTTCTATTAAGGTAGATTGGGACTAATCCTCAACCTTCCCAGCCAGAGCCTTAAATTCCAGAGCATAGTCTGCTACTGATCGTGGCCCCTGGCTAAGCTCCCTCAGCGCCCGTTTTGCCCTTTCTTTAGCTAACGGGTCTTCAAAGTGTAGCTTCAACACCCACAGGAATTCTTCAAACTCCTCCAGCTCAGGGGCATCTGATTGACATAACTGCACATACCAATCGGCAGCCCGCCCCTTGATCTTAGTGGCAATGGCATTAATCTTGGCTCTTTCTGAATGAAAATACGGTTCCCATTCATCCATATAACTGCTTGCATTGGTAAGGAAGAACGATAGCTTAGTTGGATCTCCATCAAATTTAACTGTAAAGTCCTTAACCCCCACTCCGGGCAGGCCCTTCGCCACAGCTGGGCGGTCGGACTTTCTTTTAGCTCCCAGGGATCTCCGCTCTCGAGGAGGGGACCTTGAAATTCTCACCCTCAGCACCCGTACCTCCTCTCTGCATGGGGTCCTACTCCTTTCTTCCAAAGAAGGTGGGGGCGAAGAAGGAGACAAATGCCTATTACTAGACTCCTCTCTCCTCCTCTCCCGGGGACCCCAGTCCATTGACATTTTCTGAAACATAAATTCTAGTGACTCCAATTTGGCCTCCACCAGTCTTATACAGTCAGGAGTTTGGGAATCCTCCTTTCCCTCCTGCCTCACCACAGTTCAGGAACTTGGGTACCACTGTTTCCAAGATGTTTTGGACATCCCTGGTAGGGGTCCCTGTGTTTCATCCCAGGTGACCAGTCCGCCTGATGACTCACCGGTTGGTTCAGGGGCTCTTTTACCTCCAGCATCCTTTTCTCCCAGGCTGGAGCTCAACACCTCCCGAATTTCCGAGAGCTCCCGAGTAGGCACCCTCTCTGTTCTTATCACTGTGGAGTCGGGTTGCCCCTCGCTCGATTCCTCACTTTCCATGGTTTGAGGATTTGGTTTGCTCATCGCTAGCACTTCTCCCTCACAAAATAAATCTGGAAAGGGGCTAATGGATTTTTTTTTGAGATTCGCAGCTTTATGTAAGGATTGCCTACCCTAATAGACTCAGACTCACAAGCAGGAACTTAATGATATCTGATTTATTAAAGAATAGTATGCAAATACAGAGAAAGCTGAGAATGAGCAAAAGTGCGCCAAATACAAACTAAAAACCCTCGGCTCAAACGTAATCCCTCCCCTCACCCTGCCGTTGCAAACTCCCCCCCACCGTCCCAGGTGCTGGTAACCGTTTCTGCTGATGTCCTGGGAAAAGAACCTTGAACACACAAGATAACCCAAACACATTCCAATCCAGCTGCTAACATATAACAATCCCACGAGATGGAATCCTCCTCCCCTCCCAGACGAAACACACATCAGCCAAATGACATGCGAAACGTTACAATGTAACGGTAACATTGGAACGGTGAACATGACACTACCACACCCTTCAAAAGTAAATGCAAAAGTATTTGAACTACATGCCTTTGAAACTGACTTTAAAAGTGCCCATGGCTCTTTTATTTTCCCACAAAACAGGATGAAATAAGCAAAATTTGATGAAATTTCTCCTGCGGCAATGTTTAACTGCATAGGTGAGATGTAATCCATGCAGTTTGGCATTCAGTAATCTCTTCTCTCCTTTTTCCCTCCTCTTTGCCAAATGCATTGCATTCAGCATTGAACAAGAACTTACAAATTATCCCCAGCTATGCCTGCCTAATTTTCCTTATACACCTGCTCTAATTTCACCCCACTTGCCACTCCAGCGTTAAACCTAAAACACCTGCTTTACTTCATAGTCTCACAGCACAATATTCAAATGGAGTCATTGCCCAAGCTTCCAGCCCCTAGGCATAAAGTTGTGCTGCTACTACTGATAAAAATTATCACGGATGTGGTTAATGCCCTCTAGGACTGCTATATAAATGTCACCTAATCCAAAGAAGGTGACACTATTTTGCATCATTGGCTTAAATCATTTTAGTTAGAAATCTGGTGGAACATACAGTAGGTGGATAAGAATTTCCATTTCTCCAAGCAGTATGCTCTCCTGGATCATCCTTCTCCAGTTATAAAGTCAAGCATATCCTTTATGTTTGTGAGAATAGCAAAACTATAGAACTTTATTTCATAGCCTTCCCATCTAGAATTCACTACTTTTGCCACAGGGAAGAATTTTTGGTAAGTATACAAAGAACAAATTGGAAAATAACAATGCTTCCACTGTCTGTCAATATATCACTGTAAATTTGTATCCCAGTGCTGACATTTCTCCTACTCACAGAGCAAGCACACATGCACACCCACATGCACCAAACATAAACCAAATCAAACAAAACAAAGCAAAACAAAACAAAAACAAAAACAAAATCTCTGGTCCTGTTTTAATTCAGATTACACTGACTACAATAAATGGTTGCTCTTCGGTAAATTGTTCTGCTACTTAATGAAGGCAAACCAACTCTATTTCCCTTCCTTATCTCTTAGGGAAAAAGAAACAAATTTGCTGTTTGAAATAAAAGTAGACTGTGCTGGATCAGATGTGGCACAGAAGTCATAATGCAATATCTAATCCTACGCCATTGCTATAAACTGTTCTCCAATTGTATGTGTTTCCAGCATTTATGGTTCAAGTTCATTATAAAATAAAGTTGATTGCATTCTGAAGGGAAGGGAAGGGAAGGGAAGGGAAGGGAAGGGAGCTTTTCCCACAGCTGCCAAAAAACAGCCATTGTCTACTGCAAACACAGCAACCTAACCGTGCCACTCATGTACATTGAGTCTGACCCAGCATGCTTATTTATCTAGATCTGGGTTAAAAAATCCTAGGATCATAACCACATGTTTGGCAAAATTTCTAGGATCATAACACCCAAGTCCTCGGTGTCAAAATCAGTAGTCTAATTTCCTGCCATTTTGAGATAGGCAGCACAGAAAAACTGTTTTGTAAGTCCTGAAATTAGCTTAATGCATAATTTGAAAATCACATGCCTTCTATAAATGGGAAATTTTGACATTTTCCATGTTCATGATGTGCCCACCTATTTGCATAATAACTAGGCCTTCACCCACCCAAAGCAAAGTTAAATGTGGCCTTAGACACCAGCAGATTTTCCAGTTCTGATTTATGGTTTAGGGTTATGTATATAGTTTATAAACCATAGTTTAATATAATAGTCTGTTGTTTATTCTAGACGTGTGCAGGGTCAGGTCATCCAAAATTTGGGAGGAATGTTATTTCTCGGGCAAGCACTGCAACAGAGAATGAATGCCTCCTGGATCCCATGATTTGCCACTGATTAATTGTTGGGACCCAGAGCATGCTTGACAGATTCTGTTGGATAAATAGAGGTAATTGGAGAGAGATGGTCCCACAAATATCCAGGCCTTATGGCATGAATGTTGTTGCATTATTACTTAAGGAGTAAGTCATGAAGGTGCCTGTTAATTGAGCACCAGCAGAGTCAAAAGGTCAGGTATCAATTGTTCTCAGGTTAAAATGTAAAAAAGTCAAAAGGTTAAGTGTTGGATGACCTAGATAAAGATGTATAAAGGAAGCTGTTTTTGTTTTGTGCTTGCTCTTTGAGACTTGCCTGCCAGCCCTGACCAGCCTGGTGTGTGATGTTGAAAATTGTAACTATGCTGTTTTGTATATAAAGATTTTTGAGCACCTCCATGGATCTGGAAGAAAACTGTTTATATTCTCTGTATGAATACAACTATATTTGCTGTAATGCCTGGCATCATTTCTGGTCTCTCATGCCAAACACTTTCCGGTACTCTGCACATGCACTAGAACACACACACCAACAATGAGCATTTTAAGAGATTACAATCAGGCACAAATGGCACACAAGATCTGCAAAGGCCCTCCTAGCTATGGCTGCCACCTGCTGTTTGAGCAGGCACCAAGATTTTAGGAAGACCTACAAACTGTACAAGAGGAAGACCCACAAATTGTGCACAGGACTCACAAATTATGCAGCCATTCGGGTAGCCTCAAAACCCATAGCTGCATAGTCTTGCTAGTGTTCAGGCTGATTCTGTTCCTCCCCATCCAGATACTGCAAGATAATCTTGATAGCTTTGCTTCATTGGCCAAAAGTTGAGATATATAACTGGATATAATCAGCATACTGATGGCACCTAATCCCATGCTGAATGATGATCTCACCCAACAGTTTCATGCAGATACTAAATAAGAATGGGGACAGAATCATACCCTGAGGCATTCTATAAATCAAGGGCTGAGAGCTGGATCTCCCCATTACCAATTGGAACTGGCCTTGAGGAAAGGAGGAGAACCACCGCGACACCATGCCCTCTACTCCTAAACCCCTGAGTTTAGGATATCATAAATGGCTGTACTGAAGGCTGCCAAGAGATCAAGGACAGCCTGGAATGATGCACTTCTTCAGTTCTGCATATGTCATCCACAAGTACAATCAATGGTCAGTATAGCTTCTTGAGTAGCATACAGAACACTCCTTCCTTCAGCACAGGTGGAACCATCCCTTCACTCAAGGATAAATTCACCAGCACATGAACCAATCACATCCCATCCCCAGGAGGCCTTAACCAACCAGGAAGGAATACTACATTTTCTGGAAGTTTTAAAACCATAACTGGATTTATTTATTTTTTTATCTTGGAATCAGAGAACATCTAATGATTCATGATATCACTACTATACACACAGTAAGAAAGGATAGTTTTTTAACCATCTAAAGGTCTTTAATGACACATGGTGAATCATTTGGAAGGAAATTGGATACAGTACCTCTAAGACAAAGAGTTCTACAGATATAGTACATCTCAAGTGCTTCTCAGCATTAACCAACAAGGAGTGATATGAATGCTCACTGCCATGAGAACCAGTCAACTTCCATGAGAACAACAGCCTCAAGTTCCTCCCAGATAATCATGCAAGAGTATACCTCAGCCAACTGAGCAGGATCTGTACATCTGGAATCCAGCTCAGAGTGGATCCAAATGGTTTTATCCTTCAGATGCCTCAAATAATCCTTGCAGAAACTGTTCAGATTTTCCTCTGACCCTCCCCTCCCTAAGGGAAACTGGGTCACTATAAACAGGGCCATCAATGTGGCGAGGCAGTGTATGCTACAGGTTCTCCCCGTTATGGAGGTCTATCTAGTGGGACCAAGAAGAAGGGCCTTCTACATGGTGGCTCCCTCCCTGTGGAACATCATCCCCACTGAGATAAGAATGGCTCCCACGTTAATATCTCCCAAAAGGCCCTGAAAACATGGTTTTGCCAATGGGCCTGGGGATCCCAGGTTGATACAGAGCCTATCAACTGGTTTGTTGGAATGTATTGTTGTTGTCAGGGGGTGGGGTTGTAGTGGATTTTATATTTGGGGTTTTATTTCTGTAAGCTTGGATTCACTGTGAGTGCATTGGGTGAGCATATAAATTTCTTTATATTAATTAATATCAGCTGGCAATCTGTGGACATAATAAGAGCAGTTATAGTACATTGTCCTGCCCTTATCTCCACGACATTGGCCTTAACAAAGGCAATTATATGTCTTTGGCTGGATTTGCTCTTTGCCTTTTTCCAGTGGCATTCTAGGCATCTCATTTCATTTCCTGAAGTTTCTCTGAGAGAAACCTCCTCCTCCCTAATCCTTGAGAGGAGAGAGGCTTCACAAGTGTACTCTGATCCAAAACCATTGTCACCCTCTCATTCCAAGGGTTCACCAAGACCTTAGGAGTGTGTGTGTGTGTGTGTGTGTGTGTGGTGTATGAATGAGAAAATATACATTTTTTTTAGCTGTTGCATTGTTTTCTTTTTTTATTATTTTGTTACTTTTTAATTTTGTTCTGTTTCGCAAATACACAAAGACAAAATACATACATACATACTTACATAGATAAAGGTAAAGGTTTCCCTTGACATTAAGTCCAGTTGTGTCGGACTCAAGGGGGCGGTGCTCATCTCCGTTTCAAAGCTGAAGAGCCGGCATTTGTCCGTAGACACTTACATACATACATAAAACAACACACACACCCTAAAAATGGAATATGGAACTTCATTCTGTGAGATCAATAAAAAGCACAGAAGTTGAAATCAGCAGAAGGGAGGGAGGGGTAAATTTTGGAATATTACTGAAAAACTGGGGAGAGATCGCACTCCATGAAAGACGTGCTAATGATATTTCTGAACTAGAATAATTCTTCATGAAAGAATAGGAAAAAAATTCTGAGAGCAAGGATAGAAGGATACTTAGCTGGCTATAGGAAATATTTGGAATCTGTTCTGCCTAACAAAATATGCAGTTCTGACTGAAAGGCTATCCAAGCTTTTGCACTTGCTATATTCCTTGTGAATCTGAAAACAGCTGCACAATGCATTCAGATTAGTAGAAACACATCTTATTTAACTTTGTGCCATGTATGGGCTATGTCAGCTTTTGTTCATTTAAGAAATCATTGAAATGTACTATTTGACAGGGCTGTTAAACTTTCACATGTAACTGCCACTTTACCAACCCCACTTCTATTGTTTATGAAGAAAAAAAGCAGAGAAACTAAATTCAAGCAATGCCTTTAATTGTCTACAGCACCAATGGGGCAGAGGAGAAAAATGACACTATTGAATTATCAATTTACTGCATATGATCCTGAGAAGTCTTGTCAAATTGCCTGATTACATGTTCCACATCAAATCATGTCAATCTACACTTTTCCCCAACTTACTAAATTGCTTTTATCTAATTTCTATCCTATGAATAACTTGGCCAAGATAAAAAACCCAAAATGTCAACTTCAATTTACTTCATCCTGCCCACCTGCTAGCAAAGATATTTGTGGGAAGGAAGGAAGGAAGGAAGGAAGGAAGGAAGGAAGGAAGGAAGGAAGGAAGGAAGGAAGGAAGGAAGGAAGGGTCCAAGTTCTTCAGTATGAGCTTCATGTCAGATAGAACTCAGTATCACCTACTGTCTGTGATAAGAAATTATGCTGAACATTTGAGCAATGAAGCAGGGGAAAATACTGATCTGGGAGGTGGAGAGAAAATTAAGATACTTGGTATCTATATTGTTTGTGGTATGATGTGCTTCTATTACAAAACAAGTAACATCAGTCGAGAGTGAATGACAATACAGCTTGGCACCTCCTGAATAAGGTGTTTCACACAAAGCAACTGCTGTCTCATTAACAGCATTTTTTTTAGTGCCTGCATATCTCTGCTTTACATATACAGTAGGCTTAGGAAATAACAAGTGTTGAAGAAGTGACAGAAACCAGCAATTGCAATATTGACATAATTCTTTCAGCTAGAGACTTCTTGACCTGAGGACATGGTTCAATATAGATTCAGAACAAGATTGCTTCTGAATGTGTGATTAATCTGTCCCAAAGAGGCTCTTGGTTCACAAGAGCATCATCAGAAAAAAGACAAAGGATTGTATTGCAAGACAGGTGAGTCATGTTGTGCCATGATGATTATTTGCACTGAAGCTCGAAGGATGTATTACCTCTAGGGCAAAACATTCCCAGTATGGGTGTGCTTTCTTTAAGAAGCACCCCTGTTTGGTTGGATTTGGATGCCATGTAATCAGGACTTGTAACCCTGTTTTAGATGGTTGTACTACTGCCAAGGAAAGCCTTGTCTTAGTGAAAATTCAATCAGTGTGCATTGCATATTAAGGGATAGAAGCACATTCCATATCACTTTTCATTTATTTAGGAAATGATTGCTGATTTGTTTGGTAGCTGAAAAAAAAATGAGGGAAGGAGGAAGAAATGAATACATGGAATATACCATCAGAATGCAAATGTATTTTAAAACAATAACATAAGAATGCAATTGTTGTGTGGCCAGTACTGAGCTACCATCACCTGTTAGCATTTGCCAAATTTATCTGCAATGCATTTCTATGGATTTCCCTATGTTCCTGGATGTTGGTAGAAATGATGGTGGTAGTCTATTGCATGCTGCAGTCTGGTTAAACCTGCCTGAGCATAGTGGAACATACATGTATTGCTTCCTGAAGAACTTTCTAGGCCAAGCACATAACAATATTCCTTTTTCCTCTCATACAAACTGAAAGCAGTCGTAAAGCAGACAAGACTCTACTAGAGCCCTTACAATTTTTTTTAAAAAGTTAAAATCACAATTAGATTTAGTTTTCATCGTGGACTCAAAGTCCCCTAAATGTGCATGACATTCACACAGCAAGAAAAGATACATTTTTACCATCTAAAGGTCTTCAATAACTCATGGTAACTTGAATCACTTGGAAAGAGGATTGATCTCTTCTGGGAAATAAGGGGTCTTTTACAGATATATTTCAAGGGTAGTATCATAAAATGTAAATGCTTTGTGGATATGCTGGTTATTTTAATGTATTGTATCTTGCTATGATTTGTCCAGTCTAGTGGCAGATTTCTCCCTGCCATCTGAATAAGTGTTCAAGACTTTAACTCACCTGTTTCACAATGCACCACCATGACACAGAAAAAGAAATGCAACCTTGTTGCTATTAAATTCTTACACATAAACACAAACACAATCACAATTAATGATAGCACAAGTCATTTAGCTGCCAGGCAGATGAATCCACAGATCCCAGACTTACTACTTTCAGGGGGAACGCAACTCCATCCAGATTCAATCTTGGAGCTTCTAAGGAGCCAGATAAACAGTTAATCTTGTCTTGCAGGGATTCAACTTGGTCTTACTTCATTCTGTCCCATCTGATGCATGACCTCTCTTAGTAGCTACATATATAGATTAAATGACATTGGAGAAAAGGCTGAGCTCTGAAGTAACTGTCCTAGGAATGGTCAGGGACTAAATCTTTCCTGACCCATCACTGCAAACTGGAACTGCAAGCTTATGAAGAAACAGAATCACTGTAATATAGTATGTCCAACCCATGACCATTATAGAATAATAGCATGGTCAATGCTATTGAAGGTATATCTGACATACATAATAGAAGCAGGAAGTCTTTACTCCCTCCAGCAGGGTTCTATAAAAGGTCATTCACAGAAGCAACCAATGCAGCTTCTGCCCTACGCAATCCGGATCCTGCAATCTGTCCTGCAATAGAGTGGCAGGAATCCAGATACTCTGATTCTTCCAAGCCTCCACCAGCCACTATTTTCAACCCTTTCACAGAAAGAGAAAATTGAAGATCGGGGCAGATTTTTCTCCAATAGTGTTGTATGAAAGGATGACCTGTTTGGAAGAGGTATACCTTGACATTTAAGGCAGCTGAATCTACTCCTTTCAGAAAAAAAAAGTTATTTACAGCCCCTTGATCCAGCTCCCAGGGCCCTTCCTGACAACTAAAATAATTCAGGAGAGGTAGGGCTCTAGCCCACAAATTAAATTAAAATCTGCAGTGACAAAGAAATCCCAGATAATTCTGGAGGAAATTGCCTTAACTATATCATAAAATAGGATTTAGCTCTAAGCTGTTATGAGCCATTTTATCTTCAAAATGCTTCACCAACAAGTCATAGTGGCCTAAAGTCTTTACTTTTCACTGCAGAATCTACATACAGTAGAAGGAAACCTTTATAATCTCCCTTGAGAAATTGGAATCCTTCAGATATGTGGAATTTTTCACCACTAGACAATCCATGATCCATTGGGTCATAATTTCAGAGATATTTTCTTACCTAAAAAAAAAAACAGAATGACCATGGGCAGGCAAAAAGGTAGTGGGAGCGGGACTGACTTCCAACCTCCTGCAGGCTTCCCCATTGACTTGTTTTGTGGGAAGCTGGCAGGGAGCATTGGAAATCTCCCTCCCTCCCTCCCTCATATACCCCCCAACCCATACCACACTATCGTGCACCACTCTGACCCACACTCTTGTGCACCATTCCCAACCTGTGCTGCAGCCTTGTGAACTTTCCCTGACCCACATTGTGCCTCTCGCACATACCCGCACATCCTCCTTGAGCCTCACTGCACCTCTTGCACACCCCCTCAATCCCTCCCTCACCTAGCAGCAGCCACTTACATGCCTGTTGGCACTGGACTTGCAACTTCTTCCCAGCTTCCCCACTGACTTGGTTAATGGAAAGCTGGCAGGGACTGTTAGCAATTACAATCAAATTTAGACTTCCTGCTGGCTTCCCTATTGACATGTGGGAAGCTGTCAGGGAATGTTGGAAATGATGATCATTGAGGCCACAATGACGGCCACTACTTTGTCAAATAACTTTTCCAAATTTCAATCCCAAAGTAGATATGGTCCCTGATTTTGGATGCATTCTGTAAATTAGCCCATTTGAGGTACCTTGGTTGAAAAATTGTTGTCCCATGATGTACCATTTTGCCAAAATGAAGGTCAGAGGAAAGAATTTTAGTAGTATATAGATGGAGATTCTGACTAAGAATCCTGGAATTTATAGTTCCAACGTAGCTGAAGGGCACCTGTTTGAGGGAAGTCTGTATTAAGATATTGTTATAAATTTTAAAATAAAAATGTACCTAAATTACAGCATTGTGATTATCTTTTCCCCCATGTATATGTGACCCTGTGTCATGTTCACTGATTCAATGTAGTTTATACATCATAATGTTTCACATGCCATGGTGCTGACGTGCATTTCTATTTGGGAGGGAGCTTCTGTGAGACCTTGGACCAAGCTCTGTATATGGAATCAGTACAATGGAATGTGTTTGGATTATGTTATCTGTTCAAGGCCTTTTCCTGCAGACCATCAGAAACCATTAGGAGCACCTGGGATTGTGAACTTGAGAGGATTCTAAGGGGGGAGGGGTTTCATTTGCACTGAGGGTTTTTAGTTTGAATTTGGCGCACTTCAATCATTCTCAGCTTTCTCTGTGATCCTGCATACTATTCTTTAATAAATCAGATATATTTGAATTCCTGCTCATGAGTCTGATAGTGTTTTAGAATAGGCAACCATTATATAAAGCTGAGAATCCCCAAAGTTGTACCGTGAGCTCCTATCAAGATCAGTTTCTTGCGAGGGAAAATAGTTAACGATGGCTGAGTCCAGGCTCACAACCGGGGGACTAGAGGAGATGGCAAGCTTGATGCCCCAGTTGACGGTCAAGAGTGGAGAACTGAACCTCACCCCAGAAACTTCAGACTCCCGGGATGAATCGAGTTCCAATTCTGATGCGGATGAATCTGAAGATGGGGAAGAGCTAAAGCAACCGGCACCAAGAGAATCGCTCGAAGAGTTGATAACCTTGGATGAAGTAAGGGAACCCCAACCAGGGACATTGGGGGTATCCTGGAAGTATCGGTTCCCGCTAACCCCAGACAAAGAATCTACTACGGTGTCAACAGAGAGAAAACCGGACACGTGAGGGAGGGAGGACTCTCAAACCCCTGAGAGACTAAGAGTGATGGAAGCCAAAATAGAATCGATAGAGTACATGCTAAGAAACCTGTCTTTGTCACTGGAGGGGCAGGGGAGGCTCAGAGGAGATCCCAGCTTCCCGCAACCATCCCCCATCCTCCCATACAGTCCTCCGGCAGAGCGGGCCCGGAGACAGCTCTGGGATTAATCTCCACCCCGCAGGGCTCGATCACCAGTGTCCCCACCCCAAAAAGGGAAAGCTACTGTAACCTGGGGCCCAACCACTCAAGTGGCTGCCGATTCCACTCCAACCAGAGTGGGGGTGAGAGACTTTTCTGTCAGATTTGATGGGGATCCAACTAAGTTGTCTTTCTTTCTAACTAATGCTAAAAGTTATATGAGGCAGTTTGGACCATGCTTCCCTTCCGAAGAGGCTAAGATAACTGCCATTGCCACCAAGTTGAAGGGTCGAGCGGCTGACTGGTATGTTCAATTAACTGATGGTGACTCCCCTGAGCTTGAGTATTTTGAGGACTTCATGTGGGTGTTAAAGCTGCATTTTGAAGATCCTCTGGCCAAGGCAAGAGCTAAGAAGGTGCTGAAGGATCTTACCCAGGGCCAAAGGTCCATAGCTGATTATGCCCTAGAGTTTAAGGCTCTAGCTGGGAAAATCACTGACTGGTCTCAGTCAACCCTAATAGAACATTTTAAAGAGGGACTCAACCGGGATTTCCTATGGTGGGCATTGTGTAGAGATGACCCAGAGTCATTGTACAACTGGATCTGCCTGGCTGGAAAGGCTGAGCACACTCAGCATACCTTCATGCAAACGAGAAAATCTGAAAAACCTCCCGCCACCATAAGGTGACCCCGAAGTGCTGCGACTGCTGCCCGGCCAAGCTATAGAGCCTGGAATGAGGAGAGAGAGCGGTGCTATGCGAGGGGTCAGTGTCTTCGATGTTGAAAAGAGGGCCATCGGGCAGCTGATTGCCCAAAAACCAAGGCTGGAGCTGGGAAGCCGCCGGCCAAATTGCCCCCCCCCTTGCGGCGGATGACAGCAGCCAGAGGGACAGCCGTTGCTGAAGATGTACTATACTTCTTGGGGGAGGCTGAAGATGACTCCAAGGAGCCAGCAGGAAACGTCAGCAATCTGCCATGAAGGGTGCCACCAGGCAGGTGGAAGAGGACAGGCATGAAGATGCTATGGTGAGTGCTAACTGTCCCACTTTATCAGTAAAGGTGAAATTGGGTTCCTGCACAAAAACTACAGAGGTATGGGCTTTAGTTGACTCTGAGTGTTCCAGGTGTTTAATCCACCCTGATCTGGTTGCCGCTCTGGAGCTGCCTCGTTTCCCCCTCCAGTATCCTCTGATCTTCACACAGTTGGATGGTTCAACAGTGGGGGGGGGGGCATTTCACTGGAACTATGGCAATGCTACTGGGCAGTCACCGTGAGACTTTGAAATTCGTGGTAGCAGCCATTGGCAATCCCTTGGTAATCATAGGGATCCCATGGTTGACCTATTGAAGCCCATATATAAAGTGGGAGCACAGAACTGTGACTTTTACGATGGATTTTACCAGGCTCCTACAGCGGAGATGATTGCACATGCAGGGGTTGGAAGGGCGGCAATCACCACACCGCGCCCTGACTTGCCACAGTTAGAAGGCTTGCCTACTCAATACCAAGAATTTGCTGACATTTTTGGGGAGATGGAAGCAGATCAGCTACCCCCCCCCCCATTGGAAAACTGACTGTGCTATAGAGTTGGTCCCTAATGCTCAATTGCCCAAGCCAAAAATTTATCCGATGACTCAAAAGGAGCTTGAGGCATTATGGGACTTCATTGACAAAAATCTGTCAAGGGGGTTTATTGAACCTGCTAATTCCCCAGTTGGGGCCCCTGTGTTATTCCGGGAAAAGAAAGATGGCATGCTTCGACTCTGTACAGACTATCAAGGGTTAAATTCCATCTCTATTGTCAACAAGTACCCTCTACCTCTCATGAAGGACATGTTAGCTCATTTGTCAAAGGGCAAGATTTTCTCCAAGCTCGATCTTCGCGAAGCCTACTTCCGCATTCACATAAAAGCTGGAGATGAGTGGAAAACTGCTTTTAATCGCCCACTAAGATTGTTTCAGTACAAAGTGCTCCCTTTTGGGTTGGCAAGGGCACCCGGAGTCTTCATGCAATTGATTAATGAAGTTCTACATGATCATTTGTTTAAAGGGGTCCTGGTTTATTTAGATGATGTTCTCATTTACACTGAAACCAAGGAGCAACACGAACCTCCTCAGATAGGTGTTACGCACACTTAGAGATGCCAAACTCTATGCCAAACTTTCCAAATATGAATTCCACAAAGCCCAACTTGACTATCTGGGCTATTGAGTGTCTGACAAGGGTATAGAAATGGATCCTGCAAAAATTCAGGCGATTCTAAGTTGGGAACACCCCCTCACCAGGAGGCAATTACAAAGTTTCCTAGGGTTCAGTAATTATTATCACCAATTTATCCAGGGGTTTGCTGAGATTGCCTTGCCCCTCACTGACTTACTCCATACCAAGGGCTTGGGGGAGACACACAAAGGAAAACACCCTGGGGCAGTGCTGAATTGGACGCCTGAATGCCAGGCAGCAGTTGAGAAGTTGAAAACTCTTTTCACTGCTGAGCCTATTCTACAGCACCCTGATCCTGAATGCCCATTTGTGGTCTAAGCTGGTGCTTCTGGGGCTATTTTGTTACAGAGGGATCCTGAAAATGACTTAAAACACTGTGCTTATCTGTCCAGGAAATTTTCTGAAACCGAATGCCGTTGGCATGTTTGGGAAAAGGAGGCATTTGCTGTAAAAGCTGCTTTGGAAACCTGGTTCCACCTCCTTGAAAGCGCTAAATGCCCTTTCGAGGTTTGGACCGATCACAGGAATTTGGAAGCCCTCCGCATCCCACAGTGTCTCAGTCCTAAACAAATTTGCTGGGCTCAGTTTTTCAGTCGCTTTAACTTCCCGTTATAATTTATTCTGGGAAAGAAAAACTTTCTGGCTGATGCTTTGTCACGTTTACCTCAGGACCTTGACCAGGTGGCAGATGTGGTTGGGACTGTTCTCACTGAACTACAACTGGGCTTGGTTGCTGTCACCCGGAGCCAGACACGTGTGCAGGCAACCCTGCCCCCAGCCCCATCTGGGAAGCAGAAAGTGCAAGTTCCTTGTCAGTTACAGAAGGACTTTCTCCAGGCGCTGAAATCTGACACTTGGTTGCTAGCTAATAGAGACAGTGTTTCTTTTGAAAATGGTCTGGCATGCATGGAACACCACCTTTATGTGCCTGAAACTTTAAGGGCTGCTGTTTTGCAGTGTTCCCATGATGATAAACTTGCTGGACACTTTGGTTTTGTCAAAACCTTGCATTTGGTTTGCTGCCAATTTTGGTGGCCAACCTTACAACATGACGTAAAAGACTATGTTGCTTTCTTTCCTGTTTGTGCCATGTCAAAACGAAAAGGAGTGAAACCACAGGGGCTTCTACAGGCAGTGGCCAGTCCTTCCTGTCTCTGGGATGAGGTTTTTATGGATTTTATTGTGGACCTACCTCCCAGTCAGAAGAAAACTGTCATTTGGGTTGTAAAGGATTTTTTCTCTAAACAAGCTCATTTCATTCCATGTGCATCCATCCCGTCAGCCCCACAATTTGTGCACCTATTTCTCCTCCACATCTACCGCCTCCATGGTAGCCCCTCCCATTTGGTCTCTGATCACAGGACACAGTTTACTTCCCAGTTTTGTAAATCATTTTTAAAATTGATTGGCACTAAACAAGAGCTGTCCACATCGTCCCATCCCCAGACTGATGGTACTACTGAGATTTTAAATTCCACTCTTGAACAGTTTCTTAGAGCATACATTAACTACCATCAGGATGATTGGGTTGGGTTATTACCTTTTGCTGAAGTTGCTTACAACAATGCTGTCCATCAAAGTACCGGACAAACCCCTTTTCACGTGGTTTCTGGTCACAACTTTGTTCCCATCCCTGAACTGTCACGGCCCACTTCCCAAACATGTTCTACATCTGACTGGGCTGCTAAACTGTCTGATTCCTGGCCAGTAATTCAACAGGCTCTGGCTGAGACCCAGGCTGCTTACAAATCCCAAGCTGATAAGCATCACTCTTTACAACACGACTTCAAAGTTGGGGAGCAAGTGTATCTCTCCTCTAAATTTATCAAATCACCTCAACTGTCCTAACAGTCAGAAATAATGCTGGAGTAGGTCTCTAGTGTTCATTACTGCTACATTAAACAGAATCCTAACAAACTGAAGAAGCGTGGGAAAAACCCAGACAGATAAAACCCAAAAGTTAAGGCGGGTCTGATCTGTGTCTCTTTGAATGGCTGCTTAATTCCTCAGTACTATGCATGTGTTTTCCCCCCTGGATAGAGGCCCCCTCCTGCTCGCCATCAGTACTCATGACATCAACCCTCTAAAAAACTTGCTCCCAAATTCATTGGTCCATTTCCTATTGTTCGTCTTATCAATCCAGTTACTGTTAAATTGGACCTGCCTCACAATTTGAAACACTTGCACTCTGTTTTCCATTGCAGCTTGCTTAAGCCTGTGCACCACTCATTGCACTGGCACCCTCAACCTCCTCCTCCTCCTCCAATTATGATTGACGGCCAACAACACTTTGAAGTCAAGGACATCATTGATTCCCACAAACTTCGAGGCACCCTGCAGTATCTTATCCGAAGGAAACATTTTCCTCATCCTGAATGGGTGTCTGCTCACCATGTTAACGCTCCTGATTTAGTTAACCATTTCCACCTTACTTATCCTTTGAAGCCTACTGCTTGATGTATTCTTTATTTTGGGGGGTGGGGCAATATGTCATGTTCACTGATTCAATGTAGTTTATACATCGTAACGTTTCACATGCCATGGCACTGACGCATATTTCTGTTTGGGAGGGAGCTGCTTGTACCAAGCTCTGTATATGAATCAGTACAATGGAATGTGTTTGGATTATGTTATCTGTTCAAGGCCTTTTCCTGCAGACCATCAGAAACCATTAGGAGCACCTGGGATTGTGAACTTGAGAAGATTCTATGGGGAGAGGGTTTTCATTTGCACCGAGGGTTTTTAGTTTGAATTTGGTGCACTTTAATCATTCTCAGTGTTCTCTGTGATCCTGCATACTATTCCTTAATAAATCAGATATCTTTGAATTCCTGCTCATGAGTCTGATAGTGTTTTAGAATAGGCAACCATTACAGCCTGTGTCTCTGTGTGTTGCCATAAGTGTTTGGGTCTCTATGTCTGTGTGTCTTTCTTTAGTGATTAAGAAGCTGGACTAGGAGTGGGAGGACTCAGATTCTAGGTTCTTAGGCAGGGAAGCCATCAGAGTGACTTTAGAACAATAACCCTTTTGGTAGCTCCAGACTGGAAAGGAAGGAGAAGGAGAAGGAGAAGGAGAGAAGGAGAGAAGGAGAAGGAGGGGTCTGTGAATGTGTGTATATCGGTTTGCTGTTCATGGTATCAGACTTGGAAACCATACTTAAGAATGCTAAAACTACTTTTATTATAGGGCTACAATAACAGACTTTTACAAATCTGAAAGCACCTCCTGAAAGCACACTCCTGCCTTTATATATAAAGAACTAGGGAGGGTCAAGCCTGAGATGCTTTCTCAAATTACATTTCTGCCTTGGACTCAAATTTCTTTTGCTGACCATTTCTTGGTTGTGTCTCTTCTTCCTGTTCCTCAAGGTTATCCTCACAGCCCATTACAATACCAGGGTCCATGATTTTTTGCCACATTAATGCTTCTTACCTTGACCTGCCAATGTCATTGTACTGGATTTAAAAAAAAAAAAAAACAGTTCAAAGGAATGATCCCCCCTCCCCCCCCATTTAAAGGAAAATATGCAATAGACAGAAAATATCTGACATTATTACATTGTTTTGGTTTCAGGGCATTTTACTTTTTGTCTGATTTCAGATCTTAGCTGTCACCTTCTATAAAATGTGTAATATTTTCACTCTATTTTAATGTTCACCTGAACCACAAATACCTGGTAGCTAAATATGTGAATATGTGAATCTAGTGTAAAGTCAATGTCAATGCACTGAAAATGCAGGCAGTGGTTTCTATGTACAACTTGTGCATTAATACAGACATTAAATGTCTCTGAAATTGTTGGAGTTAAACGTATATACCTCCCTGTGGAAAATGTTGATTAAATTGTGAGTGTGTTTGAGCTAGTTGATGGACATATGATAGATAGATGATAGACAGACAGACAGACAGACAGACAGACAGAACCTGTAACCTTTATTTCTATTCTGATTTTGTTGCTCTTTTCCATCTTGGCTTACAGAACAATGTAACAAAAAAGTTGGCTGGTACTACACTCTCAAATATTAAAATAGGTTATTGTTATGTTCATTAATATGTTCCCCATATTAGGTGCAATTGTCATAACTTTGCAAGCAGAAAGATAACAATTGAGTATGTAACCTCTGGCAGAGAATATATAACATATTTCAAAAGGACTCAGCACTTCTTTCAGTAGTTCATTTTTCAGAGCCATTTTGTATTTTAAAAACTGCTCCCTACTGATTCTGCAATATGTGTTAAAATATGTTTATAATATAAATTGGTCTTCCATGTAAACTCGGAGGAAACAGCTTAAGCAATCACTTTATTTATGACTTTTGTATGTGCCGAAGCAATTCTATGCAGAACAGTATCCAAATACTTGATACTCCAATACTCAAAATAAGTGTTTGGAGACTGTGATGCCTTTTAGATGAAACTTCTTTTTCTGTTTATTTAAGGTTTACAATCAAAGGTTTATAAAGGAGGAAAAAAAGTCTTTGACATAAAAATTATTAGTGTCCCATTAATCTGGTTTGATTAATTTTTAAACCTACTAATAACAAAGTGATGAAAGAAAGAAAAATGCAGTCTACTTGAGTGAAAGTAGTTTTGCAAAGCATTTTCACAGATTCCAGAGTGCTTATTACAGATATGAATAGATACAATGCAGATGTTAGTGT
Organism: Candoia aspera; assembly: GCF_035149785.1. Taxonomy (NCBI): domain Eukaryota; kingdom Metazoa; phylum Chordata; class Lepidosauria; order Squamata; family Candoiidae; genus Candoia; species Candoia aspera. The sequence continues at coordinate 22,346,893 of NC_086157.1, forward strand.
CTGGCACATTTATGCCAGATTCCCTCAATATGGCAATGTTTTATTTTAACACTCTTTTCAGACACATGTATGTTTGTAATTTCCCTTACTTTGCTATTCCCTTGTGGTATGTTTATTAGAAGTTTGTGGAGCTTTTCAGCTCTTTGTGAAAGAGAGCAAGCGACTCAGCATCAAGGAATCCATTTGGGAAGGGGAAAATGTTCACAATTTCTTCAGAAATGACACTTGGCATAGAAATTTATTTATCTGGGGTTTGCTGTTTAAAAGGGTCTCCATGATTTTGGGACATATATGAAACCAAACATGGTTTTGTTAGATCCAAAGTATAGGGTTGTAAAAGGAAATAGTGCTGTGCAAAGAATTCAAAAGAGGGACAGAGTGGCCTATCATGAATAAATCATATTTTTTCAAAGCATCAAAACAGCAGTGACCTTTGAAAGGCTTATATGACTGCTTCAGATGCTATCCCTAGTGGTGGCCACATAGCCCCTTTGCATCACTAGGAATTGAAACAAATATGTTGTTGGTGTATGCCTTGTACCATGGGGAAAATAGGTAACTTACACAAATTCAGAAAGCACCATTACTGAAGCAAAGATTAACCAGATCTGCAACAGGAAGTTTTATGTGGTCCTTTTTTATTCAGAGGAATCCAGTGTTCAACCTGGTAAGAGTGTTCGAGTCCAGGGCTGATTGTGAGAATAAAGTTCTTTGATAAATTGGAAGAGATCTCTCCAGAGCTTGAGATTAGTGGATACTGATACAATCTCACAAAATTATCACTTTAATCGTGGACATGGCCATGCTTATATAGCTTCAGCTGCTTTGTGCAAGTACACCTACACACATTTGGATCACAGCCACCGCCTTCAAGATTACACAATAAATGATTAATGTAACTTTGATCTCATCTGCATGTCTTTTAATTCTTTGTGTGATACAATTTAGAAACTTAGATGTTGCCATTTTAGTGAAAATATCAGAGGATAAGCAAGAGGCCTGTGATCAAACAGAAGCAAATGAATCATAATGCCTTAATTAATCCAGAGTTTCTGTATTCTCAGATATGGTCCTTCTGATATCTATGCCAACAGAATGAGGATCAGGATCACAAAACACTGTGAATATTTTTGTATAGTATGTAAGATATCATTTTGCTATTACCACAATAGTGCTTAAATTATAACTGTATTATACATCTGAAAAAGCTATAGGAAATAAAATGCCTTGTAATTATAGATATTCCGAAGTGTTGTCTTGATATTTTTGTCTTAGAATTTCTCAGGCAGATTTTTTAATTTTGGAATGATAATTGTGTGGTGTAAACATTTATTAAGAACAGGCTGAGTATGTAATATTTGATGTATTTCTACATTGCATTGACTGGTTTTCTGTAAAGTATTATCGAATGGCAATTTATCTTGTTTTTAATTTTCCATAAAGTTACCTTCATATGTTCACAAAATATTTTATTTATTTATTTATTTATTTATAAATTTATTCACCGCCCATCTCCCCCTCATGGGAGACTCTAAATATACCATATGTTTCACAACATACTAATTAATAAAGTAATATTGTGTTTTAAGGTTGGGCCACTCTCAGGCCACTGTATGCCAGAAGTATCTGTGAAATGCCTACATTGTCAAATACTTGAATTAGTGTCTAATCAAGCATTATTCACTGAATGTAGAGTAAATTTGCTAATAATTTAGCCAACTGTGGCACTATGCTTACTGGTATAAGGACACCCTCCCATTAAGCAAATGCTGCATTCAGGGAAAATTAAAAACAAAATTGGGGGGAAAAGTGAGGGGGACTTTTTAAGTCTATGTGTGTGTGTGTGTGTTTGATACAATTTGTTATAATGTGATATAAATAATTGTGGGCTTCAAAAGAATAACTGGTGTGCCAATCAGTGGCTAGTGGAGTGACAGCAATGCTGGAGCTAGCAATGGTAGTTTGGAGGTGTTGGAGGCACTCAGCAGTGTGTCTTTCAGGGCAATGGCAATAGTATATTTACTGACTTAAAAAAAAAAAAAAACAGAAGATGTTTATAAAATATAAAGAAACTTGAGAGCTTGCATAGATATGGTCTCATTGTATACACGTGTCCTGGCCATGCTATACCCATATGAGCAACCAAGGGGAACGTGCATGTTCTCTCTTTCATTGTACAATCATCTGTCCTTCATCTCCAACTTTCATCAATTTTCATGCTTCAGTTAAATCCTAACAGAATTAGGACTGATGAAAATTTTCCTATCAAAATTTCCTTTCCTCCTATCAAGGCTTCACAGAAATGGAAATATGTGTAGCAAAAATAAACCCAGCAGTAGCCCATTTGCCATCTAGGACAATTAAGTTCAAAGCTTACAGAGTTATTGGAAAGTTATTATCAAATTTCCTGAGAATAAAGCTGAAAAATAAGCCTCTTTTAATGGAAAGAAAACTTGAGCAATTGCAACAACATTTTGTTAGAGCATTGTCAGTCTTTGCATTAAGGTAGAACTTGATGAGGGATATTTTGACTTATGCTTTTGATTATCAAACAGCTTTAGAATTGACAATGAAGATACTGAAGTGGTGGATAGTTTCTAACTTTTAGGATCAACTGCCAACAGTAAAGGTGGTCTGGAGGTGCTCAGCAGTGTGTCTTTCAGGGCAATGGCAATAATATATTTATTGCAGTTAATATGCACAGACTAGCACTTGGAAGGGTAGCAATGAATACCTTGGAAAAGATATCCAGGTGTTGTGATGTGTTTATACTTACAAGTATCAGAATTGTTCAGCAATGATTTTGCCTCTGATGCTCAGTGGAAACTTAAGTTGCTTTGAAGAATCAGAATGAGTATTGGTGCTTATGAAATTTAGTAATGAAGAATATGCCTGAGAATACCATGGATAGCCAAGAAAATAGACAAATGGATCATAGAACATATCATTCCAGAATTACAACAAATGATGAGACTCAAACAATCATGTTTTGGATACATTATGTGAAGGCCTAGCTCTCTTGATAAATCAGTAATGTTGAAGGAAAAAGGTCTACCTATGAGGTTTCTAAGAACTAACATTGAGTAGATGGTGTATAAACAACCAAACATGTATTATTATGGTTGATTACACAGTCAGCCAGATGTTTAGACTGGATTTGGCACCTATTGAGACCTTACCAAGGACCTGGGATAGGCAGATGTTGTTGCTTAATAATATTAAAGGTACTGTTGCAGGATGTAGGCTGTTTATGATTATGATTATTATTATAAGCTGATTATTATTATCATTATTATCATTATCAGCCTACTCCCATAGACTATGGGCAGCTTACAAATACAAATACAAAACAATAAAAAAAAACATTAAAAACATACAACACCATAGGCATCCAGACTGAAACAAAACCAGGGGTCCCACAAACAGATGAATCCCAGACCTGAGACCAAAGCCAGATCTCAAGTGCTTTCTGGAACCCTAGAGAAAGGGTGCTGTCTGTATCTCTATGGAGTGTTGTTCTAGATGGTGGGGGCCATGATAGAGAAGGCATGCTTTCTCAGTCCATATGATGACAACACTTAATAGAAGGGACATGGTCCAAATTCAGGACCAAAGGGATGGAAAATTAAGCAATAATGTAGAAACTAGGATTAGAAGTTAAACATTAAATTAAGAAGGGGGTTCCATACTTGTTTTGAACTCAGAAAGTGTGAAACAAAATAAAATGGTGGAATGTGGAAGAGTAAAACAAGAAAAACTTGAAGAAAAAAAATGTACAAAATTCATTGATTTTCCTGTTTAGAACATTCAGAGAGAACATTTCAGGGTTAGGATCATGGAGCATGATTTTAACAAAGTTAAATATGTTTCACTTTTTGTTTCAGGGAAATTAATATTAGAAAATTCAAATACAACTTTACCTCATCCACATTTCTGTATGTGCAGGTGGGAATGTGCCTATCTGATTTTATACATTTAGCATTGTGATGCAGTTCTTGGCTCAGCTTTAGAGACTGTATATAACGTTAAAGACACAAACAGAAATAAAACTGCGAATATTTTCTGCACTGGATTAATTCCTGAGATTTTGATGTTGTTCTTATTGCCAAAATCATAAAATATGAGACAGGGTTCTAAGTCTATATTACTGACAGTTTCCTCAATTGTCTGCAGTAAAGGAAGGAAGGAAGGAAGGAAGGAAGGAAGGAAGGAAGGAAGGAAGGAAGGAAGGAAGGAAGGAAGGAAGGAAGGAAGGAAGATTATTCATCTTGTTTCTTGAAATTCAAATTGTTTTGAAATTGTCATTTTGTTCAAATATTTATAAAAAAAAATATGCATAAAATCAGCCAATGTCAACCAAAAAGTCAGTTTTGCAAGCATTCTGCAACTATGTGGGCTACAGAGCTAGAGAATACTGTCCATGTATACCCAGCTAAAACAATAAAAGAACTTGGAATTACACATGACAGTAACACATGCCTCTCTCTACCTACTGTGCAAGGATATTTGAAATGAGTTTTCCAGAAGAGCTTTTGACAATTTTCCACTTTACTTTAATTATTCCTGAGAAGATAAGAGCTTCCAAGTATGCTTGACATAAAGTTAGGTTAAGTGGAGTTATCTAGCTTCAAATATCTAAGTGTGATATTTGAAGCTAGGTGACAAAATTATTAGAGCCTTTTCCTTCCCTTTCCTTTCCCCTTCTTCCTCCTCTTCCCCCTTCTTTACTGAGGTAAATTAAAGTTGAGGTACCACTTGGTGCACTTCACCTAAAAACCCATCAATAATTCTTAGATTGTCCACTAACATTGAACCTAGGCATGACCCAATTATTAAGACAGTGTCTTCCTTGGTTTTCAAAAATGTCCCTTTCTATAGACTTTGCTTGTTCAGCTATTTGTTAGGAGACAAATTATAACATATAATAGTACACTGTAATTTCTTGAGGTCAGATGTGTGTGTTCCAATACATATAAGAGAGAGGGAATTTTTTGCATGTCTAAATCTAGGATGACACAGTGAAATATTAAAAAAAAATTCTAACACTACAGTTTAGAATGTATATTAAGGCAAAGCTTTCTTGGCATGCCATGGAATGGTTCATCACTCCTTCCTTCTGGAATGTTTCATGACATCTCAGTCTAGTCTATAGTCCTAGACTGTCCAGTTAATCTCCCATGCCTAGTAAACAAGGCCAACCCTGCTTAACTTAAGTTTCACCTAGCTGGGCCTAGGATTTACAAAGTACATTTCAAATGTTCAATGGCTTTCATTTTTCAACTATCCTAAAAAATAATGCTTCTACAGTGGTGGGATTGTCACTTTTTTTTTTTCCTGAACTGATCGTTAACTTTTCATAGCAGGTATAGTATAGAGCAACAGGAGAGAGTTTTTGATTTTTTTTTTAACCACCCCAATTTTCTCAAAAATGGGACAGAAGATACTTGAGATTAGAAACCATTTCAATTTGCAAACGAGCATGGGGGGAAAAACAGTTGGATCAAAAACCAAATCAGGTATTTCATTTATCATAATGTTATTCCACTACTGTGAATGACATATGAAAATGAGACGAGAGTAATAAATTCATCCATCAGCCAAAAATTAATGAACTGGCCTTCAAATGCCATTTCATGTGTGTGCCACTGCAACATAAGTCATCATGTATAAAACAGAAGCATAAAAGCTAATGATGCTTCTAAGAACATGCAACTAATTTATAGCTGACAAAAAACAAAAGAACAGCTACAGTGGATGTCAAAATAATATGAATCTGAGACGATTTTGTGCACAGTTTACATAGACTTTATATAATGAGTACAGCATCACCTACAAAGCCATTTGGCACTTTGCTAGTTTATGAAATACATTAGCTGTTCCTATTAAGTGCTAATCCATAGAGTTAATGGCAGATACCAGTATACTGCTTTAGTAGCATCCATAGAAAGAAAACATCTTAGCTGAAGCAAAATGCTAATGGAACATCAATATATTCTCCTTAATTAAACAGCAGCAGTTCTTTAATAAATGCATAGAGAAAAGAAAGGCCATTTTATGTATTGCATGTGCTAAAAATGAAGATGTAGTTGCAAGAATGCTATTGTTGTTTTTGTCAGTCCTCCAAGAGAAGATTCCTCAACAGAAGAAAAACAGGGTCTGGAGAATTGAGAATCTGGATTTCCCAACTTAAAGGAAGACATAGAGATAACACAGCAGTTGATCTGGAATAAATAGGGTGGCATTCCTCCAGGCCCTGTGAAAAGGAAGCATTCCAAACTGGAAGCACTGAGACAAAGTTCCCACTTCAGATATTTTGCAGGATGAGAGACATGAAAACATATGAAGTATAATATCTAGGCAAGCAGGGAAATTGCCTGGGCCTCAACATATAAGTGTGAGGTTTGCAAATTTCAGACTCTGCTATATCAGTCATGGTGGGGGTGTTGTTTCCTCCTTGGTGGTTCCTTGATTAGAGTGATGATCCCTGCTTATCTGAGTGTTCCTAGGAACACATCTCCTCCAGCAGCCAACACAACATCCCCACCAAAACTGGCAAGCTACTATATATAAACAGGCAGCAAACCCCTCAATCACTCATGCTGAAGATGTTACCTTGTTGGATAATGAAATGTCCACATGCAAACAATGAAGTTCAGAGAATACCATGAACTTCACAGTTCAACTCTGAGCTACAGATATTCTCTTCTATAGGAAAATATCAACTCACCTATTTTAAATGTTTATAGAAGGGGCAGATTGACTGGATTGTTGCTTGGAACAAATAGCAGTGCTTTATTATATTTTACAAGGAGAATTAACCTGATAAAAATGAAGTAAGCAAGTTCCAATATATTACCTTGGTTCAAATAGATCAATAAAGATGCATATCTGAATCTACAGTGTGCTTCTAAGGCCTACAGCACTAGCTGGAGGCATCTTTTGAACAGCATAGGATTGTAGAGATGACTGTAAATAAACATTAACTATCAGATGTATCAATGTTCACCAGACATGTCTGTATATATGTGTGTATGTTGACTAGCTGGCAATTTTATTTATCTGTACAATTTGCATTCTATTAAATATGATTTTTGTACATTCAGATTCATTCTTGATCATCTTACATCCACATGTAGTAAGGCAAGTCCAAAACTTATAGCCAAAGCAGGGAATACAACATTTATGAGAACAAGGCAATCATGAGATTAAGTCCAGAGGTTCTAAAACTGAGGAAGCAGAAAAGTCCAGTTTTCAAAGTTTAAGAAGAAAAATGGAAGGGCATCCAGAGTCAATCCAGAGGGCCAAAGGTCAGGAAGTTCCAAGAGGCCAGGTTTCTGTATTCAGCAAAGGCATGAGTTAAGCAATGGGGCTAAAGGCATCTGCAGTTTTCTGTGTTGAAGGTCTTGACAGTAATGCTTGTGTGGTTGGCTGTGAAGATTAGGGTTAACTCTAAGACCGGCTGACATAGCTGATAATCATCAAGACTGCAGAAGAATCTCTAGTTCTACAAAGCCCTTGTGGGTGTTCTGCCTCATAACTTTCAAAGGCCTTCTTTTGATAGCAACTGGAATAGGTTGTACAACTTCACTGTCAGCTGCTGCATTTGCCACAGCACTGCTTGCCTCTTCTTTCAGAAGCTGAGAGCCTGCAGGTCCATTCTTTGCTTGATCCTGAAAGTCTTCCTTATCTCCAGTGAGGAGTTCTCCAGGGGAGATGTGATGAAATGCATTTTTGTACTTTGCGTGGATATTCTGTTTCATCTCATCAGAAATCACATATTTATTCTCACAGCACACATTTTGTTCAGCTTGATTCTGGCAGCCATTTCAAGAGGTTATTTAATGCCAAAATGAACTATGACAAACTATTCTATTTCACAAGCCAGTGCCTTTATGCAACCTCTTCACTCAGTGTTTCCCTCAAGTCTCATGCGACAATGACAACACTTTTATTGTTATAAGTTCCCCCCCAGCATGGCACATTGATTTCATAAAACTGCATGATTATTTTGAACTGAACAAATGCACAAGTTCTTCTAGAGCCGTACTGTTTTTGATAGTTAACTTTAAGATACTTGCCTCCTAGCTTAACATGCCATATTTAACAGGACAGTGTCATTTCATGTGACAGTCCATTTTCACCATGGAATGCAACCTCAGTTTAGTAGCAAAAGCTTCTGCTTCATTTTATTTTATTTTGTTATTCTTCCTCTTTTTCAACATTTCTGACAGAATACACAAACACACACCTGTGTGTGTGTGTGTGTGTACAATATATATATACACACTGTATGTATGTATGTATGTATGTATACACACACGCACAGTGTGTGGATGTGAATGTGGATGTGTATATAATATGTATACACACATATACATACACACTGCATGTATGTATGCATGTATATACAGTATATACTGTATACACACACACACTGTGTGTTTGTGTTTGTACTGTATATATGTACTATGTATCTATATACTCTGTGGCTGTGTGTGTGTGTGTGCATGTGTGTGTGTGTACATACACACACCCATACACACATGCAAACACAGAGAGAGAGAGAGAATAGATTCTGTCAGAAGTGTCTTGATGTTAGAATATTACGCATCATGTTGCTTCTGCCAGCTAGGAACCCTTTTCGAGATAATGGTTTGCAGACATACATACATTTGCTTGATTCTATCTAAGCAACCATTTTCAGTTCTCTAATCAAGATATATCCATACTGGTTATAGCAAAATTTAGTAATATTGGCTGAACTGGAAGAATAGGCTATAAGTTGCTTAATGTCAGTTGGCTAGAATATCAAAAGTTAATCTTTCCATTAAAACATATTAAAATTGTCTTGCTTGAAAAGAAATGGACATACTGTGACTTTGCAACTCAAACGAACCAATGCTGCTTTAAGGATTAATCCTTTTAAAAAGCTGAATACACAGCTGCTGAAAGAAAAGATGCATTAAATTTAATATTGAGCACTAATGACACAATATAATTGTCATGTTTGTTTTTCAATGACAACTGTGCTGCAAATCAAAATAAAATTGCACCAGAAAAGTAAGCGTGGTAGACTAGCAGGGAAATCTAAAAAAAAAAAAAATTCTCAGAAGGCAATGGCAAAACAGTTTGATATTCTTGCCGAGAAAACTCAGTGTCCATGTTCATGAAGTCACCACAATTTGAGTTCACCTTGAAGATATACTTGTAGAATACCATTACTTTTCCACACTGTTTGTGCTATGCAAGTTCAAATCTTATGCAGAAGCTTTGCTTTCTGAAAAAGAATAGGAATTAATGTATTAAGATAAGCAAAACTTCACTCCTGAATCTCTGCCCTGATCAGGCTCCTGAGACCAATTATTCTTGTCCAATAGTGCATATAACCAACTATGTCATACCACAGATTATTTAAATCAGGCAAGTGCAACATAACCTACCATACATCGCAATGTGTGTGATGCATCTCTTAGTATCCTTTACAACTTCAGAAATAAAAAGAAAATATTTTTTTTAAGAAAGTGGTGTTTTTAAGGGGGCAATACTCTGAATAAGACTCATTTCCCTTCACTTTCAGGACAGATTACAATTAGACCCAAGAGCAAACCAAATTAATTGTTGTTGTTGTTGTTTCCCATCCAAAATCAAAATACTTTGCCATAATGTAATGATTAGTAAAGTTGATTTCAGGTTCACTATGCAATTTTTGATTCACTGGTAGATGAAGGAAAATTAAATACAGATCAAGAAAATTGGCCGTGAAAATATGGGGAGATGAGGGTATCCATTTAACTTTTTGGGCAGTAAAATATAAGTGAATTGTACGAAATGTATATAAGGGGGGAAGACAGGAGTTAATCAGTATTATTGAGCTGTAGTCAAGGGCAAATAGTATTTGTAAAGGTATGTAAATGAATACCTAATTTTAAATATCCATGAGCTAAATTATTAACTGATTTGTGCATTTCAAATGAGAGCCAGTTTGATGTAGTGGTTAAAGGTGATAGGCTAGAAACCAGGAGACCGTGAGTTCCAGTCCTGCCATAGGCACAAAGCCAGAAAGTGACCTTGGGCCATCTACTTTCTCTCAGCCCTGGGAAGAAGGCAATGGCAAATCACTTTGAGAAATGTTGCCAAGGAAACTGTGTGAACTCATCCAGGCAGTTGCCAGGAGTCAAAAACTGACTGGAAGGAAGGAAGGAAGGAAGGAAGGAAGGAAGGAAGGAAGGAAGGAAGGAAGGAAGGAAGGAAGGAAGGATCAAATAGAAAATACTATCTCTATATATCATGAAAGATTCTTCCAATGATTGCCATATCTTGGAGTATTGATTATGTTTTCTGCAATCCTTATATAGCATTACAAATTTACATAGAATATAACAAGGGCAATGGTGCAGTATTTCAGACTATCTGTGATTATTCTATTGATAATTAAATTGCGAGTCAGATTTTTTTTTGGGGGGGGGTAATAATAATCACCTAATGTGATCATACTGACCTAATACAGACTATGCTAATCATATAGCAAATAATTATTATGAATACAGAATTAGTGAATATGACTGATAAAATGGTTTTTTACTGGTTTTGGAATGTCCTATCAGTGCAAAAGCAAACAAACAAAATCTCTTGCTGATGTTTAAAATAACTCTTTGAGATTGAGCAAAGTAGCTAAGCTCTTTCAACATCATCATGGAGCTGAATCCAAGTGATGGCTTCTTTTTTTCCCCCTTTCATACTTTATTGGCATGAGCCATATGTTTAGGCCCCTTTAATCATAAAGTATTAGGAAACGAGGACCAAATAATCAGAAGACAGACAATAGGAGCCATAAGTAAGATATTATTTTGTATTTTCTGGAATTAACAAAGCTCCTTTCTACCTTTGAAATACTACAAATATTTCAACTGAACCACAGCTCCAAATACATCTCAAAAGCTTGACTTTAATTGACATTTACTGGCAATGCTAAAATCACATTCCCATGTTGATTGCCTGTTTGTGCAGTTTCACATTTCTGCAGTCTTATGCAAATGTTATTGTCTGCAAATATGTTATTGTAGAATTTGTCTCTCACTTGAAATTTATCAACAACTGATTCTAAGGAATCCAGTCCTTATATACAGTAAATAAATAAATTAATAATAATAATAATTTAAAAAAAATCCAAAAAAGCCAGAGAATTCCTGGAAGCCTGGCACTCAGACAAAGCAGCTATAAACAGACACATAGAGGTAAACAACATTTACATACTATTCAAAAGAGACAATGGAAAAGCCAAAAGACCAGTACACTCCCTTGCCAGCAATCAACACCCAGATAGGCAAAAATCAACACTAGGATTAACACCAGGTGAACCAACAAACAGCACAATACACCCTAGTCAAGGAACTATTAACTCAGGCAATCAACCAAGCAGCAAACAACAGCCTAATCAAAGAACTCCCAGGGAGAGAACAACACCCCTACCAACACAAGCAGGGCAAGCCATGGTATATAAACTGAGAGCAAGGCCCACTCCCTCTTTGCACTGAAGATGTTGCCTAGTCCGGCAATGAAATGTCTGCAAGAAAACAACAAGGCTCAGACAGCACCAAGGACTCCACACTTCAACCCTGAGCTACAAATATTCGCTTTGATTAGTAAATAATAAATATTAGTTTTTTTCAGTTAGATCTACAGAATTGTTACCTAATAACATGGAAATATTTGGCTTTATTTTGTGCAACACAGATTTATAAAGTTATTTTCTATATCAGCATCACTTGGGGTGAACACTTTTGCAAATAGTAGTAACTGATTTTTGGTTATGCAAGATTACTTCAGAACCTGAAGGCTTAAAGCACTCCACCACAGCTTCCATCTTGCCTAAGCTACACATGAGTGCAGTGGTGTCTACAAACAGGGCCAAAATAGGCAAGATGGCAGTTGAGGCACTGTTATACAAGCCCTGCTCCATTTGTATATGGAACAATATTGTGCATACAAAGAAGTGGAGCTTAGAATGCATCTTACCTGTTTGGACATAGACATACCCACTGACGCTAATGCATGTGGACATAGTTATTAATTTAGATCTGTTGTAAAACTACAATATATGTGTATGTAAACCTGGACCAAAAATTAACAGTATTAATAGGCTTCATGAAGTCATAACTTTCATTCTGTATGTTCATGTTCAGAAGAAAAACTGGTGTACCAGTAGATGGAATAGAAAGGAAGGTTCAATGCAGTGTTCATTATTTATAGCCTCTGTTTCTGATGGATCAATAAAGACCCTCAGAACTATTTAATTAATGCATCTATTCCAAAGCATTAGCTATTCTGCCAGGTAGTGCTACAAGAAAATGCAAATATCTTCTGCATTTTTTTCCTGTTATTTTTCTTCCTAAAATATATTCCTTTCACATAGAACACTTTGATTAGTTTATCATGGGTGTGATGCAAGGGTTTTGCACTTCAGGTTAGTGGACTGGTGTGTCCTTGTGAGTATCTGGTCCTCTCTCCATGTGGTGCAATATTCCTGGCATCTCATGCTTCTGTTTAATCCCAGTGGAAGTGTTCATGAGACCTCCTAACATGAGGTTGCAGATGAATGGAGAGAGATAATGGTAAAATTGCAGTCAAAAGGAGAAATCTCTTTAGCAGGATAATTCTCAAGCAATTTCTTTATTTTTCAAATTTTGCCACCACCCATCTCCCCTCTTCTAGGGCACATTGGAGGATGGTCCTTGGCACAGTATTATACTAAAAGTCACTGGGACAGTTTGGGGATGAGTGAGGTAAGTAGGAAAATCATTCAACGTTAGGATATGTGTTTGCTTCCATACGTGTATATGTAAGTTGGGGAAGTATACTTCAGTAATAAACCATGAAATGGTGCCTACACCAATATTCTCAACTTACCTTTATCATGTTGATTGGATATCCTGTGAAAATTGGAGGTTATACAGGAGGGAAGAAAAAATAATTTAGTAGAATTTGAGTTCTACTATGCCATCAAATTCCAACATGAGTAAACTTTGTCAGTGAACACAATATAATTTGGGAGGACGTGTGATTTAAAAAAACCAGACAGGAACAAATTGCTGATGTAAAGTATCTCCATTAAACAAGGAAACAAACATGTTAATTGGTACAAGGAGTTTAAACTGGAAATCTTTATTGCACCTCCTTATAGTTGTAAGAAAGGCCATGAATAGTAAATTGGCAAACCAGATACTGTGTACTGCAGCTGTTGCACTAAAAAGACAGCATAAACATAAATAGAAAGGTAAACAGCTTTAATGCGGAAAAATTGATACTGGGTCACATTATTTTGTCTTTTATTAATGTTACTTTGAAAAAAAAAAGCATCAAGTCCAACAGACACAGAAGGAAGTACTTTATTTCAATAAAATTACTAGACATTAATGTTGAAAGAGCAACAATAAGTAAAAAGGAGCAATGCGGTCGCCATAATATGCTACTTACGTATGTTCATTCTACACTATTTAGAAGGAGATTCTTTTCTCTGTCTTGATTTCAGAACACATGGATAGTTCTATGATGCCTGAATGAAAGGGAGAGGGAGGAGAACTTGAGCAAGACCAATTCAAGCAGGACAACCTATTAGGGAAAAACAAAAGAAGCAAGGCTGGCTCTATCATAGGTAGAGGGAGGCAGTCATTTCAAGTAACATGGTATTTTGGTATCATAAAATTGCTAGCATTTCCTGTTTGTATTATTGGACTTGTACTGACAGGTGTGCATAGAGATAGTATACAAGTTTCAGAATAATTCACCTGGCTTGGTACCAGATACTAGGTTCACCTTGACTTTGGTGGGTGGGAACAAAGATGCCATCTTAAGCCATCAATGTCTGAGACCAGCCCAGAGAGGAAAGAAAAACTTGGCATGGAATAAATCAAAGTGATTCATCCTTTCATGAGATTTTGTAAATAACAAATATTAGCTTTATGACTTGGAATGTTGCCATGAAGATGATTAGTATGTCACACACATAAATGACAAACTTGTGGCCCATTGAGGATTTATGAGGATGTATTTATTCACAAGAACCAGAAGATTAGATTGAGCAGAGTGTTGTCTATGTTTTTCTTTTTTTAAAATAATGTATTTTGGTCTCAAATCTATATGTAGTTAGTTGTTAGTCAAACTGGATTTCTTTCTAAGTAGGAACTTGCTATAAATGTTGAACTTTGCAGCACCACTAATTCAATATATTACCAAAAGGTGGCAGTACTACATTCACTTTACATTGATTCCAATTTATTAACTAAATTGTTGGAATTCTCATGATTTTTTATTCTTATGTTTATTGTTTTTTAGGATCTGATGATCATCTCTTTACAATGAAGAAAATGATATTCAAGGCTTCACACTTTAAAAAAAATCGAGACAATTAAAATTATTGTATAATAGGAACAAATTAGTAGCAGCAACCTCCTGTTTATATTAGCCATATTTAAAAGTTAAAAAGAGACAAATCGCACATAGGCATGTTTATTTCAGGGAAAATGGCTGTAACAAAATAATTTGGGAATTTTAAATACCACAACATGCTAATTCATGTATTCGACCATCAATATGTGACTACAAAAATTTGTTCTGGCACTGAATGGTCCAAAAAAGTATAGCCTGGGATAAAGCATATGGATTAGCTAAAATAGACCCAGAGGAAGTATATTAATATGGCCAGGAGAAGTTGTTAGTGCAGTATCTCATGGCAGCTTGCTAGAGAAATTATGTGAGATAAAATGCATCATCTTCTCACAACCCAGACTGAAATTCAACCTTGTTTGAATTGTAATGGGATTTTCCACCCTCCTTCCTACAGCTATTCATGATTCATCAAGTGTATGTTGCCAAGGGCAGTTGTGGGCTGGTCTAAGAAATCAATTTCCAAAATCATATACAACTGCCTAGGATCAGCAATCTTTTCAAAAGATGGAGACTCAAAAAAAAAAAAAAAAAAAGTGGGGGGGGGCAACATCTCACAAGAATACCTCTCAGGGTATTTTGGCAATCTCAACCCTAATATCACCCTCAGTGAGATGGGCAGCCATAAATGAATTGATTAATAAATAAAAATAAATACAAAAACATGCCAGGTGACATGGCAACAACTTATGTGATCATCTGAAATATATTTAGCTCTTATAGTATAAGTACATTGCATTGAATGAAGCAGTAAATTCATGAAATTTGCCAGTATTACACTATTTGATCTAGGTATTTTTTCAATTAATAAATCATAATGTATTTATTAATAACTTATTCTATGAATCCATCTGGGGAAATAGTGGTCACATTGGCATCCTTAGCCACATTCTCCATCACTGCTATGGTAAGGGATAAATCAAGATTCAGTGGTTCCCAGGACAGAGGTATTACTTACTGTATGTCAACAATTAATACACTTCAAACCCATGAAGTGTAGGACAGCTATGGGAATGATGGAAAGAAGCAGAAGCAGCAGGTGGAAACTGTCATGTGTATAAGAGGAAACTTTTTCTCACAATGATAATCAACTCTTTAATATCACTTCAGTCTAGTGTGCAATAAACATTCTTATCTAGTTACACCATTTCCAGATTCTGGGTGCTTGTACACTAATTTAAGCCCAGTAGCCTATGTAAGCTCTATGAAATTCAGGTCTTGAGTTTCACAAAATAGTTCTGGTGTGGACAGCAGTTTTTTTGTTTTTTTTTAAGTAAGATTTACATGATGGCACATGGCTGAAAATTATGTTACTATTTAAGGTATAGCCTGATTTATACTGAAATGTTCCAATATGATCCCATATCTGAAGGTCTCTTAAAAAATAGATTAGTCATTTATCAGGTCATAATGTGCCACTCTCATTTCCTTACTCTGACTCCTTACTCTTATTGGCTGGTAAGGTCATTTGATTTTGTTTTACACACACACACTTGGCTTCATCTTAAAAAACAATGTCCTAAGGACAAATTCTGCCTTCTTGTTTCATGGTAGAACTCCAATTTACTTTACAGTTTAGAAAAGAAAAATCAATTAAAGCAAATTCCATATTACTCAAATTATTTCATCAGTCTCTCTGTGCCAACTCTCAGAAACAAAAGTGGATGCTGAACAAATGAGCTGTCCAATTTTCAGTTGTTGAAACAAATCAAATTCATAAACAAAGGGGCAAAATAATGATGCAGGATGACAAGAAGTTCATTTCTACAACAGAATTGTGAACTAATATTGTGACAGAAACATCCATGGTTAAAAAGAGAAAGAAAATGAGAAGGTGATCTTGTTGTTCTCTCTATAAGAAATGGAAAAAAAACAAAAACAATTTAGAATATTGGAAGTGGGAACTACATTGTAAAGTAATTATAAACTGAATGTGTGCACATTTGAGCACGGGAAATAAAATCATTTTATATCCTTAATAGAATAAAAAGGCCAAGAAGAATAGAGCTAATACTATCTCCATAAGAAGAACTAGACTTTTAGTCTATACTGTTTCCTTTTAAACTTGGCTAGGTGATGGCACTAAATTGACCTTGCCTAATCTTGAAAAGCAAAGCAAAGTTAAACATCCCATCCTAGTTGAATGGGATACCAGGATGGGATACCAGGAAATATCATTGCTGTTGAGTAGACTGGGACATTAATCACTATCATCATGATCATCATCATTCCAAAGAAGGCAGTGGAAACTTTGAAAATAATCAGGAGTTGACCTCAGATCAAAATAGACTTTGCTTTTATCTCCTCTTAAATTGGACATGGATCTCTCTTGTTCTTTCTTTTCCTGCTAAGCCATATTACTTTACTCTAAAATTTTGCATAACTTGGTTGTTTATTGTTCAGCAGTCAATTAAGCCTATCCTTGTAATATTTCCAACTTGAAGATTTTTACTGAGCAACTGGATTTCATTTTTGGATTATTGATCCAGCAACTGAGTGAATCAAGAATATTTCTGTTTTAGTGTCCACATTAATAAGGTAGTAATTGGAGCCAGCAGTGTTTTTTTTCCCCTTATTTTTATTTAAGTATAATACATTTCTTGTTTATATACAATCTGGATCCATTATAGAAATCTTCCACTAGTTTATGTAAATTAGTAACATTATCAAATGGCCTTTAAAAAAAAAATCTTCATTTGTCCTTTACCATGTACTGTAAATTTCCTTTTCTAAATGCAGCTTCCACTAATGTCAGTTGTTTGCTCAAAATATTCAGCAGAGATGCTTTTTTTGGACATTTTGAAAATGGATTTTTGGTCATAGAAAAGGCCAGATTCTGCGTAAGCTCACCCAGTAAACCTTCTGATGTGATTGGTACTCTAGTTTTTCAATTCTTAAACCCAACAGTATACTATTTTCAATTTCTCCTCAGGCATTTCTATTAAAATATCAACATTTAGCCAAAAGTGTCCAGCTTATCAAGGAAATTGTTATAATTGATTGCAAATTATATTAAGTAAGGAAGTAAGGAAATATCCAACACAATAAAAAATACATAAGATGGTTCACCAGTTTGTGATTTGCATGCTCAGTATACAATAAGATGCAATGCACAAAATAGTTTAGGCAAATAAATTGATCAAATATGTATATTTTATAAAGCTTTATTATTTTTTTCAACATATACATAACATACATACAAACGAAAAAGAATGAAACAAAGAATACTACAAGAAAAAAAGAAAACTAAAAAGAGTGCAAACATACAGAAAAGATGATAACATGGCAGCTTCCAACTTTCTTACAACAAAGATACTGTCATGAGCACTGATGGTGAGCAGGAGGGGGCCCCTATCCAGGGGGGAAAACGCATGCGTAGTAGCGAAGAATTGAGCTGTCATTCAAAGAGATACAGAACAGACCCGCCTTGACTTTTGGGGTTTATCTGTATGGGTTTTCTCACACTTCTTCAGTTTGTTAGGATTTTCTGTCTAATGTAGCAGTAATAAAACACTATAGACTTATTCCTCATCTCAGCTTGGTTCCTGACTGTTAGGACAGTTACTGTATATATAACTCATTAGCAATCTCTTACTCTAGTTTAAACTAAGATAAACATTATTTTACATCTCTATGTGGCATTATCCTCTAAAACAATCTATCTCTCCCTCTTAAAAAAAAATAATAAAAAAACTTTTCTAACATATTTTTTCACTTAATAAGCAAATACTCAAATATTATCCTACTTCACTAAAATTTTACTCCTCTCTGCCTACTTAAATAACAAAAAATAAATTATCTACATTTGGTTAATGTCCTTTTACTCAAGGTAAAATCATTATCACCAAAACAAAAACATTGGTCTGAACCTTTAAGAGACCATCCTGACAAACACATTTAAACTCTTATCCAACTTCAAAATAGACCAAGGTATTTATGTATCTCAGTATTACACACAAGTGTAATTCCCCTTACAAGTCTCAAACGCAGCAGCCAGCTGTGATTCTTGGTCTCGATTTTCCAGGAGCACAGCCAATTGTATGCCCCCCTTTGCACCCAAAACTCTTCTTTCTTCAGAATCAAAGTTAACTCTCCACAGTCCAATTTTATCCCCTTCCCTTTTTGACTTAGAAACCTTAATCCTCATTTTCTTCTTTAAAGAAGGAGCACTACTCTCAAAGTAGTTTTCACTCTTGTCTTCTTTTTCAAGTTGTTGGTAGCATTTAGACTCCACAAGTTTTAGGAGATGATCCAGGGCTTGGGTGACATCAAGATAGAGTTCTTTAAAGACTGCTTTCATTTCTTCCATGTCTCTCCACAGTGTGTCATTAGGAGAAAAAAATATGTAAACAAGAGCCATTCTCACAGGAAAGCAGAGGCAGATAGCGCAAAATTCAACTCCGCAGATTCAATGAAGCACAAAAAATATTTAAATCCCAATATTAGAATTTAAATATTAAAAAAGCCAACTTTCCAAATTAATAAATTCCAAAAATAATGAAAATTATTTTCATTTCACCACAAGCTTTGCATTTCTTTGTTGCAAAAGGCCTCTCTTTGGTAACAAACAAACAAACAAAAAACCCCTTGGTGTTTTAGAAATGGGGTGGCAAGATTTAGTATCGATTTTACGACTTTGGTGCAGCCTCAGACTTAATGACATCCATGCCTCCCAGCATTCTCAATCATGGATTGATCACAGAGACTCTGTTCCATGATCCCCCTGCAAGAAAATGCTATCTAGAGAACAAAATGGAAGATTTCCTGGATTCTTCTTACCCGGAGAATTCTTCAGGCTGCAGGGACCCAGCCTGCACCGAGAAAATGCTGTGCTGTTGGTGCTGCTTAAAAAAGCAGTACCGTTCAGTCTGCTCGATCAATTATATTTTTAATTGTCTGTATGAATGAAATAATTTGGATATTAACAACAGAAACCAACCCACTCTAACTCAAAAATCAGAGTTGCTGTTTCTTGATTATTGGAAGACAATAGTACAGAAATTATTGTCTAGCTCTGATAAATACTTGCTAATTTTTAAACTAAATTTTATGAATACATATCTAGCTAAATAAACCATTAATTTATTTATACTTTTATATTACAAATTTCATCACCGCCTGTCTCGCACAAAGCAACTCTGGGCAGTTTACAATAAAGCTAAAAATAAATACAGACTAAAATACACTAAAAAAAAAAAACTTCTAAAATACAAATACAAATATAAAATATAAAATCCAAGATGGTGATAAGTTCTTAATTTAAATTCATAAATTATAAATACATGGGAGCCTCTTTAGGGCACTAACCACTCCCAGGATTGGTTTTATTAATTTATTTTGAAAGATAGCCTGAGATCTCTGATCTGATCAAGCCAAGCCACAAACTGTGATGTTGCTCAGAGATGAGAGAGTAGAGAGTGCATTCCAGTCTGATAAATGTTCCCACAGCTTGCATAGTATGGGGTGGGGGCTGAGGAAGAAAGTTAGACTAGCACCACCCTAGATTCCCAAGAGTATTTTTTTCCCTTTAGCCCAGTTAAGGAACCTTTAGTCTGGCAAGATTCTGTATATGGTCGAAACAATACAGTGAACAAGAGTTGCAATTCTGACTCAGCGTGGTTTTGCCAATTTCTCTGACACAAACAGTTCATTTTCATGGCTTTTAGTATTTATCAAATATTTTACAAATTTCTTCCTCTTCCTCTTCCTCTTCCTCTTCCTCTTCTTCTTCTTTTCCAGTTTGATATAAATTTATCAAGCCCCTGATGAGTTACTACTGCATATTGATAATTAGGTACGTTAGTTGTAGGGTCATTTCTACATTGTGTAGGCCTTTCTATACTCAGAGGATTAACAAAATAACTTAAGTGCCTGACTACTGTTTATGCAGATTCTTTAATCATGGGCATAAAATGAATTTTCAAAATAGCTTCTTAGTTTTTCTTTGTCTTGACATCACTTTCTGGAAGGCTGCCCAAGTTTTTCCCTACTTCATCCTCTTTCTCTTCCTCATACAAATACACACACAAAGAGAGAGAGAGAACAAGGAAAAGGGATAGGAATTCAAAGCACTCTGATTCAGAAGATCAAATATATTGCTTACAGGCAATGCTAGTTTGCTGTGAGCTAGTTAAGACATCCAGTCTAATTGTCTTGATTGATCCCTCCAATGAGCAACTACCATTCTCTGCAGAGTGATAACCATGGAACCATTATAAGGAATTAATCTCCTCTCCTTTCTTTAGATAAAATTCACTCACAAATTTAATAAGCTGAATGTTTCTCTCCATTATTTATTTCAATGGAAGCAATTAATTTAGCCCATTTTCCTTTATTTTTCAAGGAAGTGGGTGTCAGAGTGCTACTTGCCTTAATTGTATTAGGAAATAATCTGTTCTGGAAGAATGCCATATGAGTAAATGCATTAAGCTGGAGGTGTCAAAATGATTCTTTTTTTTTTTAAATGGAAGTGCTGTTCTGCAGCTGTACTAATTGGATGACAAAAAAGTCTTTTAAGAAGACCATTCTATGGCTTTTTAGGTATGTTTGCAGTTTCAGTAGAAAAACCTGGAAACCTACTTCCTGTATATTTTGGTTTGCAAAGCAGAAAATGAAGAAACCAGAACAATTCACAGTCAAATGTGAAGCTATGTTACATGGTTAAGTAATGGGCACCTTGTAAAGGAAACCAACATAGGGCCATTCTAATTAAATTACTATTAGGAAGCATATTTCTTATTGAGGAAATACACTTTTTTAGTTAACATATATAGAAAAAAAATACCAGATAAGATACAGGGGATGATGGGTTCTACTTACTTTATAAAATTTATGAGTTGGTTAAGTGTTCCATCTTTCCTTAAGTTTCAAGAAGTCTATCATTTTTCATAAGCACCATACTCTTTGAAGAATAAAGGTTTCACTCCCAGTGTTTCCTGGAATGTCCATGTAGTCATGGATTTCTTATCAATTTCAGTTAACCTATGTATATTATTGCAATTTATATTAACTACCACACTAGGGATGGAAAGCTATTTTAGCAGGTAAAAAGATGAGTGATGAAAACATTGATGAAAGCAAGGCCAGAATGTGGCTTGGGAATGAATGAAAGCATATAAAGACAAGAACAAAGGACAAGAGACATGACAAAGGAATAGGTCTGGAATGTCCACAGCCATGGTAGATATATTAAGACAGATAAAGTTTCAGGAACAGGGCTGATCATCTTGTTGATAAACAAAGGGAACTCAACAAAAGCAAAAGGATCTGCTTGGATACACTGTGTTCAGATGGTGGTAATGTGCACAATTCTCTGATCTTCTGTAGTTCAAAGGTCCATACAGTTTTCAATCCATATTTACTTGTCCAGCCTCTTATTCACACCAGATATAGGGTTAGTGTTAGGATTTATCCTGATTCTGCTGGAGTACATCAGATTTGTATCATTCTTTGCTTTCCAATTCAATACGTTTGAAAGGATAGATTTCCATAAATAGTAAAGCAGGTAGCAGGGATGTTCTCTTGGGAATTCAAAAAATGCATAGAAATAATGAAAATTTCACAAGGATTGGTTGGTAAGTTTCAAAAAGAGCACTTGTTCTAATCAAGCTGGGAAGAAAAATAGAACCTTACAGATTATTAGTTGTTGGCCTAACTAAGACAAGCCTTTACTTTTGTGGGGGCAAAGTTTTCAAGTATACATGGTGTGAGCAACCATTGCAATGGCTTGGGTTATACTTTTGAAAACATTATTTTCAAATAGCTGCAGGAAATATTATAATTAACTTACGACCAAACGACTAGGGGTTTTTTTTGGGGGGAGACAGGGAGTAGTTTCTCGATTTCTTTCAGGCTAATCATTCTTTTATTTATTTAAAAGTTTTATATAGTTTATATAGTTGACTATTTAATACACTATAACCCTGGGCAGCTTATAAACAATGATAAATATAGGTTTTATTTTTTTTTAAAAAACTAGCATAAAATCAGTGTTAGTAATGGATAGTGTGAGTTCCATTAAAAACAATAAATCATAGTAACTCTGACAATGTGTGATGAATCTCATTTCTAAGAATGGTGCTGAATTTTTGCCATCCCTAAAGATATCAGAACTTGACGCTGCAGTTGAAGCAATTAGCCCTAAGTCAGTATATGTGGCTCTGTTCAAATGTTTTATGTAATCTCAGTAAGAAACTTGAAACAACATACATACCCTGAATTACATAAAATGTTTAATACAAATTTAGTAATTATGTTTGGCCAAAAGTAGTGATTGTTCTTCACTTTCTTCTTTGTTTCTGCATACAGTAATGTATATTTTGCTGTGCACTGCTGTGATACTAAATGTAGCTTTAGTGCCTTTTTGTCTCTCTCTTTCTGTTTCATATCTGACTTCAGTGTCTGTCTTGGGCTGTTTAGCGTGACATTTAATTTTTGCTAAACAGTCAGTACAAGCACAGCATGAAATATAGTAGATATAGATACATCCATTGTATTATCAGCAGAGTGGTATTTCCTTAGCCTACTGCCAAAGGCAAGTACACAAGGGAGTACTATAGCATAGGTAAGTAGGTAGGTAGGTAGGTAGGTAGGTAGGTAGGTGGGTAGGTAGATAGATAGATAGATAGATAGATAGAACCCTTTTAGTTTAGTTCTTTCTTATGATACTGACCAGAATTCTGCAAGTCAACAAAGTAATTAAACAGTTTCTGTTTCAAGTAAAATAAAATACAAACAGAAAATTGTAACTAGACCACTGAGGCAATCAAGGCATCTTTAATTCTGCAAACAGTATAACAAAACTTTGCCACATTAAAAAAAAAAAAAAAAAAAAAAAGCTGTACAGAAAATGAACCATCATTGTATAGCTTCTTCACCAAATAGAGTGTTATGAAGCAAGCCCTTGCATCTTTATAGAAAATGCAGTCTAATAGATAGTCTTAATGTGCCCTGAGTTTGGTAGAACTATAAAAAACAATCCCCAAGTAATTTATTTTTTTCCTTGAACTATTGCCTGATGATTTAACTGCCAAGTATACATTCTAGGTCTTGCTTAGGATCTTGGTTTTGTATAATTGATCTCAATGGTTTCCTCGGAACAATTAGTGGCTAAGGCATTCAGAGTTCATTTTAATCCAATTGGTGCTTGCAACAGGAGCACTACATCATCTGCACGGAAGTGATAAATGTGGTCATGATGCTCTGAATTACTTATTTTGGCCACAATAAAGCTGATCTATACATTTAACAGCAGGGAAGTCAGGATTTATCCCTCTCTTACTCCTGCTTGATTTGGAATCTCTTTACTGCAGTAGCCTTACATACTACAGTGAACTTTTATTTTTACAGTTCTTTTAGAATTTGTTCATTAGTAGAAGTAGCTGTCTATCTATTATGGCATTTTTTGAGTTAGCCCCAGAGCTTTGTTCTGGAGATAAGGTTGAATGAAGACCTGAAATCAATAAATGTAGTGTACAGTACAGAACATGCCTTATTTTTCAGTCAGAATATTACAGAATAAAAGCATGGCCAAAAATTGAGCCTCCAGCTCTGAAACCTGCGTGTTCACCTGCCAGATTAGTACTGAATTTATCCAATCAGCAGCTTGGATAAATATGAGTGTGTGGCTTAAAGTTTGCTTAAGAGTTTGATGGGCTGGTAGTTTGAAGACAAAACCTGATTCCCCTTTTTGAAGATAGGTACTATAGATAGGAATACCAGTGCTTTGATATTTATGCAGTATAAGTGATCAGGGAAGCTAATACAGGAGTCTCTCATTCCAGATTACTATATAGTAATCGCTGCCAGGAACCTTACCAGGCTTGACAAGTCTCGTTATTCACAACAAGTAACGGGGGCTTAAAGAGGAGCAATTTGAGTTGGATTCTAGATCCACTTTGAGTAAATCTTCATGTATATATAGTGTCCTAAATGATTCTCCCACACCATTGTTGTAGAAGACTGAGGAATGAAAAGAACCTAATGATTGAGTGAGAAGCTATCAAGTGCCAAAACAAGGATGGGTTCTAGATTGTGATGCCACTATCAGTTGTTTCCAGGAGGTCTTAAAAAAATCTCTAGCCTTAATTTGTAACAATTGTTTGCACTGTGTGTGTGTTTTTTTTTTCCCCCCAGCAATAAAAGTTCTTAGATGGAACGTGAAGCTGGATCATCACCACATAATCAATTTTCTCTTAACCACTTGGACCTCAGAGTCAAACCAAGGCTAGGCTTGCTCTCAAATTTCACTTTCTTATCTGATATTAGGGCAGATAATTCTGGTTGAAATAGCTAAATAAATTTGCTGTAACTCCGAAAGATGCAGTGTCTGTGCCCAACTTCAATTACTGTACAGAAAATCTGCGATGTTATCTCAGGATAGAATAGTTAGTTATTGTAGCTTCCCATTGTTGTGTCCATTTAGCACAGTCTCAAATAAACAATGGGATTTGATTCTAAGAAGAAATTATCAAACAATTTTATTATTAGAATGCCATAAAAATTATCACTATCATGTCAGCTATCTACATATAATTTTGCATGGATAGAGGAGGGATGAAGCAGATTCTTTGAGAATGTAATATAGTGAAACAGGAAGGGCCTCATACCCAGGGCCTCAACTAGGGTCTGTGTCACCCAGGGCAAACATGGATTCCGCACCCATGTTGGCACCCCCCCCCCCCAGTTGTGGCTGGCCCTGCTCATACCAGCCCAATGTGAAACTTTAGCAGGATAACGTACTGCTGAAGCAGTCAAGGGATATTCAGGCTATTGACTGCTTATAATAAACACAATATTCTGAGTAAACATTTGAAATATTCAGTGTCTGTGATTCTCAGACATTGGGTTTATTTGTTATTTATGAACTGGAAAGGAAAGTAGCATAAGAATCACAAGATTACTTCCCAGATTTCACTTCTTCCAACCTTTTATACCAAGATAAAGTTTCTATCTTTTTCCACACATTTAGCAATGATGCTTTTCCAGGTAGGGTTGTCATTTGTTACTTTTTGTTTTGACATGCAAAGGCATTGCTTTGACATATGCATTGAAAATGTAACCACAAATACCCTTGGGAGCAAAAAGCTGTAATGATTCCTTCCAGGAACATTACATGAGGGGAAAATGTGGCAGCCATCTCCCCCCCCCCCCAACCACCAATAAAATGTCTTCAAAACTGACAATAATGTATTACATGTCATCACTCCTAGAGGCATGTGAAACCTTGTAATGGTGAGTAGGCTTAAAAGCCATTTAGATTTATTTAGTTTTTTTTTCCCCTTAAAGGAAAAGTAAAAAGGTTTAGGGTTCTTTAGACCAGCTCATAACAAAGTAAGTAGCATGTGTGCTGTTGGAGGAAAATTCTGAGAGTGCCTTGGACTGCAAGAAGATCAAACCAGTTCATACTCCAGGGAATAAAGCCAGACTGCTCACTTGAGGGAATGATATTAAAGGCAAAACTGAAATACTTTGGCCACATAATGAGAAGACAGGACACCCTGGAGAAGATGCTGATGCTAGGGAGAGTGGAAGGCAAAAGGAAGAGGGACCGACCAAGGGCAAGATGGATGGATGATATTCTAGAGGTGACGGACTCGTCCCTGGGGGAGCCGGGGGTGTTGATGACCGATAGGAAGCTCTGGCGTGGGTTGGTCCATGAAGTCACAAAGAGTCGGAAGCGACTAAACAAATAAACAACAACAGTATGTGTGCATGTGTTAAAAATCACACATGGAGAAAAATGGAACAAAAGGACTCGAAATAAGAAATAATATATGCAGAAACCAATAATGCAATTAATTACAGATCACAAGCACAGTACATTGTTTTTTTTTAGTGACTGTGGGAATGATCAGATAGCTAGGAATGTGGGTCTCACGTGGACTGGAAGCAGATGGCCTATAATAACTTTTAATAGCCATTGACTTAAGCCTTCTGTTCACATTCCTCCATAACTTTTATTTTTGTGAGGAGAAAGAGAGGGTTTTAATGTATTCAAGTTTAAAATTCATTAAAAAAGGCTTATTTTCTACATAGCTCTGAACTGCCCATGTGGGATTACCCCTTTTAAGATTCTAGTTAGAAGGAAATGTCATATCTTGAATCAGAATATGCCTTTTCTGAATCTGAACATTCATCATTATGAGGATACTTTCCAAAGGGAATGCTTTTGAGGATCTATCAGAAATTTTATATTTATAATAAAACTTTTTTATCACCTTATGACAGAATCTTACATTTATCCCAGTCTCCCATTAAACACATATTACTACTACAGTCTACTTTAAGATTGCTTTGGATTTTATTCCCCAAAATTTAAAGAAAAAAAAAAAGTTTGTGATTACTTATGCATGATAGAAATAGTAAACTACCTTCACTTCAGTACACATACAGTACCTTCAATAATAATAATAACAACTATTATTATTATTATTATTATTATTATTATTATTTTAAATGGCAAGTAAAATTGTACTTTAGGTGAATCCTGAGGGAAAGTTTGGTAGCTTTTCAATTAACTCTATACTGTCATTCTCTGTATCCTAGAACATATACTAGTTAAAATCAGGTGAAAATTTTCATGAAATAAACACACAAAGACCAACAGTATTTCTCAATCATCCAGGAGCATATTAAGAAAAATAAATTTCCCAACTGAACAGTTTCTTTGATGTCTTCTACACTCCCTGTCCTATTGTTGTTTATTTGTTTAGTCGCTTCCGACTCTTTGTGACTTCATGGACCAGCCCACGCCAGAGCTTCCTGTCGGTCGTCAACACCCCCAGCTCCCCCAGGGACAAGTCCGTCCAAACCACAAAGGGGCAAGTGGCCCCTTCCAGGAGGTGTTGCCATGCCTCTAAGGCAGCATTGATGGCAAAAGCCTCTTTCTTCCATACATGCCATCTCCGTTCTGTTTCGGAGAACTTGCGGGAGAGGTACGCGCATGTCTTCACAGATCGTTTGGGTCCCACTGAAGCAAGATCGCCCCAATTGAGAAATCGGAGGCATCTACTTGGACTACAAAGGGTTTGGTGGGGTCGGGATGTTCTAGAACTGGTTCGACTGTGAACAGGCTTTTGAGATGATCAAAAGCCCTTTGGCATTCAGGTGTCCAGTTAAGTAGCGCTCCCGGGTTTCGTTCCTTGCGCGTGTCTCCCAAACCCTTGGTGCAGAGTAAATTAGTTAGGGGCAAAACAATTTCTGCTAATCCCTCAATGAACCCCCTGTAAAAATTAGAAAATCCCAGAAAACTTTGTAGTTGCCTCCTAGTGTGTGGGCGCTCCCATGCCAGGATGGCCTGGACTTTCCCAGGGTCCATTTTGATGCCCCTCTCAGAGATTCTATAGCCCAGATAATCTAGCTGAGATTTGTGAAACCCGCACTTAGAAAGCTTGGCAAATAGCTCGGCTTTGTGGAGTTTCCTGAGCACCTGCTTGACCAAGCGTTCGTGCTCCTCTTCAGTCTCAGAATATATCAATACATCATCTAAATACACAAGGTCTCCCTTGAAGAAGTGTTTGTGCAAGACCTTGTTAATCAATTGCAAAAATACCCCTGGTGCCCCTGCCAAACCAAACGGTGACACTTTATATTGGAATGATCCCAGTGGGCAATTGAAAGCCATCTTCCACTCATCCCCCTCCCAGATGCGTATGCGGAAATAGGCTTCTCGCAAGTCCAGTTTAGAGAATATTTTCCCCTTTGCGAGATGTGCTAATATGTCTTTGATTAGGGGCAAGGGATATTTGTTTGATATGGACACCGAATTCAATCCGCAGTAGTCCGTACAGAGTCTTAATGTCCCATCCTTTTTTCTCTGAACAACACCGGGGCTCCAACTGGCGAGTTTGCAGGCTCGATGAAGCCTCATGCTAAGTTCTTGTCCACAAACTCCTGCAATGCTGCCAGTTCTTTCTGGGTCATTGCATAATTTTTTGGCTTTGGCAAGGGTGTGTTGGGGACCAGCTCTATCGCACAGTCAGTCTTTCTGTGGGATGGGAGTTTGTCTGCTTCGTTCTCCCCGAACACATCTGCAAACTCAGAGTACTTGTCCGGCAAGCCTTCCAGGGCTGCTGCAGCCAGATGTGTGGTTGTAGCTGCCGCCCTCCCCACTGCAGCACAAGGAATTCGGTCCCCTGTAGGTGCTTGGTAGAAGCCGTCTGCAAAGGTGATCATCCTGGTTTCCCAATTTATGTATGGGTTCCTTCGTACTAGCCACGGAATGCCTAAGATGATTAAAGGGTGGCCCACCAGTGCCATGACACATTTCAGTCTCTCCCGGTGGCTGCCTAACTGCAGCGCCACTTCTCCGGTGAAGTGGGTGACCGGGCCCCCTCCCGCTGTCGAACCGTCCAATTGTGTGAAGACTATGTGGTGCTGAAGTGGAAAGCAGGGGAGATTTAAATAGGCAACCACGTCCGGGTGCATTAGGCACCTAGAACAGCCCGAGTCTATTAGGGCCCAGACTTCAATTGACTTTTCCGTGGAACTTAACTTTTACGTACAGGGTGGGACAGTTGGCACTCACCCAGACGTCGCTGTGCCCATTGTCCTCCTCCACCCACCCTCTGGCACTTCTCAGAGCAGGTGGCTGGCATTTCCCGCCGGCTCTTCCTGGTCGTTCTCCTCCTCTTCACTGGAGTAAGGTAGATCTTTTGCTCTGATCTCTCCCCTGGCCGCTGGAATCTTTTTGGACCCCACAGGTGATTTGCCCAGCGTTTTTCCTGGCCTGTCAACTACCTTTGTCTTCGGGCATGCGGCCGCTTTGTGGTCCTCTTTCCCGCATCGAAAGCATTGCCCCCTGGCAAACTGTCTCTCCCTCTCCTCTCTCCAGGGTTGGGATGTTGTCCTCACCAGTCCTGCAGCAGTTCGGGGTCCCTTTACCATCACCTCTTGTTGCGCCACCCTCTTGGCTTGTAGGAAGGTTTCCTGGGCATTTTCCGCCTTACCGGCCAGCAGTATCCACTCATGTAGAGTGCTTGGGTCATCTCTGCATAATGCCCATCTCAGAACGTTCCAGTTCAGGCCCTCTTTGAAACATTCAATTAGGGTACATTGCGACCAGTCCACCACCTTTCCAGCCAGTGCTTTAAAGTCCATGGCATAATCTGCTACAGATCCGTGCCCTTGGCTGATTCCCCTTAGGGATCTCTTCACTCTCTCCTTTTCCAAGGGGTCTCTGAAGTGCAGATCTAGTGCCCAGAGGAACTCATCGAAGCTATCGAGCTCTGGGGCATCTGCCTGGCATAGCTGCACATACCAGTCAGCCGCCCTTCCTTTAAGTTTGTTCGGAATGGCATTAATTTTGCCCTTTTCTGAGTGGAAATATGGCCCAAATTCTTCCATGTAGTTCTTTACATTTGTCAGGAAGAAGGATAATGTTGCTGGGTCCCCATCGAATTTGACCCTGAAGTCTTTCAACCCCGCTCCCGGTGGGCTCCAAACCACATCTGGTTGTCTGGGCGTACCTCGGGCTGCTGGGGTTCTCCGGTCTTGGTGTGGGGATCCCCCAAGCTGAACTCCGGACGGTGTTGCCTCTGTTTCGTGCCGACTCCAGCCTCTTCCCAGCAGTCACGTCTCAGGGGTGGGAGCGGGGGGTGATGAACTTCAGGTACCTGGTTCCACCTCACCCCTTCCTCGGGATTCCCATGCCACCAACCATCTCAGGAACAGCTGTTCAATTGACTCCAGCCTCGCCTCCATTATCCTCAGCTGCTCAGCTGTCTGGGAGCCTTCCTCGGTTCATTCGATCTGGCACCTTCCCTCAGCTCCTGCAATCGTCAAGGACAGCAGGTCCGGTGGCTTCTTAGATGCCCCAAGCGTCCCTGGCAGGGATCCCGGCGTCTCGTCCAGGGTGACCCATTCACCCTGCGACTCTCTGGTGGCTTCAGGCATCCTGCTCCTCCTGACCTCCTCCTCCGAGCTTGATCCCAAACCCTCCTGGACTTCGTACCATCTGGGAATAGGGTTCTCACCGATCGCCCGTGCCGTGGAGTCGGGTGCCCCGTCGCCGGTCCTCTGGTAGCCACCTCTTCATGGGTTGAGTTTTTCCATCAACAGGTTTGATCCCTCACAGACGAAATCTGGAAAGGTGCTAGCGGAAATATATATATATATATATATATATATATATATATATATATATATATATATATATTCCCGTCTTTATGTGATGGTTGCCTTATTCCAAAAAGAACACAGACTCACTAGCCAGGGCTAAGGATTTCTGGTTTATTAGGAATAGATTGCATACACGAAGAAAGACGGGAATGAGCACATGGCATGCGAGGTAGCCGGTAAATACCCGTGGTGTGGACCTGATCCTTCCCCACCCCCCATTGTCCCAAAGTCCTGATCCGGAGTCTCGATGGGCGATCAGGGGGATTAGCGCTGATCACCTCTGTCCTCTTCCTGTGTCCGGAGCAGGTGTGTCCCCCGTGGTAATGCAGAGATGTCAGGGAGATAGGATGATGGCTTCCTGGGTCAGGGCAAAGGTATGGCTCCTTTGTCCTTTATTTGTATTTGTCTTTCAGTGCTTATAGGATTAGCGCTAATTCTTTCCTCCTTCCTCCCCTTCCCCGGAAAGGCATGTTCCCCATTGTGATGTATGTATACATCGCAATGGGGGACATGACACTCTGCCTTTTCTAAAGCCAGCTTGTACATCTGGCAATTCTCACTCCATGAACTGCTGAAGTCTACCTTGCAGGATCTTGAGCATTACCTTACTGGCATGTGAAATGAGTGCCACTGTTCGATAGTTTGAACATTTTTTAGTGTTCCCCTTTTTTGGTATGGGGATATAAGTTGATTTTTTCCAATCTGATGGCCATTCTTGTGTTTTACAAATTTGCTGGCATATAGCATGCATTACCGTGACAGCATCATCTTGCAAGATTTTGAACAGTTCAGCTGGGATGCCATCATCTCCTGTTGCCTTGTTATTAGCAATGCTTTTTAAGGCCCACTCAGCCTCACTCTTCAGGATGTCTGGCTCTAGCTCACTGACCACACCGTCAAAGCTATCCCCAATATTGTTATCCTTCCTATACAGGTGTTCCTTATATTCTTGCCACCTTTTCTTGATCTCTTCTTCTTCTGTTAGGTCCTTGCCATCTTTGTTTTTGATCATACCCATTTTGGCCTGGAATTTACCTCCCATGTTTCTAATTTTCTGGAAGAGGTCTCTTGTCCTTCCTATTCTATTGTCTTCTTCCACTTCTGTGCATTGCTTGTTTAAAAATAATTCCTTATCTCTTCTGGCTAACCTCTGGAATTTTGCATTTAATTGGGCATATCTCCCCCTTTCACTGTTGCCTTTTGCTTTCCTTCTTTCTTGGGCTACTTCTAGTGTCTCAGCAGACAGCCATTTTGCCTTCTTGGTTTTCTCTTTCTTTGGGATGTATTTTGTTGCCGCCTCCTGAACAATGCTGCGAACTTCTGTCCAGAGTTCGTCCGGGACCCTATCTACTAAGTCCAGTCCCTTAAATCGATTCTTCACCTCCACTGCATATTCCTTAAGAATATTAGTGAGCTTATATCTAGTTGAACTGTGGGTCTTCCCTAATCTCTTTAGTCTGATCCTAAATTGTGCAAGAAGAAGTTTGTGATCTGAATTACAGTCAGCTCCAGGTCTTGTTTTAATGACTGTATAGATGTCCGCCACCTTTGGCTTCAAAGGATGTAGTCAATCTGGTTTCGGTGTTGTCCATCTGGGGAAGTCCATGTATAAAGCCGTCTCTTAGGTTGCTGGAAGAGAGTGTTCGTTAAGCAGAGTGAGTTGTCTTGGCAAAATTATATCAGCCTATGTCCTGCTTCGTTTTGTTCTCCCAGGCCATTCTTACCTGTAATTCCAGGTGTCATTTGACTGCCCACCTTAGCATTCCAGTCTCCTGTGATGAAAATAACAGCTCTTTTAGGTGTGTTGTCTGGTAGGTGCTGCAGATCCTCATAGAACTGCTCTACTTCAGCTTCTTTAGCATTTGTGGTTGGGGCGTATATTTGGATCACTGTGATGTTAGATGGCTTGCCCTGAATTCGAATTGAGATCATTGTGTTGTTTTTTGGATTATATCCAAGCACTGCTTTAGCCACTGTACTATTAATTATGAAGGCTACTCCATTTCTTCTGGGGTCCTCTTGTCCACAGTAGTAGATCTGGTGGTCATTTGATGTGAAGTGGCCCATTCCAGTCCATTTCAGTTCACTGACTCCCAAAATGTCTATCTTTAATCTTGACATCTCACCAATAACCACATCCAATTTGCCCTGGCTCCATAGATCTTACATTCCAGGTTCCAATGGTGTGTTGATTCTTAGAACATCGGATTCGCCGTTCACCACCAGCACCGTCGGCCGCTATCTGTCCTTTCAGCTTTGAGCTAGCTGCGTCATCACGTCTGGGGCTAGTTGAACTCATCCTCTGTTCCTCCCCAGTAGCATTTTGACCATCCTCCGACCTGGGGGTCTCATCTTCCGATGGTGTACTGACATATCTCTTGGTTGTACTGATCCATTTGATTTTCACGGCAAGAATACTGGGGTGGATTGCCGTTACCTTCCCCAGGGATCGCATTTAGTCTGACCTCTCTGTCATGACCTTCCCATTTTTGGTGGCCGTTCACGGTTTAGCTCATGGCATCATTGAAGTGCTCAAGCTCCAGCACCACGACAAGGTAACGATCCTTTGCTGAAGCCCTGTCCTATACTGACATTAAAAAAAAAAAGGAAGCTGACAACTGTAAATCAAAACACCAGCTGCTAGCATTTCATCTGTTTGCAACAGTGTTGCTGGACTTTACATGGATCTCATAGCTATTCTCCAGATAATAACAAGGATGCATTTTAGTAACTTGATGCTTTATTTGAGAGTCTGTCCATCTGCTCAGCGATGGAAAAAAAAAGGGGGGGGAAACTAGGGTGGCAGTAAAAAGTAGCATCTTCCTCAGTTTAAATCCTGACCAATGTGACAAGGCAATAATTTGGGCAGCCATTTTGTAAACAACTCCCTCTTTCCAAAAATAAACAATAATTTCACATTCTTCCATGTGTCCCTGGGATCCAAAAAGCTAAGGATCCAAGGATTAAATTGACTTCAAGACTTTTAACCTGATCTGGGAGAGGTGTTCTGACATTCTTAAGTTTTATACTGCATATGAAGTTGTTATTAAAGGCAAAGTTAAATACTGTAAATCAATACAGGTACACAGGTAAAGATAAATATACATATAAATAAAGAGATAGATAATATATGCATAGAAAACAAACATATCTAGTTGAAAGTGAAGTAAGTTGGACAAATAGGCTTTTAAGAGAATATGACAAATTAGTTCTGACTTTAAATGGAATAGAGCAACTAACTGAGTTTTATATCAGCCTATTGCATTCTATATAGAATAACCCTGGCATCTGCTCTCCCTGATGAAGCTATTTCTGGCATTAATGCTCCAGATGGGGGTGGGGGAAGTGATTGGAAAGAAATATGAGTAAATTGCACATTATTCCTGCACACTTTCCTCCTGTAACTTTTTGTTTTTTTCTAAGCAATTATATGTTAATCACTGCATGGAACTGTTGCCATCACTTGCCTGAAGTGCCCAGTTAATGTTATAACTGAAGATTTCTTCAGTTATGCCTATCCTAATCTACTTAGGGATAGGAAATCCCCAAGCACCTAGAATTGTATTTCAGATTATGAGTTCTCCACACTCCAGAAAACCTGAGACTGTTGAGCCTCTGAAATGAACAATGATTTTATTGTATCATTAAAATCAGCAGGGAAACAAGAGGGCTATAACCAGTGAAAAAAACATAGAAGCAAAAGGTGCAATATAAGATTAATTTAATTTGATTCTGGCAGTTATGTAGCCATTTTTTAAAGTGTGGTTTTATTTTATGCCAGCTGATGGTATTCTTTTTGATTGCACTAAATGTGAGCAGACTTCCTATGTATCATTCTTCCTTGATCAATACAATCAAGTCACTTTTCTTTTTTGTCCTGCTCCTGGATCGATGCATTGTGGACAAGTTAAAATCGCAGCTGCTTAGTCCCTCTGCTTCTAATTCATATTATGCTATTCCTTTCTATGTGTTGTTTGCAGATTTCTGATGTATTTCTGGTAAATACTCATTGCTAAAGACTCAGCAATATCTATATTAAGTATGTACCATTTACTCAGAGTTTTGCTAATCTGAACCTCTTCTGGAGCTGTGAGGCAACCACTTCTCAGGCAGCTTGCCCAATAATGTTATGTTTGACCTATAGTTAGAAAGGTCTTCTAGGTCAAGGGAAGTCAATTAAGGTCTTAAGATTTTCTTTTAGCATGCAAGTACAGATCCCATGTTTAACAAGGCATTAAACATCTCTTTTAACCAAGGAGACAGTTGCTGCAGCCAGAGGCACAAACGTTGAACAAATTCCTCAGGGCAGTATTTCAGGTGCTTTGTTGTCTCTGTATTGCATCCTTACACCTTGAATCAGGTATGATGAAGGGAGAGGTCAGAGTTTGGTCCTTAATTTTCAGCTACTGGATGAAACTTGTCTTCTTAGCTAACAGTCTTGCTTCCTGATACAGTCAGATAAGTCTTATTGGATGAGTTCCCTTATATGCATATTACAGACATAATGTACTGTCTTTCTCCACAAGAAATATTAAAAAGAGGCTGTGATCAGACAGTGTTGCTTGAAAGAACCATTACCCTGAAAGGGTGCAGTGCCCTTCCTTCAATGGTGCTAGAGGGGATATATAGATAGATAAAGATATATTGTAGATACACAGAGACACAGAGACACAGAGACAGATATTCCCCTGTCCAGAACGATTGTGTCCCTGTAGGATAAAAAAATAGTTTTATCCTAGCTTTAGGTAGAAACAACTGAGCATGTGCTACTTGCTTGTCAATATTATAGCCATATATAAAGAACCTTGATCACACCCCTGCTACTGTGGTGCACTTCCCATGTCATGCCAGGCATATCTATACATCGGACAAGAGTCCCACCATCATGTACAATGTAGCAATATTTTGTGTGGTGGCATGTAAGATCAGGAATATATAGGTTCCTCCAAACTGTTATCAATAACTTTTATTTTTCAGACTGTTTTTTTTTCCCTTTTCATCCTAAACTCCTTTGAAATAACTTTTTGAGAATAGTTAATTTCTTCTTACTGCATGCTTTTGTTTTTCGCCACGGTTTTTAGGTTCACTTTTTTTATGAATTGGTGTTGTCCTGTTTTACACGTTGTCTAGTATATTTTATATAGAGTAATTTTATACTGGTTCTAGCTTATCCCAGCTTTATCCATTTTATCTTTATTCAGGATTTCTTCACCTATTATATATTCTTATAGGTTTGGCTTTTTTATTATTTTGGTTATTAGTACCTTACTGTCACAGTACCAGATTTAGGCATAAGCTAAACAAGATACAGTTTAGGGCCTCACAATCCACAGGGCCTCACAAAATTTCAGAATATCAGTTTTATGATTTTGCAAATGAATTCATTGTTGCTAATATTAATAAAAATGATCCTGATTACTTATTTTGCATATTAATGTGTGTGTGTGTGTGTGTGTTTATTATTGTATCTATTTTTTAAAACAATTACATTTAAGTATTGTTTCCAGGATATACTACAGTATATTATCATCTAGGAGAGAATCAAGCCAGCCAAATGATAAATATATAATCAGTAAATGCATTAATTTACATATAAATTGTATTTTTCACTTTAAAATACCTTGCTATCAAGTAATTAAAAGGCATACATATGTTTTCTATTTTTTTTGTGGCAACCCAAGGTCCTGTTTTGGTATGGACCTTAGTGGGACCTTCTGGTGTAACTTTTTAACAAGGGGCCTCCAAGCTTTGTATAGCTTTGGGCCTCACCAAGTCTAAATCTGGCACCATTACTATGTCAAGTTTAACTGTTTCCCAAACTTTTCAGTTCATTGGACACTTCATGAAGTTTCAGATTGTTTATCAACCCCCAAACATTTATTATATGAAGATAATTTAATAAATACAACTTTAACTAATAGTACTTTAAATAATAACTGTAACAATAATGGATAATCCCATTGACCCTTGTGGTTGATATTGCTGACATTGGAGAACCCTGTTTTATATGTTTCCCCCTTTTGATCATGTGAAATCATTTGATCATTTTTTACTTGTTATATTGTATTGTTCTATGGTGGTCTTTGACTGTAATTAAGTTCCAAATTTGAACAGACAAGTGGTACCCTTCATTTCTCCAAACACACTGTCCACTTCCTTGAGATGTACAAACTGAAAACAATCCATAGAAGCCCAACAAGTTTTAGTTTCCTCTAAGCGATGTATCCAAAACTGAGGGAAATCTGATTGAGTTTGTCTGCAAAGAATGATGAAAATTTCTCACAGTAAATCTTGCCCAGTTCTGGTTCCTGTCCATCGAAAGGTGCCATATAGTATGGAACTTATTGGCCTATCCTGTGCAGACATAGTAGAGGCAGAAAAGAAGCCTCCCTTCACTGCAGCCACTGTCATAGAATAAGACTCCAGTGCTCCATTTTCAGTCCTATTCTTCATGATCGCTCCTTTAGCACTTTCCCTATGAAATGTGATTGCCCCTGGGGTTTGGATGGCTCTGACCTGCTACTCTTCCCTAAAGCCTTGAAAACATGGTTCTTCCCCCAGGCACTGGGCCAGAGGATGTGATAAACCTATGACAGGTTTCTGAATGTGCTATACAATGGTTGGCTTTGGTTGTTCTGTTCTTCTGGGTGTTGTTAAGGTGTTGTTGTTGTTGTTTACAGTTCCTTTGTTTTTTTAATGCTTCTATCCAATTGTAAGAGTTACCTTTGCAGGTTGGGTGGCCATATTGTCACGTTACCCATTTCAATGTGCTGTTAACATTGTAACGTTTCACATGTCATCTTCTGTTCCATGTTCCTTCACCCGGATTTTTCCATTCCCTCGCCCTCCGTTGTTTTGAGGGCTTGGAATGTATGTTTGGGTTTGCGCTCCTGCTCAAGGTTACTTTCCCAGGCGCGTCTAACGGCTTCTAGCACCTGGGAGGGGGAGCGCCCTGACGAGGGATGGGGCGGAACTTGCTTACAGGCAAGGCTTTTAAGTTTGTATTTGGCGCGCTTTTGCTCATTCTCAGCTTTCTCTGTATTTGCATACTATTCCTTTAATAAATCAGTTATCTTTAAGCCCGAGCTTGTGAGACTGAGTATTTGGGATTAGGCAACCGTTACATAAAGCTGAGAATCATTTCAACCATTTTCCGCTAGCCCCATCCAATCGCTGGATAAGAGGGAATGCTAGCGATGACCGAACATCAGCTTCGCGCAAGTGATGGGAGCGAGGAAGAGCGGGAGGCGGCAAGGATCCGGCCAGCTCTAACCTCGAGAGCGCAAAGAGCAGCACGTCGGGAGATGCGGGATGCCCAATTAGATGAATTGCTGATATCCATGCAGGAGAGCCTCAGGAGTGAACATAAAATTGTAATGGAAAGAGCACCGGGGAGGGGGTCTCCACAACTATCCTGGGAGCCCGAAATTCCCCTGTCACCAAGGGTGGTGGTAACCAACCAACCCCTGGAAGAACCGGTCACTCCTGCTCGTATGAGGGCGTTGGAGGACAAAATGGATCTAATAGTGACAATCCTTAAGGATCTCCCCAGAGATGCAGAGCCCACCCCGGAGGATTGGGAGGAAGAGCCGTCACAGTACCCCAGGCATAGCACCCTGCCATCCAGGGGGAGAAGCAAGACTCGATCAGCCCGTCAGGTGGGGGGGCGAGAGGCAAGACCTCCTAGGGATCGGCCACCCATGGGGGCTCGGCGTACGCTGACATTCGCGGAACCGCCACAGCCAGCTGAGCCGGCAAGAAACTTCCAACCATTTGGGGTGAAGTTCGATGGGGATCCCACTACGCTCTCCTTCTTTATCACTAATGCCAAGCATTATATGGAAGATTGGGGCCAGAACTTTCAGTCAGAACATGGCAAAATCAATTTCATTGCCAACAAACTGAGAGGAAGGGCAGCTGATTGGTATGTACAACTGTGCCAGGCTGAGGCAACTGAGTTAGAGGACTTCGATGACTTTTTGTGGGCACTTAAACAGCATTTCGAAGACCCTCTAGCCCAAGAAACAGCTAAAAACGCCCTGAGGAAACTCTACCAAGGGTCCCTCTCAGTTGCCAATTATGCGCTGGAATTTAAAGCTTTGTCAGGGAAAGTAGAAGACTGGTCTGAGCCAACTTTAATTGAAATGTTTAAGCAGGGGCTAGAACCAGAAATCCTTCGCTGGGCACTAGGAAGAGATGATCCTAAAACGCTGTACGGGTGGATTCAGTTGGCGGGCAGCGCAGAAAATGCCCTGCAAACCTATGCCCATACCAAAGAGCTTAGACAATCTCGTCTTGCTAGAGGAGCGCACACATCTGGGCTTGCCAGCCGCCCCAAACCGAAAACCTGGGAAGAAGAAAGGGAACGACGATTCTCCAAAGGTCAGTGCCTGAGATGTGGGAAAGAAGGGCATCGAGCCACGTCGTGCCCCAGACGTCGTCCAGAGGAACGACAGACGAAACCTGCAATAAAGTCGCCTGCGCCTACTCTACCGCGGAAACTGAAAGCGGCCGTCGCAGAACTGGACCCCCCAGAACTACCCTTCGGAGAAGAGGAAGAAGAGTTGCAATTCGAGCAGCCGGCGGGAAAAGCCTACCACCTGCCCTGAAGGGCGCCCTAGGGCAGGTGGAAGAAACCGGGCGTAACCACAATTCGGTGAGTGGAAATTTCCCCACACTGACTGTTAAAGTTAAACTGGGCTCAAAAACCAAAACTGTGGAAGTTTGGGCCATGCTAGACTCGGGCTGCTCCCGTTCCCTTATGCACCCTGATGTCGTAGCGGCTCTGGAACTGCCCACGTTTCCTTTGCCAAGACCTATGATCTTCACCCAATT
The DNA here is from genome assembly GCF_035149785.1 of Candoia aspera. Taxonomy (NCBI): domain Eukaryota; kingdom Metazoa; phylum Chordata; class Lepidosauria; order Squamata; family Candoiidae; genus Candoia; species Candoia aspera. The sequence continues at coordinate 22,386,289 of NC_086157.1, forward strand.
GGATGGAACTATGGCGGGAGGGAAAGCAGTCAATCATTCCACGGGACTGGTAGCCTTGCAGATGGGCTCCCATCAGGAAAAGCTGCCATTTGTTGTAGCTCCAGTGGGGGGTCCTCTGGTTATCTTGGGGATGCCCTGGTTTGTGCAACAAAACCCTTTTATCAACTGGCTACATAGAACTGTGACTTTTGCAGATGGATTTTACAAAGTACCCGAAAAGGACCTACTGGAAGACATGGAGGGTGGAGGGGTAGCGTATACTACTGTGCAAACGCTTCAACCTCTTGAGGGATTACCCAATCAGTATCAGGATTTTGCTGAGGTATTTGGGGAAAAGGAAGCAGATCGCTTGCCACCCCACCGAAAAACGGACTGTGCCATTGAATTCTTACCAAACGTAAAATTGCCTCACCCAAAAATATACCCCATGTCTCCCAAAGAGCTCACTACGCTAAGGGAGTTCATTGACAAAAACCTGGCTAGCGGTTTCATTGAGCCTGCTAATTCCCTGGTAGGAGCCCCTGTCCTATTCAGGCCAAAAAAGGATGGGTCATTACGGCTTTGTACCGATTTCCGCGGGCTCAATGCAGTCCCAATATTAAATAAATATCCTTTGCCCCTGATCAAAGATATGTTATCACATCTGGCCAGAGGCAAAATCTTCTCAAAACTGGATTTGAGAGAAGCTTATTTTCGTATTCGCATAAGGGAAGGGGATGAGTGGAAAACAGCATTTAACTGTCCTCTTGGGGCTTTCCAATACAAAGTCTTACCATTTGGTTTATCCGGAGCACCTGGGGTTTTTATGCAACTAATCAATGAGGTCTTGCATGACCACCTATTTAAGGGGGTACTGGTATATTTGGATGATGTATTGATTTATACTGAAACCATGTCAGAACATATCCACTTGGTGCGTCAGGTACTGGCTAAATTGAAACAAGCAGAGTTGTACGCTAAACTGTCAAAATGTGCCTTTCATCAGTCACAAATTGATTACCTAGGCTATCGAATTTCAGCTAAGGGCATTGAAATGGACCCTGCAAAAGTAGAAGCTATTGTGGCATGGGAGCCTCCCCGTACCAGGAGACAATTACAAAGTTTCCTTGGGTTCGCTAATTTTTATCGGGCATTCGCCCAAAATTTTGCTGAAATTGCCCTCCCCCTTACTGAACTGTTAAAAACCAAAGGACAGGGGGATACGCGACGTTCAAAGAACCCAGGCGTGCTCCTTAAATGGACTCCAGCCTGTCAGCAGGCGTTCGAAGCGCTCAAACAAATCTTTACCACAGAGCCAATTTTACAGCATCCAGACCCCTCTAAACCCTTCATTGTACAAGTAGATGCTTCTGATTTCTCCATAGGAGCAATCTTGTTACAATCTGACCACTCTGGTGCCTTAAAACCCTGTGCTTACCTCTCTCGCAAATTCACTGAAACTGAGAGGAGATGGCACGTTTGGGAAAAAGAGGCTTTTGCTGTAAAAACGGCTTTGGAAACGTGGCGACACCTATTGGAGGGCACTTCCAACCCTTTTGAAGTCTGGACTGATCATAAAAACCTGGAAGCTCTAAGCACCAGTCGAAAACTCAGTCCCAAACAGCTGCGCTGGGCTGAGTTTTTCAGCCGCTTTGACTTCACCCTTAAATTCATACCAGGCAAGAAAAACTTTTTGGCTGATGCACTCTCCCGCAGACCCCAAGATGCTGGCCCAGGGCCAACGGTCCAAGGCACCATCTGGACTGATAAACAATTAAGTTTGGCAGCGGTGACTCGCAGCCAGACCCGAGTGCAATCAATGCAACCTCCAGCCGCTCTGCCTTCCAGCCACTTGCCGCGCTTGTCAATTCCATCTGATTTGCAACAACAGTTGCTTTTCCACCTTAAAACAGATACTTGGTTACAAACCAATAGAGACAATCTAACTTTCACTGACGATCTCGCCTGGCACAACGATCGCCTTTATGTACCCGATGCTATGCGAAAAACCATACTCCAGCGCTGCCACGATGACAAGCTGGCTGGACATTTTGGCTATTTAAAAACTCTTCACCTTGTTCGCCGACAATTCTGGTGGCCAACCTTACTCAAAGACCTAAAAGCATATGTTACTGCTTGCCCTGTGTGTGCAGCAACAAAGCGCAAAACAGGCAAACCTCAAGGTCTCCTTCAACCCGTCGCCACCCCATCTGTCCCCTGGCAGGACATTTCCATGGACTTTATCGTTGATCTACCCCCCTAGTCAACGCAAAACTGTCATTTGGGTGGTCAAAGACTTTTTCTCCAAGCAAGCTCACTTCATCCCATGCGCTTCTATCCCCACCGCACAACAGCTGGCCCGCCTCTTCCTCATCCACGTGTACCGCCTCCACGGTATCCCCGCCCATTTGGTGAGTGACAGAGGCACACAATTTACGTCACAATTCTGGCGGGCATTTTTGAAACTTCTGGGCACCAAACAGTCACTTTCCACCGCGTGGCATCCGGAAACGGACGGATCTACAGAGGCGGTTAACTCTACACTGGAACAATATCTCAGGACTTTTGTTAACTACCAACAGGACAATTGGGTCGACCTACTCCCATTTGCAGAGGTCGCCTACAACAATGCCGTTCATCAAAGCACTGGTCAAGTTCCTTTTAAAACAGTTTTTGGGCGAGATTTTGTTCCTATTCCTGAACTTCCCCATCCACAACCGCTGCCAGCTTCCCTTACTGACTGGGCTGACTCTCTCAAGCACTCATGGCTTAATATTCAACAAGCTCTCCTCCATGCCCAGGCTACTTATAAACGCCATGCCGATGCAAAGCGTTCCCCAGAGCCATCTTTTACTGTCGGAGATAAAGTCTACTTATCAACTAAGTTTCTCAAATCCCCACAGCCCTCCAAGAAACTTGGCCCTAAGTTCGTGGGACCTTTTCCAATTATCGCCCAAATTAACCCTGTTACGTTTAAACTTGCTTTGCCTCACAACCTTAAACGTTTACATCCTGTTTTCCATTGTAGTTTACTCAAGCCCTACCTACCGTCGGACCGCTGGCATCCCCAACCCATTCCGCCACCTCCGCTCATGATTGACAACCAGCAACACTTCGAGGTGACATCCATCCTGGACTCCCGACGCCAGCGCTCCGCTTTGCAATACCTCGTCCGCTGGAAACATTTCCCTCATCCTGAATGGGTTGCTGCTCCAGACATGCTTTCCTCTCGTTTGGTAGCCCAATTTCACTCTGCCTATCCTGACAAACCTGCTCCATAACCTTCATTTGGGGGGGCAATATGTCATGTTACCCATTTCAATGTGCTGTTAACATTGTAACGTTTCACATGTCATCTTCTGTTCCGTGTTCCTTCACCCGGATTTTTCCATTCCCTCGCCCTCCGTTGTTTTGAGGGCTTGGAATGTATGTTTGGGTTTGCGCTCCAGCTCAAGGTTACTTTCCCAGGCGCGTCTAACGGCTCCTAGCACCTGGGAGGGGGAGCGCCCTGATGAGGGATGGGGCGGAACTTGCTTACAGGCAAGGCTTTTAAGTTTGTATTTGGCGCGCTTTTGCTCATTCTCAGCTTTCTCTGTATTTGCATACTATTCCTTTAATAAATCAGTTATCTTTAAGCCCGAGCTTGTGAGACTGAGTATTTGGGAATAGGCAACCGTTACACATATTAATCAAATCATGTGAGTGAGCAGCAACAGCATTCCAGTCCTCTACTTAATCTCCTTATTGCCCCCAGCTCCTTTGGTTTACAAAATGAGCTTTGCTAGAAGGAAGAGAGCTCTTGGGGACCATAGTGCCTGGGCCATCTCTATATTCCATAGATCAGCCAAGGTTTTGTCAGCATCACTGATAGATAAAGCAGGAAATTCTCCAAGAGCATTTAAAAAAAAAGTATCACCAAGGGTACCAGATGGGAAGGCAGACTCACTGCCAGCCTTTCTTCCCTGAAATATCCAGGTTACAGCCATACACCATATTCCATTTGCCCAACACCAGTTCAGGACAGTTAGTCAAAAACAGCAAAGAGAGGCATTTTTAATCTATTAATGCATGCATGCATGCATGCACACACACACACACACACACGTATATACATATACATATAAACATACACACACATACACAAAAATAAATTAATAATTTGGGGATTTAAGTCATAGGGTTGTCTTTTCTTTTTCTGCTTGCAGAAAATAAATTCTGATATCCATTATCTTGGATTAGGAAGTTATAGGAAACTTACATTCCTTTTAACTGCAGAGACCAATCAGGAGGAGTTGGGGGGGAAGAATCACAAAATTATCTCTAAAAGACATGCAGTGGGAGGGGGGGATCCACACTATAGTTCCTTCAGAACAGCTTACTTCAAACAGCCTGCTTTACTTGTTTATTTTTTCTTAAGCCAAGAACACTTTGCTGATTTGGGCAAATCTAAAATGACAGTATGAAAAATATCTCTGAGACATGTGTACTTACTCAAATATGTGATCTACTCTCTAGTCAAATGGACACTGTCAGTGTTGCATTAAGAATAAGCTGGGAAAACTTGATTTTTTTTATACATAATATTTTAAACTCATTTTCCCACATACCGAAAAGTAACTGATGCATTTTTTTGTTGTAGTTTTAATATCATCTTCAAATAAAGTATAATGTGGCTTCAGGTTTTCAAATTCCAAGGCTAAACCCCAAATATAAATTAAGATTTATTCTACAAAATAGTTGTAAAATAAAAAGAAATGTTCTTTTTTTTTCTTTGCTTTGCTTTCATCTATACGTATATTGTTAAAATATTGAAATACAAAGAAAGAAAGAAAAAGATAATGCAAAAAGTCTGCTATATTTGAATTAAAAAGGTGAAAGAGGTATAAGTAAATTACTTTTAGTGATATATCATTGCCTTCCATTTGTATCCCCAACAATTTGCAGTTTAGATAGTTGAGCTTTGTATCAAACATTATTAATTGCTCAGTTTCTATTTGAGTTCTAAAAACCATATTCCAGATGTATAAATTTGCCTTTCTCTGTGAATATTGTATATGGATTTAGTTAAACTTTTATTGTAGATATATATTGTCAATTTTGTCATATTCTCCAGTTTTGGTAACCCCATCTAATACTGTAGGGAAAATATCTCTTTCCCAATGTTGTTCTAGGTTTACTCTTGCCATGGTCATCTATGTTTTCTGGAATTATGCTTAATAGCAATGTCTGTAATTCCTTCTTTGTTACAGCATTTCCAACCTTTGTTGTTATACACTTTATCTATCTTAGCAATTGTAGATGGAGTGATACCATCAGTACAAGATTTGATACCAGTTTTTCCTTAGGCGGTAGCTTGGAGTAAATTGCACTGATTTTTTCCATAGCTTTTCCCATTTGTCTACTATAATTGCTTCTCTCAAATTTGGTGTCCATTTTATCATACAGTTTTTAACTGTTTTTTTCTCTGTGTCATATTTCAGCAAATAATATCAATATTTCCAAGTAAATGATCTTGGATTTGTATAAGCATTTTGAATTTAGTTATCTTTCTGAAAGTCCCTCCTTTTTTTGAGATTGCTTTTTTTTATTTTTCTGGTTATTTGCAAAGCCATTAACTGGGATTAATTCCTTCCTTCGTTGTGCAGTTCCTATTGTGTCTTTAATCTGTTTTCTGAATCCATCTATATCAGATTGGTATATGTAATTATTATTTTTTTAATTATTATAATTGTCTTTACAGTAAAAATAATTTGACACTGAGGCTAGTGGTGAAATTGCCAGACTTAGTCATGCTTTCAGATTTTTAATAGGCTTAGTCTTAGTACACCTATGTTCAAATTATTTTCTTCTTTTGTTTCTTTGTACCATAGATATCTGTCAAGTCTATTAGCTAGACTTGCTTCTTCTATTATTGACATTCTACTGTTTGGAAATTTTATCCAACCTGTTATACATGATAGGCAACTTGCTGTATAGTACAATCTTAGATTGAGGAAAGCTAATCCACCTCTTTCCTTTGAGTCTTATAGATTGCCAAATTTTACTCCTGTTTTTTTTTTTTTCCCAGAAATATCCTTGCACCTGCTGTAAAGAAAAAGAGAGGGAAAACTTTTAAAGAATACCCAAGAAAGCTACACTGAATTAAATTATAGTTCAATCTTGCCAGAAATAATTTTGTCTTAAATAGGAACTCTTTCCCCTTCCTTCCTTGCTTGCTTGCTTGCTTCTTTTTATGGACATGGGGTGGGGGGAGATGACAAGAGTACCTATCCTCCCAAGCATCCAGTTCTGGTAGGTTTGATGCACTTATAAGACTTGTTCAGGCAGTACTGTTGTAAATAGCTTTTAATACTTCAAGAGATGTGAACAATCATTGCCCTCTCTAAGTCATGCCAATGACACCAGTGATGAGATGCTCATCCATATGTAGCATCATTTTCCTGTAGTAGGGATACTTTCCACTTATAATAATGTACATAAAGGTAGATTAATGTGCCATAAATGTATCAACATGCCACCAGCTTCTCAGTGAATTCACAGTGCAACTTCCTGAGGTGTTCAGCCATGACACTACTTTCTGAACCAGGTTATATAACTGCATTTGAGTACTCTCTGTTCATACACTAGGTAAAATAATCCTTGTTTGAATGGTTAACCAAAGTGTCCATCAGAATCTTTGAACAACTCTGAATAATCAGTGTTCAAGGTGATAAGTAGTTCAGTCTTAACCCAGAGAAAGCAGATTCAATTTATAGTGCTCCTTTGGACTGCAATGGAGGACTTTGCTGGACAACACTGTTTTCAGAATGTATAATACATACTAATTGCTTCCGTTAAAAAAAAAAACCAAACCTGGTACGTGTGACCACATTCTAGCAAAGGTAGTATGTTATACAATCTGCCTTCAGAACAACACAAATTCTTAGACTCAACAAAGCTTCAATGTGTATGAGAGACATTTTCATAATACCACTTATGATGCTGTCTCTTTCTGAATGTGGTAGAGCATATTATCATGGGTTAAATACAAACATGAATGTAAGCATTAAAATCAGAAATATATATATATATATATATATATATATATATATATATATATATATATATATTGCAGGGGGACTAATAAATAGTTGATTGATGGTACTTATGGTAGGTAATAACTGGAGGTTTGTACTTCTGTTTTTATAATTTTGGTTTTTGTAATTGTACCCTACTCAGAGTCCTTCAGTTTTGGGGAAAATTATATATTTTCTTAATAAATAAACAAATTCTACTAAGTCAGATACAGATGGCAAAAGTGTGGTAACAAGTGTAGAGGAAAACAGCATAAATCATATGCAGTAAGTGGAGCACTAAGTGTTTAGATAATATATTGAGTGAACTAGGGAAGGGTAAGAACTCAGCCAATGATTTACAGAAGCCGGGATGAACTGTAGTGAAATGAGCAAGGATCACTGAAGAGAAATAATTACTCCCTGGGGCCTGCTGACTGAAAGTAAGTAAAGACAAGTGGAATAATTCATAATAAAGGAAATCCCATCTCATCCTGGCAGTGCAGGGACTGGGATGGTCCAACACTTCTAATTACTAGGTTCACTATGAATTGAGAGATACCTGCATATCAATGAAATCTGACCAATATGGCCTCCATCACTGCCTATTTCTCCTTTCCTTTCCAGCTGTCTAAGAAATTAGCTTTTTTAAAGATTCTGCTACTGCAGCTTAAAACTCCAGGATACAGATCAGAAATTTCATGAAGATGTAGATTCAGAAAAGAAAAGAAAAAAAAAAAACTTAAATGAGATGATTCAATTTCACCCAGAATGCTGAAAGATCTTTCTAAATACTCTGCTTTGCATCTGAAATTGAAACTTGTTCAAATCCAGCATACTCCCCATTGTTCTGCCATTGGAAACTTTTTTTACTGGGGACAAATCAAATGGTATGAATAGGTCCAAGCTTGCTTCCAAGGCAGTCATTAAGAAAATATAAAACAAAAAGCTGGAATTCCTTAGGAATTATGTAGCACTTAGCACTATGCAGCATACAGTCAGAAATTAAGTGATATTGTCCAGCAACTCTTACCTACTGGGAATTAGTGTGAGAATCCAGCCAGCCTCTGACTCAGAAAATGAAACCCATTCTGAGTCAGAGGAGGAAATAGAAACTTACTGGGCTGAAACTGGGAAAGCAAAACTAGAGATGAGTCAGCAGTGCAGGAAGAGTCACAGGGACTGATTGGCCAAAATTTGGAGGAGGATTTGACTCCTTCAATCAGCACACACCTGTCCTGTTTAGGCGATACTCTGAATTAATTAATAACAATTCTTTATTAAGCTAATTTTACCTCAGTGGAAGGTCTAATAATAATTAACTCTGAGGCATTAAACAGGGTGGTTCCGACGGAGTAGAATTAACACAGAAGCTGAGGTAGAGGAATCTGGTGATCTGACTATTTAACAAAATGAATTGATGGTAGAACTGGAAAATTGAGACAGACTAAGGTGAAACAGTGACAGTGGCTTTTCGAAGGAATGAAAGGTAAGTATACAATGCTAGGGTGAAAGGTATAGATATAATTACAACAGGGCTGAATTCAGGAGCTGACAGTTGAATGATGATGTCAGAGGCTGACAGTTGAAGCCCCACTGCACAAAGTGTTCTAAGGCAGAGAAATGGCAGTGACTGCTGAGGTAATTAAGTCCTTAAGGAAATGTGGAATTAGGAGCCAAAAGAAATGGAGAGACAGGTGGAAGAATGACAGTCTCTACAGGAAGATCAGGATTATCAAGATCAAGGCTGCTTTCTGAATTCAAAGATGGCTCTGAACATGCTGAGGAGAAACCATGAGGATATAGAGAGGAACAGTTGTTTCCAGCAATTGACTTTGGCTTCTGGCACTCTTTATATCTTCGGCTTTCCTGCCTTTTTCATGTAGGAGCCAATCGGGCTTCTTGTTGCTCAGCCCTCCTTGTCACACACTGCTCTCGAGCGCTGATTGGTGGTGATGAACCCAATTCACTTCCTGGCTCCTTCAGCTGTTCTGCCTCTTCCCACCCGAGGCTTTTCTTTAATTGTAAGTGTCTTCTTCAGTTTTTTCCTTGGCTTGGCTTAGCTGTTTTTCCCAGCTATCTCATTCATCCTCTGACTCAGTCTCTACTCTAAAACTATCCCCCCCCCCTTCAGGACCCCCCTTCCTCCTTAGTTGAGGGCCAGGTTTGAGTGGGTAGCATAGGTGAAACTGTTGGATTTTTATGGGTGCATGTACATAAGATGAATCTTCCCATGAGTTTTCCTCCAGTCCATAACCTTTCCAAGCAATTAGATACTGCAGTTTTCCATGATGAAAATGTGAATCAAGGATACTCACTACTTCATATTCCTTTTCACTTTGCACCATGAATGGAGGTGGTAGTGATTTAATAGGTCTCAATGGACTGTCAGGAGCTGCAGGGATCAGCAGGGAATGGTGAAAAACTGGGTGTACTTGCATATTTTTTGGAAGAGTTAGATGAAATGCTACTGGGTTAATAATAGCCTCAATTGGAAAAGGTCCTCTGTAACGATAATCTATTTTTTTTGATGGACATGATGACACCATATGTTTAGTGGATAGCCAAACCAAATCCCCAACTGATAACTGTGATCCTTCCTTTTGATGATGGTCAGCATAACACTTATAATCTTCTTTGGCCTTATCTAATTGCTCACAAAGAACTTGGTGACAGGCTTGGAGTTCTTGTATAAAGTGATCTGAGGCAGGAACCATGGAGTTGGGTGCATCCATTGGAAATGCTCTGGGATTGAATCTGGAATTGGCCATAAATGGTGTCATTTTGATTGAGGCATGCTGTGAGTTGTTATAAGCAAACTCTCCTACTGTGAGCAGTTCCTCCAAATTGTCCTGTTGATAATTGCCGTAACAACACAAATATTGCTTTAAGATTGTATTAACTTTCTGTCTCACCATCTGACTGTGGATGGTGTGATGATGATAATTGACCTTGAATCTTTAAGTTCTTCAGTATTGCCCTCCAGAACCTGGCAGAACTGCGATCTGAAATTACGCTCTTTGCTAATCCATGTATCCGAAAAATGTACTTGATATATAGTCTTGCTGTTTCTTGTGAGGTGGGTAAACCAGAGCAAGCAATAAAATGTGCCATTTTAGTGGGTGTGTCTACAACCACTAATATAGTTGTGGCTCCATTGGATCTAGGAAGTTCTGTGATGAAGTCCATCGATATGGCTTCCCAAGGACATTCTGGAGTCGATAATGGCAATAATAGTCCTGCAGGTTTCCTGGTCTGACTTTTTGCTCTGTGACACTCCACACAAGAAGCCACATATTGTTTGGTGTCATTAAAGATCTGTGGCCACCAGAATTCTCGGGATATCAGGTTAAGGGTTTTAAAAATCCAAAATGCCCTGCTGAATTGTCATGACACAACTTCAAAGTTCATTCTGTCATCTCACCCGGTGGTACATAATAACGGCCTCTAAAACATGATATCTCATAACTACACTCCATCGTTTTGCTTGGTCTGCATGCATATGAGCCATTTCCTTCTTCTTTTTGATTGCAAAAGGATCTAATTGTTGTTGATTTCACAATTGTTGTATTATGTTTCCTGTCTGTTGTATGGCCGCAAAACATTCCAAGGGAATCACAGATTTAAGCATGGAAGTAGTTGCCAATTTATCATACTCTGGATTCCTTGAGAGGCCATCCACCCATTGATTTTGGCCCTTTGAAATATATGTTACTCAGAAATCAAAATGAGAGAAGAACAAGGACCATCAGATTTGTCTTTGATTTAGATTTCATGCTGTTTTCAGATGTCTAAATTGAGATGGTCTGTTCTAACTTCAACAATATGTTGGGCTTCTTCTAGATGGTGTCTCCATACTTCAAAGGTTACTTTAATAGCCAACAGCTCCTTATCCCATATGGTATATGGTTGTTCTGCTACCATCAGTTTCCTAGAATAATATGAACATGGACACAGCTGATTAGTATGAAGTTCTTTTTGAAACAGCACTGCACCAACAGCTACATCTGAAGCATCAGTCTCAACTGCAAATGGTTGCATGGGGTTCGGATGTTTCAAGATGGGTTTGGACATGAAGGCTTCTTTTAGTGTCTTGAATGTGTGACTTTCTGCTTTTCCCTAAAGGAAAGTTGATTGTTTCCGTAATAAATTGCTCAATAGGTTTATAATTCCTGAAAATTGTGGTATGAAATTTCTATAATAGCTTGTAAATCCCAGTTGACATTGAATATCCTTTGCTTTGCATGGTGGTTGCCAAGACTGGATTGCCTGTACTTTGTCTGGTTCCATCTCTACACCATTGGCAGTGTAACAGTTGCCTATTCTAAAACAATATCAGACTCATGAGCAGGAATTCAAAGATATCTGATTTATTAAATAATAGTATGCAGGACCACAGAGAAAGCTGAGAATTATAAAAGCATGCCAAATGCAAACTAAAAACCTTCGGTGCAAATGAGATCCCTCCCCCCATAGAATTTTCCCAAGTTCACAATCCCAGGTGCTCCTAACAGTTTCTGATGGTCTGTGGGAAATGTCCTTGAACAGAGAACATAACCCAAACACATTCCATTGTAATGAACACAGATACAGAGCTTGGTAAAAGGTTTCACAGCAGCTCCCTCCCAAACAGAAACATGTGTTAGTGCCATGGTATGTGAAACATTACGATGTACAGTGCACATCGAAACAGTGAACATGACATACTGCCCCCCCCCAAAAGAAAGAAAACATTAAGCAGCAGGCTTCAAAGGGTAAGCAAGGTGGAAATGGCGAACTAAATCAGGAGCATTAACATGGCGGGCAGACACCAATTCAGGATGAGGAAACTGTTTCCATCAGGCCAGATACTGGAGCGTGCCTCAAAGCTTGCGAGAATCAATAACCTCCTTGACCTCAAAGTGCTGTTGGCTGTCAATCATGATCAGAGCAGGAGGAGGAGGTTGGGGATGTAAGCGGGATGAGTGGTGGACAGGCTTGAGCAAGCTGCAATGGAAAACAGGGTGCAAGCATTTCAAATTGTGAGGCAGGTCCAGTTTAACAGTAACTGGATTGATAAGACCAACAATAGGGAAAGGACCAATGAACATGGGAGCAAGTTTTTTAGAGGGTTGTGGTGACTTGATAAATTTGGTAGATAGATACACTTGATCCCCAATCTTGAAGTCATGTTGCAAGGAACAATGCTTATCAGCTTGAAACTTGTAAGCAGCCTGGGCATCAGCCAAAGCTTGTTGAGTTACCAGCCAGGAATCAGCCAGCTTAACAGCCCAGACAGAGGCAGAACATGTTTGGGAAGGGGGTTGTGGCAGTTCAGGGATGGGAACAAAGTCGTGACCAGAAACCATGCAAAAAGGGGTTTGTTTGGTACTTTGATGGACAGCATTGTTGTAAGCCACTTCAGCAAAAGGTAGTAACTCCACACAATCGTCCTGATGGTAGTTAATGTATGCTCTAAGAAATTGTTCAAGAGTGGAGTTTAAAATCTCAGTAGAACCGTCAGTCTCAGGATGGGAAGATGTGGATAGCGCTTGTTTGGTGCCAATCAATTTTAAAAATGATTTCCAAAACTGGGAATTAAACTGTGTCCCGCGGTCACTGGCCAAATGGGAGGGGCTACCGTGGAGGTCGTAGATGTGGATGAGAAATAGGTGTGCCAATTGCGGGGCTTATGGGATGGATGCACGTGGAATAAAATGTGCCTGTTTGGGAAAAAAATCCTTTACAACCCAAATGACAGTTATCTTCTGACTGGGAGGAAGATGAATAAAATCCATAGAAATCTCATCCCAGGGATGGGACGGGCTGGCCTGTGGTTCCCCCCCCCCCCCTTACATTTTGACATTGCACAAACAGGACAGGAAGCCACATAGTCTTTTACATTGCGTCTCAAAGTAGGCCACGAGAATTGACGACAAACCAAATGTAATGTTTTGACAAAACCATAGTGCCCAGCAAGTTTGTCATCATGGGAATGCTGTAAAATCTCAGCTCTTAAAGTTTCGGGTACATAAAGGCAGTGTTCCACCCATGCCAGACCGTTTTCAAAAGAAACAGTGTCTTTATTAGCTAGCAACCAAATGTCAGATTTGAGTGCCTGGAGAAAGTCCTTTTGTAACTGACAAGGAACTTGCACTTTCCACTTCCCAGACTGGGCTGGGGGCTGGGTTGCTTGAGCACGGGTCTGGCTCCGAGTGACAGCAACCAAACCCAGTTGTGGTTCAGTGAGAACAGTCCCAACTACATCTGCCCCCTGGTCAAAATCCTGAGGTAAGTGTGACAAAGCATCAGCCAGAAAGTTTTTCTTTCTTGGGATAAATTCTAACTGGAAATTGAAATGACTGAAAAACTGAGCCCAGCGAATTTGTTTAGGATTGAGACACCGGGGTGTGTGGAGGGCTTCCAAATTCCTGTGATTGGTCCAAACCTCAAAAGGACATTTAGCACATTCCAGGAGGTGACACCATGCTTCTAAAGCAGCTTTTACAGCAAAAGCCTCCTTTTCCCAAACATGCCACTGGTGTTCAGTTTCAGAATTTTTTCTGGACAGATAAGCGCAGGGTTTTAAGTGATTTTCAGAATCTCTCTGTAACAATATAGCCCCAACTGAGGAGTCAGAAGCATCAACTTGGACCACAAAGGGGCGTTCAGGACCGGGGTGCTGTAAAATAGGCTCAGCAGTGAAGAGGGTTTTTAACTTCTCGAATGCTGCCTGGCATTCAGGTGTCCAATTCAGCACTGCCCCAGGGTGTTTTACTTTGCATGTCTCCCCCAAGCCCTTGGTATGGAGTAAGTCAGTGAGGAGCAAGTCAATCTCAGCAAACCCCTGGATAAATTGGTGATAGTAATTACTGAACCCGAGGAAACTTTGCAATTGGCTCCAGGTGCGGGTTAGGGTTAACCAGGGGATCCCCAGAATTACCAAGGGATTGCCAACAGGTGCCACTGCAAATTTTAAAGTGTCACAGTGGCTGCCCATTTGCATTGCAACAGTTCTAGTGAAATGGGTTGCCGCCGCCCCCCCCCCAACCATTGAACCATCCAACTGTGTGAAGATCAAAGGCTACTGAAGGGGGAAGCTAGGCAGATCTAAAGCAGCAACCAGATCAGGGTGAATTAAACACCTGGAACACCCAGAGTCAACCAAAGCCCAGACCTCTGTAGTTTTTGTGCGGGAGCCCAATTTCACTTTTACTGCTAAAGTGGGACAGTCAGCACTCACCATAGCATCCTCCCACTCATCCTCCTCCACCTGCCCGCAGGAGCTCTTCAAGGCAGGTGGCTGGCATTTCCCACTGGCTCCTTAGACTTATCTTCAGCCTCTCCCGAGAAGTAGAATACTTCGTCAGCATCGGCTGTGCCCTTGGCTGCTATCATCCGCGGCAAGGGGGGGAGGTGATTTGGCCGGCGGCTTGCCCACTCGATCTTCAGCCTTGGCTTTTGGGGAATCAGCTGCTTGATGCCCTTCCTTTCCACATCAGAGACACCGACCCCTCGCGTAGCTCCAATCTCTCTCCTCATCCCAGGCTCTATAGCCTGGCTGTGCAGCAGGAGCAGCACTTCGGGGTCCCCTCATGGTGGCTGGTGGTTTTTCAGGTCTTCTGGTTTGCATGAAGGTATGCTGAGCATGCTCAGCCTTTCCTGCCAAACAGATCCATTTGTACAATAACTCTGGGTCGTCCCTACAGAATGCCCACCGTAGGATGTCCCAGTTGAGTCCCTCTTTAAACCGTTCTATTAAGGTTGACTGAGACCAGTCAGGGATTTTCCCAGCTAGAGCCTGAAACTCCAGGTGTAATCAGCTACAGACAGTTGGCCCTGGGTAA